>NC_141598.1:51467399-51802399 GCF_047967505.1 Dipteris shenzhenensis | reverse complement strand
ATCTTAAAAGTACTATCCAGCTTGCTATCATAGCGAAGAACCAAGACACCTTCCTTAATTTCCTTATCCTTATATTTCAGATTTGCTCTCTCAATCTTTGCTGGAGCTGCTGCTCCTCCCCGCTTGACACATCCCAGCACTCCTGAAACCCTTGATCTGCAAGCAAACCACACACACGTCAGATCTGAGCAGGCTGCTCACCACCCAACCATGACATCTACGGGATGTGATCCCGAATCAGAAGATGTCCCCTCCGAGCCACGAGCTGAGCTACTGGCACGAACTCCCAATCAGATCCAAACCAGCCTGGTGTCCCATACCACCAGGTGGTGCTGTGAAGCCTTGGATCTGCCACTGGGCCTTGGGCTATGCTAAGATGCAGGCGCGCGTCCGCGACTCAATCCAGGATCAGACCTGGCACCTGGGAACGAGACTTGCTCCCAACTGCACACTGAGAACTGAACCCCCTGGGCCCCTTTTATAGACTCGGGCCCCGGCGCCAAAAATAGCGAAGACCTATAAATAGTTTGTACCCTTGCCACTCAACCCGAGAATCAAGCCTGCCTAGCTCTAAGCCTCCCCAGGCTAACCTGAGCTAGTCCTGTGTACCTAGTACACGTCAGATACCAATCTGTGCACATGACACCGCTCCCTTGCTGCCCCCTCTCCCTGAGCCCCTCCCTCCCTCCCGCTCCCTTGCCCTCAGCCCCTCCCTCCCTCCTCCTTTCCCTCTCAGCCTGCTCTCCCTTCCGCTCCTCTCCCTCTCAGCCCGCCCCCTCCCCTCTCAGCCCGCTCCCCCTTCCCCTCCTCTCTCTCTTAGCCCGCCCCCTCCCCTCGCAGCCCGCTCCCCCTTCGCTGCCTCTCAGCCCTCTCCCCCTCCTCCGCCCTGTCATCCTGCTTCAACATGTATCCACTTGCTTGGTACTATTTCTTTTTGTTTTTCAATAGTATGCTTATTAAGAAATGAAATGTTTTCCTACTGTTCAGTTACGGACAATGGGGACTAGGTCTAGCATTTGAGGGTGGACCCCCTTGCTTGGGGTTATGGGCATTAGTGACCCACAAGAGTGATGGCCTCTCTTTGAGAGGGACATCTGGAAACCACACCCCACCTGAGTACCCAAACATGGGACCAATCAAATGCACAGATTGCATACCGACCTAGGAACCATTCAAGAGAATGTTCCCTGAGCTTTGGGTGTGGGCCTGGTAGCATGCCAAGAGTAATGGAGATACAAGATAAGACGACAAACAAATGAGCTCAGTATGGCTCAATTATGACCTTAGAGTACGTCAATAGATAGTCTAAGCTTTTAGGAACCCGTGGGTGCGAACAGAATTGAATTCTGACAACTTTGGAATTTTAGGGTTTTTGGGAGTGACACGTGGCAGCTGACACGTGGCAGACTGCCACATGGAATCTGAGCTGGCAGGTCAGTCGACCTGTCCCACACATGTGGCAGCATGCATGGCAAGTGGCAGGGCATGCAGGCCAAGTGTTTGGTTTGGGGCAGGTTGTGGGCTGTCCTCTTTGGGACTGCAGCCCACCAAAAATCTGGGACAAGTGTCCACCTTCCACTCTAGGCCTTGGGGGGGGGGGGCTGAGCCTATAAAAGAAGGCCTCTCCCCCTCATTCCTCACATGAAAATTTTGTGACTTTTCTTCTCCCTCCTTTTGGATGATGCAACAGAACCTCTCCAGCTCCTTGGGTGCAGCCAGCTTCTCCCCAGGCCATTCTCTCACCTCAGCAGCACTTTCTCTCTCTACAATAGCACATTCTCTCTCTACAGTTCCAGCCCCTCCTCTCCAGAAATCTCCCCCTCTCAGCTCTTCTGGAACAGCAGCAACATCCTCTCTCCTTCTCCTAGCCTGGAGCAGCCACAGCCCCTTTCTCTCTCCTGCTGCAGTCTTTCTCTCTCTACTGCAGAATTTCTCTCTCTACTGTTCCAGCCCATTTCCCTTGCAGAAATCTGCCTTTCTGTGCACCTCTGGAACAGCAGCAGCTCCTCTCTTACATCCCCTCCCTTGGGATCAGCATTGGCACTCTCTCTCTACAGCTATCACTCCATAAAAGCTTTCTCTCAAGCTGTTCTCATTCCAGCCCCATTTCCACACTCTCCTCACCCAAGGTAGCTTCAGAGGTATCAAGGACTTCATCTACAAAAGGGTCAAGTCACGAAGGGAGCCTGTATTGTCAAGTTTATCTCATTTACAGCACTATTTCATGTTGTTTCTACTATCTTTCTAGAAACTAGTGCTTGTCTCTAATGTTGGACGTAAGTGGTGATTGTTGCAGGCTTCTTCCTTGTGGATTGGGCAAGCCAAGAGTTGAAACCTGAGCTTGGAGTCCTCCTTTTTGTTGTCTACCTTACACATATGCTCTTGAGTCTTGTATCTAGGTCCTAGGTTTTCACTGAGTTCATCAGTTTGGAAGGTGCATTGCACCTTGGTCTTGTATCTCCATTTTCAAGAATAAAGTGAGCCTGGATAAGGGAGGGGCCCCGTCTTGGCCCCTCAATCATATTGCATTTTCCAATGATGTCACTTTGTGTTTAAGCTGTATAAGTCTTAATTCCAGCTTAATTGCAAACTCTTAAGTTCAAGTATATGTGTTTGGCAACTCGCAATCATCTCATTCAAATGCCTCTGCAAAATCCCCTCTCCTCTACCCCGCTCCCTACCCCCGGCCTCTACCCCCCTCTTCTCTACCCCCCTGTCCTCTCCCCCACTCCCTATCCCCCCGCCTCAGCCCCCTCCTCTACGCATCCCCTTCTTTTGCTTCCTGTCTCCCGCAACGCTTTTTGGAACGGACGGAGCCTCAAAAGTGTTCGAATGGGCCTCCTCACCTCGATTGGCGATGGATATTCCGTCGGCCAATCCTATTCCATGTCCATCAGCCGCGAAAACTATTATATTTTTTGAAGACGAGTTCAACAGCTCAAGAAGGACATAGAGATTGAATGCTCTACCACGTTGATCGCACGCATCTTCGGGTCTCACCCTTCCAGATCCCAAGCAAGAGACTGGATGCTTGCGGCTCTTCCCCCAGACCTCAGTCCATGACTTTTAGATGTTCGTCTTCTAGGACGATGTTTTTTCTAGGTTGTCTTTGACAACTTGGAAAAGCTGAGATTTTACACCTGGGACATATGAAGATCTTCTTTGACGTCTTCAATATTGGTTACGACCCAGTGGAGGCAGACAAGGAAAAATTTTCGCTCTTCATCAGATTTCTTGGGCTTCCCCAAGTTTACCATCGACTTCTTCCTATTATTGGGGAGCATTTCGGCGTGCTTGCTGAGATCCCCCCCCTCCTTGGGTTGCCGTTGACTGCAGCAGAGGCAACCAGGGCTGATGGGGTACCTAGAGTTAGGGTCCTCCGTAAGGTTCCTAACCTCATAATGGACCATGTTATGCTTCAATGCCCGGATGGTTCTTTTTTTTTGCGAGAGAGTAGAGATTGCAGGTAGGCAGGACCAGTGTAGGATATGCAGGACCATTGGACACTTTGCCAAGGATTGCCCTAGGAAGAAGAAAGGCCCAAGAAGCCTTCTGGTACAGCAACCGCCCCACGGCCTCGACAGGGTGGTGGTACAAGTCCAACACTTGCTCCTTGGCCTCGACAGGGTGGTCCTCCTCAGGGTGATGGTACAGCTTCTACCGCCGCCTATTGCCTCCGGTGCCTCACGACCTTCAGGGCCATCCGTTGCACCTCGTTGGGTTTCGGTTCGTGTGCAGATTCCACCTTCAATTCACGAGGATGCATTAGTTGACTTTGCTTCAGCTCGGGCTGTCCCTCTAGTCTCACCTCACAGTCTAAGACGCTTCAGCTTCGACCTCCTCCCCGGTTGTAGCTTCTCCCCTGGACCCAGCAGGTCCACCTTTATTTGGTTCGGTGCCAGACCCTCTCCCCGAGATAGGAGAGGTCTCTGCGGCCGTTCAGACACAAAGTCGTCTTGAGCAGTCCTCACTTCCTCCCTTGGATAATTGATCCTCTTCCCTCAGAAGGGATCCTTTGCACTTCGGTGTCTGGCCTAATTCATAGGAACTCATTTTCAGCTTTGGTAGATGCTTCAGATTTCCCAGAGGAGGTGTTTGTGCCCTCTACTTTTGGTGAGCCAGTGATTGGGTTTCCTATTGACAGGGCTTCTTCGTCAGCTGGCAGGGTTCTTTCCCCTATTGATTTTTTGCCACTTGGTTCCATTTCTCACTCCTCGAGCAGGAGGCCTTCCCTTGTTGAGGGGTTTGTTTCCGCCACTAGGTTGGGTAAGGTGTTCCATTCTACATTCTCCCGTTGATGAGGATTGTTAGCTGGAACATACAGGGCCTAGGTGGAATCCCACATCGCCACCGCAGACAGCTGATCCGGGATCAGCTTCATCCAGGTGTTACTGGGGGTTCCATTGATGTCTTTTTTGCAGGAGCACAAACTGGATTCTAGGGATTGTGCCAGGTCAAGCAAGTTGCCTTCTGGCCATACGTTTTGGTTGCCTTGCTTGGGCACTAGGGGAGGCACTTCTATTTTAGTTTCATAGTTGGTTCTTCCCTTAGTTGTTGGACATGGAGTCATTATCCCCTCTAGGGCTCAGTGGATTATTCTCTTGATTGGAGGGCATAAGGTTGGTTTCCTTAACCTGTATGCCTCCAACATTAGAGTGGAACGTGTCATTATGTGGAAGGATTTGCTTGGGCCCCCATTGCAGATTCATGGGTGATTGGAGGTGACTTCAACATGGTTGAGCTACTGTCAGACAAAAAAGGGGGTAGAGAAGGAGGATTTCACTCTTCGGAGAGAGCGGCTTGGGATGCCTTCGTCTTTCACTACTGTGGCAGAGATACTTGGTTGGACGATGTTGTTCTTATTTAACCACAGTCCCTTTTGTTCTCTTGGTCGAACAGGAGACAGTAGATGCCTATTCATGCACGCATTGACAGATTCTATGTAGATGATTGGGCACTAGACAAAGGTGGATTGGTATGCATTGCTGCTGGGGTTTCCATTTCAGACCACTTTCTTGTTGTGCTAGCTATCTCAGAGCCTCACTTGAGAGGTCGGTATGCCGGCATCAGGATTCCGGATGCTTGTATACAGAGGAGGACCTTAGTGAGGCAGCCTTGCAGATATGGGTTTCTCATGTCCAAGGTGGGCAGCCATCTCCATCACATGTAGGTGTTGCCCTTTATGGTATTAGCGACTTTTACTGCTCAGTTGCTAGTACTAGGAGACGAGATATTCTCAGACGTGAGATTGGTATTCGTCAGCAGTTGGCAGCTTTGCAAAGGGAAGAGCAGAAACGGCCTTCAAATGCTTGGATTCAGGAGCGCCTTGCTGCAGCAAGGGCTCATCAGCAGACATTGCTTGATTAGAGAGCAGAGCATGCCTTTCATGCACGGGAGTCCTTCTGGATTCAGATGGGTGGTAGAGTCAATAAACACTTTTTCTCTACCCTTGGCCCTAGACATAGTAGAGAGACTGCATCCCAGCTTATTGACTCACACGGGTTTTTACAGACATATCCAGATGACGTCCTGCGCATAGCTTCAGATTTCTATGCCGCCCTTCTTACTGCAGATCCTGACACACAGGATAGAGAGGATGCTAGACAGGTTATTTGGCAGAGCATCCCTATGTTGGTGAAACCGGATATGCATGTTTTGCTTGATGCACCTTTCACCAACACAGAGTTCAAGACTGCACTTCAAGCAACTCCTTCACAGCCTGAAATACCTCCTCACACTCATTGGTCCACTTCAAAGGATCATGCTTTGCAACTGTTGAAAAGAAAACAACACTTGAGACAGCATGCGAATAAACCGGGACAAATACTTCACCTTCTGCATTAAGGTATGCAACTGCTTGGTATTTGATGGAGAAGATAGCACAACCAATGCTTTGACGTTGGTCCTGCTCAATACCATTTTCAGATACTACGTTACCCAATACTTTGATACTAGTCCTTGCCAAGTGACACTTTCTTGGATTTAACTGACCTCCATTCTCATCTTACTTCTGAAAAACTTGATCCAGTTTCTCCATGTGCTCCTTACGACCACTATAAATACAGATATCATCAATAAACACCTTGTAGAATTCATCCAGGAATGATGCCAATACCTCATCAAAATTTTCCTGATAATGAGATGGAGCATTCGTGAGACCAAAGCACATCCGCCTATAGCTAAAACAACCCCATGGAGTAATGAAGGTGGTCTTCACTTGGTCTTCTGGAGCAATAGCAATCTGAAAATAGCTGGAATAACCATCAAATAAGCTATACATCTCATGGCCAGCTATCCTATCCAAGATATCATCTAGATGTGGTAAAGGTTAATGTTTCCTTTTGGTAACAGCATTCAAGGGCTTGTAATCCACACACACCCTCCACCTTCCATCCTTCTTTGGCACAACTACCACTGGGCTGGCCCAATCTGTATGAACCACTGGATAAATGAAATCAGCCTTGAGTAATTTGACAATCTCCTCTCTCAACACCTCCGTTTGCTCAGGGCTCAACCTCCTCATCTTCTGAAATATTGGTTTAGCATTCTCCCTCAATTCAATCCTCGATGGCCTCCCCTTGAGTCCTCTTATCTGCTCATATGATGTGATAAATAAATTAGAACACTTCCGGAGCATCTTACAATATTCTTCCTTCTCCTCTGCAGAGAGATCTGGACTCAATGTCTACTCAACCAATTCCTTGGTGGACTCCTGAGGGTTCTTGGGCTGCATAAACCTCTCTGTCACCTCATACTGGTCCTCTTCTTCCTCATTTACAGCAGCTGCCTCTTGATCCAATTGCAAATCTTCTGCACCACCACTGAATGCTACATCAGCCTCATCACATTCTGAAGTTAAACTGCTCTCCTCTTCACTGGATGTTTCACTTTCCTCTTCCCATTTTTCTGCATCTGAAATTTCTGGATGACTAACCATATCAAAGCTCATCTTTTGACCTGAAGAAGCATGCACAATGATGACTCCATTACCCCAATTTTGAATTGCTTCCACTTTTCACAGCCACGGTCTCCCCAAGATCAAAGGATATGCTCCCAAACCAGCAGGCATAACATGACAGTCAACCTTACAATGCACATTAAAAACTTCAACATCCAGCCCAATCACTATTCCCAAGCTCTGTACCTTCGCATGTTTGGCCATTCGAATGCGGAAACTTGAGGGAGAAGATCTTTAAGCCCAACTTCTGAACACAGGACTGAGTGATGACACAAATCTGAGTACCACCATCAATGTATGCCTCTCCAAGCCCGAAACTTTTGTGCTAGGCCTCCACAGAGGGCAAATATCAGGAGGTTCAGAAATAGACATTACCTTTCTAGCTTCCTTCTAAGCATTCTTTTTGCTATAGGATTCACTGCACGCCGCCATTCCTTCTTCAGCTTGGGACATAGACCAATCATTTGCCCAAAAGTAATATACGGATTCCTTCTAGAAAGATCCTCCACCAAGTCATACTCTCCTTGCTCCCTACCAATAGGATTATCGAGAGTCTTATACTTCCTCCTTGGCTTCTTGGTCTTCTTCCTCTGATAGGTAATGACATCCTCAACATGCTTACCCTTTTTTGTACTTGGCCTTGCTTCTTCATCATGGTCTCTCTTTCCTAAAGGCACGATTGTCACATCATCCTCTTCCAACCCAAGTAAATTTACAATCTTTCCTTTTCCTTTCTCCTCTGCAGTAGCCTTGACAGCTCCACTTGCACTTGGTTGGCCTACATCTTTCACTTCCACACTATGGTCATTAGCACGATTATTTAATCGAGATGGCAATGGGTACACATCCCCACCCATACAAGGAGGCTTATCACAATGAGAGCTGTAGTGGCCCCAATCACCCCAATTAAACTACTGCACATTAAGAGCAAACATACCTCGGCCACGGCCTGCGTGTCGTGAAGATGGGGCACTAGAAGAAGTCATACCTCCTAGTCCTCGACCACTTGGAGCTCTGCCTTGTCCTCTACCACCTTCGAGTTGAGGCTGAGATTCTTCATGAGCTCAGACGTCTCATGGATCTCCTCTTTAATAGACTTCTCATGGATCGCCTCTTTGATAGGCCCCTCCTCCTTGGGCTCTGACCTTGGTGGCTCTTCTACCATATAAGGGGTAACTTCAGGTGTACTCTTCACCACATACATCTCAAAACCCAATCGGGTCATCCTCCTTTGCTTCCGTTCCTTCTCTTCGGCTACTCTCAATGCATCTTCATAGGTAGACAGCTCCTTACATTCCACCTTTACTCGAATGTCAAACTTTACCCCAGCTATAAAACGGTCCTTCTTAATCACACGAGGAGGGACCTCTGGCAACAAGGCAGATTGCCACTTATTCCACACCACAGTAAATCTGCCCAAGTATTCATCCACTGATTGAGTGGGCTTCTGCTGCAAGACACACAGATCTCTCCACAAACCATTAGCATCTCTAGTGAAAACAAACCGGGATCAAAGGCAGCCCTCACCTCAGCATACCTCGGGTTCCTTTGTACGCCCTGCCCATCAGGAAAATCAGCAACAAAATTCTGCAACTATGTATGTGCCTATCTCATGAGGCAGAAGGACAATATTTGTAGCAGCGCCTCAGGGGCATTTCTATCCTTTATCAATGCTGTGAACTTCAAACTTTCAATGAATCTCTCTGGGTTCTCATTAGGCAGACCATAAAAGCAAGCAAAATTCTGAGCCATTCTTCCTGGGTCTTCTTGTTTCGGGCTCACACAAATCCCTTTTCAAGGCACAACTTTCCCAGCAGGATCGCCAAAACAGATGATAACAAAAAACAGAGGAATGACTGGACTGCCCTCAAGCAATCATAGCGTAGCTCTAGTCTGACCAATCTTCTTCACTCAAATAGTCTGCTCTCATTTAACCATCTCACAGACAAGCCCACAGACGTCCAGCCCGTTCTTTTCAGCGCATGACCCATTCCCAGGACTTTCCAGCAATTGCAATCCCGCGTGCCATCACCAACTCGCCATCCAGAAGCATGGAGAACAGAGTCAGGTAGCCACCATGCTTCCAACAGGCACGTCACACTTCATTACCAGATTTCCAGCCTCGTAAGCAGATTGATTTTTACCACTCTTCCCTTCCCTTCTCAAAACCTTAGGCCAAGACAATTAAACCTCACTTTAAACCTTAGGTACCACCCCCACTCACAAACTTCACGTAGGGCAATTAATGCTTGAATGCCCACATATGACCACACAATCACATGACAACGGATAACAATGATAGACATATGTCATCCAAAAAAAACACCATGTCACATTCGATACCATGGCGCTCTGGAAGACTTGGTGCACCCACACTGTGACTCAACATCTTCCATAGGAGTCCCTACAAAACATATTTTCATAACTTGAAATGTTTACATCAGTCCATAATTTCTAGCAAAAAAGTACCCACTAAATCCAAAAGCCCCTAGCTACACTAACTGTGTACATCTAAGTGTCTACCCCCTATATACATCTAGTGCACAAGAGCCTCCTAAATTTTTTATCTTGTCAACGTCTTGGACAGCAGCACATTGAGAGCAATTTACTTTTTTTTTTTTTTCCCAAAAAAGAGACTTCTATTAAGTATCAAAGAAAACCGTTAGAGCAAGCTCCATACGGGAATACGGGATACACCATGCGATGCATGAAAAGCTCAAGAGCCAAAAAGAAAGGATTGGGGCTGATAGTGCCATCTCAATTTGGTAGCAACCTCGGAGAAAAAGGGAGAACCCCTCCAAACTCGAAGAAATACAGTCCTCCTAGAAGAGGCTGCCCGTGAAGGGCCCTGCATGTTAGCCCATATGGCTATCAAAGTGTGAACCGTGTCACTCCAAATACCCGTGAACACCTGTGATGGGTGTATCTGGGTGCCATCCAAGGCCTCTGTGCATCTGGCTCTCCAAATGTGCCAAGAGGAAATGTTAGCCAAAATCTCCCAAGAGGTGTCCACTGAAACATGTGAAGCTCTGAAAGGAATATGTGGTACCTCTTGAAGAGAGCAGGGCTCTATCACCTGTTGGCGGATCGAGAGTGCCCAAGAAGAAGGCTCACCCTCATAAAACACCTAGGGCCCAGTAAGGGATAACCATGCGACTGAGAGCAATTTACTTTTGATGGGGCACGACAATCTCACAGGTGCTCCAATATAGCTATGGGGCACCTATGAGATTGTCGTGTCTTATAGCTATATTGGAGCTTTCTTCTCAAGCACGTCTTCGTGATGAGACCACCATGCAAGCCCGATTGAGCACATGGTATATTGCACTCGCCAAAATCAAGCACAAGGTATGTTGCACTCGCTCAAACTTGAGTGCAATGTTTTTCAATTCCACTTTCAGGGTTCCAGGACCAAGTCTCTTCTCTTCGATTCCCTTGTTTGCTTAGCTGGGATGTATGGCTAACGCCCTCTAGGGCCTAGGCCTATTAGCGGCATATAGGTTCCGAGTAGAGGTAGGTTTCATTTTTCGCACAGATGAGCTGCAGCAAGTCGTCGGTCGCAGCTGGGGACTGTTGACATTAGGAGCATGCTACCTTGGTTGGCCTTGACCTTGTCTATGGCATGAGCGGTAGAAAGATAAAAGAAAGAAAGAAAGTTTAATAAATCTTCAGAAGACCGATGGGTCCATGAGACTGTGAAAATCCTAATACAACAAGCTGTGGTAGTGGAGCTACTAAACGAGCATCCATACCAATGTAAAATGCAAAAATGCCGAATGGCAGTACTAAGTCTGAAGTACAACATAGTCATGTCCATGGTCGACTATATATCAATCTCAGCATCATCATCATCATCATCATCATCATCAGCAAGATATCAGGATGGATGAGGCAGTGGAGGCATGAAGTCGGCAATGGAGTGCTGTCAGCCACTCAGAGGTGTGGTCCTGGCATGTCTCCTGGTCGTAGCTCTGCGTCTGACCAGGGCTACTGTGACCCCCGTCGGTCAGGCTCCGACTCTAAACAAGGATGGGATGTCCCCAAGTGTGATCTGTGTGTCGACCCTCTGTCTGAGCTGTCGGGTCACAGGCTTCGGGTCACGGTCATGTCGAGGCCTCGTCTTGTGGGGGTCCATGTGATCTAGCTGAAAGAACTCCGTGGGAGAGCTCTGAGAGGTATCAGTCGAAGAAGAAGTCTGCTCCTGTCTCCGTGCTCGGAGTATCCTCTCGCAATGTCCAAGTGCCTTATGAATGAAACCTGCCAAATATCGTTGGTCTAGGTAGGAGAGGTAACGGGCCAAAATCCGATAGCTATCCCTGAAGAGGCAGTGGAAACGCCCTTGGATCTCATAGTAAACAGGACACCTGAAGATGAAATGCTCCTCTGTCTCAACCTTCTGCATGTCACACAGTGTGCATATGCACCTCTTCCTGGGTAGTCGCTCTGCTCTGCTGCTCTCGATGCGAAGTTTGTGTGAAGAGACTTGGAACTGCCCAAGAGAGATCCTCAGCGAGTGGGGTAGGTGAATCTGCGTGTATCCTAGTGGGTCAATGAAACTGTCCGCTGTGATATGTAAGAAGTGATCTCTGTAGAAGCTAAGCTTCACTGGGAGTTCACTCGGTCCCAATCAGGTCCAAAATGTGTGTAGCTGTAGTAGATCCTCACGGATAACCTGGTTGACCTCGTGTGATAGGAGTGGAGAGCAATATTTGGATTAGCGTGCCCGCAAGAGAGCAACGTACACCCCCCTGTGTCTGCATCACTATCTCAAGCTCGTCAATGTAGAGGCCAAACAAGGTAGGCGACGAAGGACCCCAATGGTGCTCATGATCTCGTGTGTCCATCCAGATCCTGCCCGACTTTGCCTGAAACTCTCTCGCAAAGTGCCATGACAGCCCAAATGATCTCTTGGTCATAACCCAAGTCCAGTAGGCGCCGTATGAGGTGGGCTCACAGAACCGTGTCAAATGCCTTGCGGAAATCCACATAGCAACAATAAACCCTTTGCTTTCGTGCCCTCGCTTCCTCGATGATACATTTGAGCGTGAGAATGTGGTCCATGGTTCCATGATCACGCCGAAATCTGGCCTGTCCTGCTGCTCTAAGTCCTTGACACACTGCAAATTTGCAAACCTCGGAGTGAAGTACTGATGCATAAATCTTGGACATGACATGTCCAATCATAATGGTCTTGTAGTTCTCCGGGCTCATGGGATCCCCTCCCTTGTGGATGGGTGAGATAGTGTTAATTGTCCAAGTGTGTGGAAACCCCAAACAAATAGCTTCATTAAAAAGCTTTGCTAAGATCGGGGCTAGGAGGTTAATCCCATATGCAATGAACTGAGTGCATAACCCCTCATGATCCTTTGCCCGACCATTATGAAGTTTCATTACGACATTCTTTACCCCTCCTCTAGTGAAGAGAGTGTAGGATGTGGGGTGAGGCATGTGTCAGAGATTAGGGACTGGCTGATTTGGGATGTCATAAAGTGTGCGTGCATAATCAAACCATATCTAAGTGTCAGTGAGTGGCGGAGGGGGCCGTCCTTCTAGAAATCTCTGCTAGAAGTCCTTAGAGTTGTTACTAAACAAAATGCTCAGTAGCTCCTCCTCATTCCGACGAACGAAGTGTAGTTTCTTCCTCCGTACCAGTCTACGGTACTCGCGTAGCGTATTTAGTGCAGTCGGAAGACTGTTTTTTGTTTCGAATCTGAGCTGACGGCGTAAAGCCTTACACTCATCATCGTACCAACTATTACAGAGTACGGTCCCAGGGGGTGGTGGGCGGGTGGAGCGGGTGGTGTGGGCGAAAGCGTGAATGGCAGCCTTGTGTAGCGGGTGACAAGGGTAGCACAATCCTCTAAAAGGGATATGAAGTCAATATAAGCGAGAAGTATGTACAGACAGCCATAGTAAGAAGGGGAGTGATCCCGATCAAAGCGTATATCGTGGTAGGTGGAGTAAGAACTGAGTGGGGTGGAAGGTGCTGTGCGAAGGAGGGTGGAGATGCTAAAGAAAAGGTATGTATGATCAGCCCCTGGGGGGAAAGGTGCTACAGTGAAGTCAGTGATGTGAGATGTGAAGGCAGGGGATCCCATGATGTAATCAACAACGCTGGAGCCCCCCCCATGTGGAAAGTATGTGAAACCACCTGAAGCGGGCCATCTGTCAAGACCATTATAGATAATGAGATCATGTATCCTGTCGAGGTCTAATAGGGTCTGCTCATAAGATGAGAATGGACCTCGCCTGTCAGCCGAAACCAGCTGCATACTTGCCTCCTCAAGGTCAATATCTGGCAGTAGAGTGGAATCACTTTGAAGTCAAGAAGTGGTACCTGACGGGCCCTTATCCTCGCGTTGAAGTCCCCCACTAGGAGGACTTCTTCGAGGCTAGATAAGTCAACGATGGACTGATAAAGAGCAGCAAATGTGGATGTCTCATCATCACCTCGGATATCTCTGGCAAAGTGGGAGGTCTCAGGGGGGAAGTAGCAAACTGCAACAAATAGATCGCGGCTGTCCTTGTGCTGAATCCAGATCCGAAGAAATCTGGAATATGTATCTCTTTGCTCTACTGAAATGGTCCCCAGAAGGGTGGATCTGAAAAGGACTGCAACTCCACTTGAACCTCGAACTCCTCCTATACCCCTCGTCTTATGTCTGTAGGAAGACTCCCATGTATATCTGCTGACTACTGGAAGAGGGCGCTCTGGACTCTCATGTGTCTCTGTATAAAAGACTACGTCGTGACTTGTATAGGATTCCGAGAAGTTACCTGGTTCTGACCATAAGGTACCATTACAGTTCCAAATGGTGCAAGACAGGGTTCCTTATGCACAGATGTACCATTAGAGGTAGATCAGAGGAGTTGTATGCTCGGATAGGCAAATGGTTTGCAAACCCTGGTTCCATATGCACAGATAGCCAATGTTTTAGTATAGATTGGACTCCCCACCCTTCCATCAGGTCATCACGGAGGATCCCCTACAACTTCACATGTATAGGACCTCTTAGCACCCTAAGAGCTTTCAATACAACTTGCCTTGAGGATCTTAATTGGGCAGTTTCTGGAGTCTGTCGCATCTAGATAGCACATGCAGAGAACATCCCCGGGAGGGTTGGCTTTGTGCGTTTTGCAACGTGCAAAGGCTGATTCAGAGGACCACTTTGCCTTTAGATGCCCTGTATATGATGAGATTCAAGGACAATGCAGCAGCATTCTATCATTGACTTCATTCATCGGCAACCCAAATCGAGAGTCATTGTTTACCGAGATTGTTTTCTCTATCCTTCACCGAGTAGTGGCCTTGGTCCCGTGACAACAAATAGAGGATCTGACACCTCGGTGGATAGATGAGCATTTGGTTCCTCAGGAGTGATCTTCTGGACTCATATGTATGCTATGTACACCCTCTTGCAGACACATCATGGTGTATCTCTACTTGTATTTTTTTTTTGGGGGCGGGGGTTGCAGGTATCGCTTTTAGGTGTGGATGCCCGCTTCAGTGGCTGCACTTTTTAGTTTTATTGTATCTGGTTTTCTTCAATTTCACAGACCCACATAATTAGTTCTCTATGTATGGCAAAAATGTTGAAGAAGCGTGTGCTTTGGGAGTCGAGGACTTCTGGTTTCTAATCATCTTGAATACAAGAAAATTTGTCAATTCATATGTTGCATTATCAGTAAATATAATGTCAAGTAAGTATGCTAACAATTAAATGATATTTAAGCAAACGGATAAGTATATGAACAAATTAAAAAACTAAATACATAAATAATTGAATAATGAATGTTTATATTGTAATAAATGTGCATGCTTATTTACTATTTAAACACCGAATATCATCTGTTAAGGATTGGATTGACTGTGATCCTATTCCTCCTGCTTTTCTGACTATAGTTCTTAATATGAACTCCAAGATTTGAATCATATGTGCTATTGGCTGAAAGATATTCTGACATAACTGTGGTTGTGGCAATGTTGAAACTTGATTAATCAGGCACGTGCAATTCTAATCAATGCAGGGCAAGCAAATGCAGCTACGGTATGTTGTCAGGTTGCTTTAACTTTGTCATGTTGTCATCTCTGATTTGTTTGAAGGTATTAGTCACAGAATATAATATTAAGTCCCAGTTTGTTTCATATAGGGTGATGCTGGATATCAGGATACACTAGATTGTGCGGAAGCAGTGGCAAAGGTTCATCCATCTAGCTGAGCTGCATAATTCTGATGTGTTGGTGTAAATATTTCTGAAGTTGTTATCTTTAGGCTGTAGTCTTTAAGTTTTAATGGACATACAATCATATGTTGGGAATAAATACAGCTTCTTGGAGTACCACTTGAAGCAGTGCTAATAGAGTCTACTGGGGTCATAGGACATCGTATAAAGAAGGCAAGTATGAAGTACTCGTGTTCTATGAACATTTCGTTGTTGATATTCATTCACAGTAATCAATGGTTACCCATGGCGTTTCTAGGAGAGGTGGATGTGTGCTGCTCTGATATAGCAGCCATTGCCTGTAATCTTGTAAAAGTGTTTCTTAAATTTTGTTTTATAAGGGGGTGTGCTGTCATCTATTTTACTAAACATCATAGTCAAAAACACGTAGTGCCAATGAATGCTTGAAGTGGCATCTGATACGTTCATCGGATTGCATTTTAACTCATCATAATGACAATATGGTTCTTTCTCTAAATCTGGACATTCCTAGCACTGATTCTGATTATGGAGTGTACGGTTCATCTTTACGTGATAGTATAATGCAAAGCAAAGCATGAATTCTCACTCGGAAGAATTGTGGTGAATCAAGGTTTGGTTGCTTTGTGCAGGATCGTCTGTTTGATGCCCTTCCAGAGCTTGTCTCCTCTCTGTCTTCTGACATTGATAGGTAAAATCTCTTTTTTGCCAAGCAGCTCATACTCGATACTCTAATCTATTGGCTCATTATAGGCGTAATGTCATTATAGCAGAAGGATTCTAGTTAACCTGCAACTTCATCATCAGTTGTCAAAAACCACCATGCAGCCTCAGAAACATCAGACATCATTGTCAGCACCATAAACTGAAACGATGGACTCTTTTAATTGTTCAGTCTTTCCATGTCATGCAGAGCTGATACAAAATAGTAATGCAATTCATCAAAGAGTTTGATTCACTATATGAGAAGCTGGATTCTAACTGTCCATTGCACCTCCAGCTCACTGGTGTAGGTCAAGTTAAAGTAAGGGATAAAGGTTTTAACTGTCCGTAGTATTTTTTTAAAGGCCTCTTTCCCACAAAATAGAAGATCTTGGAGAGTGAACTTCGGAAGCTTCTAATAATATCTGAAGCATGAAAAACATTGCTTCCAAGAGAACCACATAAATGTGCACTGTGCATGAACTCAAACTTCTGTGAGCTTTTGCATTGGTTTTAAGCATTCCAGATTGCATTCTCTCTCTCTCTCTCTCTCTCTCTCTCTCTCTCTCTCTCTCTCATTCCCAGCCCTACTCGACGATGACATAGACCTCGCACGTGCCTCGGACGCCGTTGTCTTAGTGGTATAGGACGCTGCCACCAAATCCTTTGCCACAACCCGATCCACGCGAGTCTGAGATGGGAAGATGCCTCAAAACCCTTGGTTTGATACCGAGTACAGAGAGGCGAGAGCCTACCTCATACGGGAGCAGACCTTAGGGCGTCTGACGTCATCTAAGGCACATATAATGTTTCGACGATTGACATGCCGCAAGAGGCGGGCCTTTCTCACACAGGATGGATGAGATTATTAGATCTTTTCGAGGAGGAGACCCGACCACTGAGTGGGGGTTCCTAGCAGAGGGGAAGCCACCTATCCCCATCACTGACCCAAATGTCTGGCACACGTATGCATGTTCCCTCTATGATGTCCAGAACTTTGTATATACTCAGTATCATTGCGAAATCTATTTGAACTTGAGAAGGGAGATTGAATTTAAATAAATTTGAAGCATGTGTTTGTGTTTTGAATTTCGTTTTTGGTGACTTGTATTTCTCTTTGTTCACTCTAATCTAAATATAACATATCTTATCCACCCCTATAAGGGTATATATTAGGTATCAATTTGAAACCTATCCGATGTGTCTAAAAAATCGAATCAAAACGAAATGAAACTTGTCGAGATGAAACGTCGAAACGGATGAAATCTTTCTTGTGACTATGATTATCATTATGTGAGAGAGAGGTTACATGCAGGAGAGATCTATTTGATCTACTGTCTAGCACATCAGAACGTTGCAGATCTTTTACAAAGGCACTCTCTAGAGAATAGTTTGAAGCTTTCCGCAAAGCTTTGGGCTTACTTCCATTTGGTGATTGAAATCATTCCCGAGACGAGGGGTACAGGAGGAGTTCCAGGTTCAGGTGGAGTTGTAGTCCTTTTCAGATCCACACTTCGGGGGATCATTTCAGTAGAGCAGAGAGATACACATTCCATATTTCTTTGGATCCGGATACGACACATGGACAGCCAGGATCTGTTTGTCGCAGTTTGCTACTTCCCCCCGGAGACCTCCCACTTTGCTAGAGATATTCGAGGTGATGATGAGACATCCCCATTTGCTGCCCTTTATCAGTCCATTGTTGACTTTTCTAGCCGCGGAGAAGTCCTTCTAGTGGGGGACTTCAACGCGAGGACAAGGGCCCGTCAGGTACCACTTCTTGATTTCAGAGATGATTCCACTCTACTGGTAGATGTTGACCTTGAGGAGGCAGGTATGCTATGGGTTTCAGCTGCTGACAGGCGAGGTCCATTCTCATCCTATGGGCAGGCCCTATTAGACCTAGGCAGAATACATGATCTCATTATCTATAATGGTCTCGACAGATGGCCCGCTTCAGGTGGTTTCACATGCTTTCCACATGGGGGGGGCTCTAGTGTTGTTGATTACATCATGGGATCCCCTGTCTTCACATCTCGCATTACTAACTTCACTGTAGCACCTCTCCCCCCAGGGGCTGATCATACATACCTTTTCTTTCGCATCTCCACCTCCCTTCGCACAGCACCTTCCACCCCACTCAGTGCTTACTCCACCTACCACGATATACGCTTTGATCGGGATCACTCACCTTCTTACTATGGCTGTCTGTACATACTTCTCGCTTATATTGACTTCATATCCCTTTTAGAGGATCGTGCTGCCCTTCTCACCCACTCACTACACGAGGCTGCCATTCACACTTTTTCCCACACCACCCGCTCCACCCGCCCACTACCCCCTGGAACTGTACCCTGTAATAGTTGGTACGATGATGAGTGTAAGGCCTTACGCCGTCAACTCAGATTCGAAACCAAAAACAGTCTTCCGAGCGCACTAGATACGCTACGTGAACACCGTAGACTGGTACGGAGAAAGAAACTAGACTTGGTTCGTCAAAACGAGGAGGAGCTACTGAACATTTTGTTGAGTAACAACTCTAAGGACTTCTGGCGGAGATTTCTAGAAGGACGGTCCCCTCCGCCACTCACTGACACCCAGATCTGGTTTGATTATGCACGCACACTTTTTGACATCCCAAATCAGCCAGTCCCTAGTCTCTCACACATGCCTGGTCCCACATCCTGCACTCTCTTCACTAGAGGAGGGGTAAAGGATGCTATAATGAAACTTCATAATGGCCGAGCGAAGGATCATGAGGGACTATGCACTGAGTTCATTGCATATGGGATTAACCTCCTAGGCCTGATCTTAGCCAAGCTTTTTAATGAAGCGGTTTGTTTGGGATTTCCACACTCTTGGACCATTAACACTATCTCACCCATCCACAAGGCAGGGGATCCCATGAGCCCGGAGAACTACAAGACCATTATGATTGGACTTGTCATGTCCAAGATTTATGCCTCAGTACTTGACTCCGAGGTTAGCAGACTTGCAGAATATCGAGGACTTAGAGCAGCAGGACAGGCCGGATTCCGGCGTGATCATGGAACCATGGACCACATTTTGACACTCAGATGTATCATCGAGGAGGCGAAGTCACGGAAGTAGAGGGTTTATTGTTGATTTGTGGATTTTCGCAAGGCATTTGATACAGTCCCGAGAGCCTGCCTCATACGGCGCCTACAGGACTTGGGTTATGACCAGGAGATCATTTGGGCTGTCATGGCACTTTACGAGAGAGTTTCTGGCAGAGTTTGGGCAGGATCGGGGTGGACAGACGAGATCATGAGTACCATCGGGGTCAAACAAGGGTGTCCTTTGTCGCCTATCTTGTTTGGCCTCTACATTGACGAGCTTGAGACAGTGATGCAGACATAGGGAGGTGTAGGGTGCTCTCTTGCGGGCACGTTGATCCAGATTTTGCTCTATGCAGATGACGTGGCTCTCTTGTCTTCCTCAGCAGAGGGGCTTCAGAGACACCTAGACGCACTACATTCCTTTTGTGAGTCTCATGATTTGAAGGTCAACCTGGGTAAAACCAAGGTCATGATCTTCAATACATCTCGAGCCATCATGCGTCAGGAGCAGTTCACATTTGCACGGTCATCTGTTGAGATAGTTTCATCATACACTTATCTTGGGGTTATCTTCTCGAGACCGAGCTTCACTATGAGACCCGCGATGCAGGCACGCTTGAGTAGAGGGTATGCCTCATTGGCCAGGCTAGAGAGGCAGTGCTTCCGCTCACACTTTCAGGATCCACGCACCAAGGGGTTGCTTTTTGACTTCTTGGCTCGCCTAGCAGGGATGTATGGCAGTCCTTGTTGGGGGCTAGACTTATCGGATACAGAGTGGGCCCGTGTGGAGCGGCTATAGGTTCTCATGCTATCACGGATGATTCATGGTAAGTCATCCGTTCCTCACCAGATCATTCAGGCTGAGTTGGGGTCACCCCCTTTATAGCTAGATGCTGCATTTCAGGTCATCACATATCTGTACCGAGTTAGGGAATATGGCGTAGTAGGCTACCATGGATAGCTCTATCCTCTTCTATGGCACTTGCAGCAGGAGGAGATCAGAGGTGCTGGTATGCACGTACAGAGAGATGGTTTGAGTGACTGGGGCTCCACATGGATAGACTACCTCCCTTTCAGTATAGCATGGATGCTCCGTTCTCTCCCCTCTTATCACACGAGGTCAACCAGGTTATCCGTGAGGATCTACTACAGCTACACACTTTTCGGACCTGGTTGGAACCGAGTGAACTCCCAGTGAAGCTTAGCTTCTACAGAGATCACTTCTTACATATCACAACGGAGGGTTTCATTGACCCACCAGGATACACATAGATTCACCTACCCCACTCGATGAGGATCTCTCTTGGGCAGTTCCGGGGCTCTTCACACAGACTTCGCATTGAGAGCGGCAGAGCAGAGCGACTACCGAGGGAGCGGCGCATATGCACACTATGTGACATACAGGAGGTTGAGACAGAGGAGCATTTTATCTTCAGGTGTCCTGTGTACTATGAGATCTGAGGATGTTTCGACTGCCTCTTCAGAGATAGTTATGGGATTTTAGCCCATTTCATCTCCTACCCAGACCAGCGGTGTTTGGCGGTTTTCATTCATGAGGCACTTAGACACCGCGAGAGGATATTCCGAGCACGGAGACAGGACCATACTCCTTCGTTGGTTGACCTCTCAGAGCTCTATCACGGAGTTCTTTCAGCTAGATCACATGGATCCCAACGAGACGAGGCCTCGACATGACCGTGACCCGGAGCCCGTGACCCGATAGCTCAGACAGAGGGTCGACACACATATCACACTTGGAGACATCCCCTCCTTGTTTAGAGCTGGAGCCCGACCGACGGGAGTCACAGTAGCCCTAGTTAGACGCAGAGCTACGACCAGGAGACGTGCTAGGACCGCATCCCTGAGTGGCCGACAACACTCTATTGCTGACTTCATGCCTCCATTGCCTCATCGATCCTAATATCTTGCTATTGCTAGGGATGATGATGATATTGATGATGATGCTAAGATTGATATATAGTCGACCATCGACATGACTATGTTGTACTTAGTACTTAGTACTTAGTACTGTCATTTTGCATTTTTTGTGTTTTTTGCATTTTGCATTTTGCATTGGTATGGACGCTTGTTTAGTAGCTCCACTACCACAGCTCATTGTGTCAGGATTTTCACAGTCTCATAGACCCATCGGTCTTCTGAAGAGTTTAATAAACTTTCTTTCTTTCTTTCTTTCAGCTCCACAGTTTTGAGATTTCTTTTTCTCCTCACCTCACAGACACGAGTGTGCTTGCAAAGATTATATGGAATTGGGAAGCAAATATCTTGGCATTACCACTAGGAGCGGCAGCCTTAGTCATAGTAGAGCATCATCACAAGTAGGAGAACTTAGACACAAATACCTTCACCATAGGAGAGCATCATCACAAGGAGGAGCGCTGGACAGAGAAATAAATTATAACAAAAGAAGAAGTGGAGAAATTAAATGTGAGCAACTCTTATGCATGATACATGTTGAAAAACAAGGAGATACACATTTTTAACCATGCTAATGATATTCGATCCACATGAAACTTTGCAAGCACATGGATCTTACCTACATTAAGGCCTTTGTAAATAATCATATATACAATACAATAGAAGACCACCAATCATCTAGGAAACCTTATTGCCTTATGAACTAAGTAGGTCATGATGATGATAGTGCATCGTTGGCCCCCCCTCCCCCCCACCCCCTTCGATGCTTTTTCCACTTCCTTGCTATGCTGCCTTGGGATCCTTCTTGCCCTTTGACCCTTACATTTTGGATGCCTTCAATCAAGATTTTGTTTAGTGAGTGTCATATACGTTTTAAAAAGTTTTTATGTATATAATTAATTTGGTATATGACATTAGAGTTGATGATTAATTCACAAGCATAGACGTGGATATCCTTGAATACTAATTAATTTGCTATATCATTTGGAGCATATGTTTGTTTTAGTCATATCATTGCCTTCAAGGCATTCTTGTAAGATCAATACATGTGGGCAGAAGAATTGGCTTAACAATCGTTAGCATAATGTGCTCCATGTCTTGCCTTATCTTGTTGCAGAGCAAACGCAGCAGCTGTTGCGATTACAACAACAGATCTTGTGAGCAAAAGCGTTGCTATTGAGACCAAGGTATAACTTTTTATTCCTATGGTACTACCATGATGCTCTTAACGGCTTGTGTTGGGAAGATGGATTAGTGTATTGTGCCTCCGATTCCTAATGGTTCTTGAGTTCATGTAAATGAACAAAGATTGGAGCTACGACTATTAGGCTTGGAGGGATGGCGAAAGGATCCGGGATGATCCATCCAAACATGGCAACCATGCTTGGGGTACAATCGTTTGAAACTCTCTTATGCATTGGCAGATGGACCAATATGCGTAGTCCTTTTGATATGGAGATTCTTTATATATTTTTTCTAATGGTATGATGTGGGTATTTTCTAAAATGCACAAGCTTCATTTCAAGGCATTTGATCATGATGCATAGGTAAATTAGGGTTGAAATGTACTAATGTGCTTTTATTTATGTGAAGGTTGTAACATGCGATGCTGTTGTAGCTGTGGATGTTTGGCGAACAATGGTGCACACAGCTGTCAAGCGAAGCTTCAATCAAATCACGGTTAGTTATCATTGTCATATATTATAGAGGTTCAATATCTCTCCCATCTGCCTGTGCTTCGTCTCAAGGGGCCATGGAGTTAGGTTTGTTATTTTTCCTTCGTTTTTGAGGTTCTTCTATGCTACAAAATAATGGAAGGACAGATAATTGCAGCTCAATGATATGAAATAGTGTAAATGCTCTATTTTTTGGGATGGTGTGCCTAACTGGGTGTTAGGTAGGATGGCGCTGAGAGTGAATTGCACTGTAGGAGTAAATTCTTGTGTATAAGGGAATGATGGTTTACCGTCGCCTGTTTTTTTGGCTACACATCATATCTGCTTCAAGCACCTTAGTGTTAAAGCGTCGTTTATGAAGGAGCTGTAAGACTAGAAAGAAAAAGCTTGTAATCTTAGGATAGTGGGCTGGAAGAATAGGAAATGGAGTAATACCTACAAGAGCCTCAGTAAATTCTTCCAGGACACTATGCACATCTTCGAGCTTGGATGGCACACCAAAGCTGAAAGCTCCTCAAGGATTGTGCGAAGCCGTACGGAAGTTTTACAGGGGAGCATAAGCTGAACTGACAATACTTCTAGTAGTTGGTTGAGACTTGGATGAAAAGACAATTATAAGCAGTGCCATTTGGTTACTTTGCCTTGTTTGGGCAATGCCTCAAAGCAAGCACTTTGCCTTGAAGAAGTGCCTAATAGGCAAAAGAAGAGCTAAATCACTTGATCTCAAGGTGGAAACAAGCAGATGAGAAGGAATCCCAAGAGAACATTGGATTGTTGAAAATGCCAAAAAGATGAACTAGAAGATTAAGACAGTTTGCTCTTTAAATGGTGCGTTGCCCTATCAGCTAGATTTAGATTTAGATGCTCGTTGAGGAGAGACTAAAATGAAAATGTTTAGACTTCACAAGCAGTTGTAGCTTGAATGAAGAGATTTTGGACTACCTTTTGATTAGCCTTCTCCTTTAGTGCTAGCCTTCATCATGGCTGAGTCTGCCCTTCACCTCCGGAGTGCTGACAGAAACTCAGTACGAAGACTTTGTATAAATGGATGCTCAAGTATGTGTGGGTGTGTGGATTTGTATGTGTGAGAGTATATTTTTATACTATGGTCTACACCCACTGTTGGGCGCTGATGACGTCAGTGGGGATGTCATAGTAGCTAGTCCCTGCTATGCATGATGGCGTTTATGGTTTTCAACCTTGTGAGTGACTCTCATGAGATTGAAACTGCACTATGTTGTGTTTTTAGAGGATGAGTTTGGGAATGTTCCTGGATTCATCTAGGTATTTGCTCTTTAAATGCCTTGCATATCTTGTAAGAGCCATGCTACAGCACTGGCAACCTACACAACAATTTTGCATGTGAATTAAGTTTTTAAAGGTTGTGCATATCAACACATCAGATAGGTATGCAACATCTGTGTCATGCAAGTTAGTGACTTACGTGTCTTGTGTACACCGAGTAGGACAATCTAAAAGAAGCACGTTCAAGTACAGAAACCAATAGGTTTGTAGGAATTGGTCCCTTCACATGCAGTTGAAATTGAAGTAGGAAGATTGCAGAGAAATCTAGTAGACAAGGAGCATGCATTCCTCTCTTATGTCATAACTTTCGGAGCCTAAAATGACCACATCAAATAGACCTTAGAATCTTTGAGGCTTTCTTAGATACTATTGATGTAATTGAGCAATTATAGACGTAGTAGAAATCTAGCTGGAGATGTTTTTCCTCAGCTCTACATACAAGTACTCCGACTTGCTTATTTCAAGGTTTTGAATGCAGCTTTTTTGTGAGCCATGTCTGCAATGGACAAAACACACCTTATAACAAGCTTGCCGCAATAGGCTTTTTGTCCTCCTCCCCCTTTTTGTCTTCACGTCATTTGATTTTGATAATGTGAAGCTTCTCTGCCTTTGTGACTGATTGCAACAAATTTGGGAAAGAGTGATCGTTGCAAATCGAGAAAGAAAGAAAGAAATAAATTTTATTAGAGTTTTCGGAAGATTGATTGGTCTATGAGACTGAGAGAAAACCTGATACAAACCACAGTAAGGATGGAGCTACTAAAACGAGCATCATCACCCGTGCTGAATCCTAAGTCTGATCATACATAATCAAATACATCTGAGTATGACAATGAAAAGAAAAAGACTGGAGCGGAATGGAATCCTCCGTATGTCATGTCGCCCTAGCTGGTGCATAGCCGGTGATGGAACGTTGGCGTCCGTCAAGGGGTCCCGTGCGTCTCGGTCTCCTGGAGGAGGCTCGACGCAAGACCAGAGCCATCGTGACTCCTGTGGGACGTATGCCGGGTCTAAACAATGATGGGATGTCCCCCAGAGTGATCTGTGTATCCCCTCGATGTCTCATGTGTCGTGCTGTGGTCGTTGGGCCGGGGTCTCGGTCACGTCTGCGGCTAGAGACTGGATGATCAATGTCACTCGATGGGAAGAACTCTGTGATCTTGCTCTGAGAGGTGTCTGATGGTGTGGCCAAGCCCTGTCGCCTGAGTAAGTATTCTCTGTGTCGGACCCCCTCGTGAATGAAGGCCGCAAGGCATCTCTGATCTGGGTGATGGAGAGTGTGAGGGAGAGATGGAGTAGGGAGTAGAGAGACACACTCACAGTAGTCACACACCAGTGTGTGGGGATAAAGGAATGAGTGGTACCTCCCCAAGTACACACACTAGTATATATGGATATATGGATAAGACTAGGGCCACTAAGTACCTAAGTACAATGTGTACTTAGTGTACTTAGTAGTACTAGATTAATACTGTTACAAGGGTGGCCAGTGCCTTTACCCCAACAACCTCCCACTTAAAGGCAGTGTGCCCATAAGAGAGAGTAAAAGAAAAACAGCAATATACATCATCATGTACAGGACCAGTTGGTCTGCTTATCCTATACCCATAAGCCGTCTGCAGTGTGCAAACCGCTCAGCAGCCAATCCTTTTGTCAACAGATCTGCTGGATTGTCATCAGTGTGAACTTTCACAAGCTGAAGTTGCTTGTTCTCAAGCACCTCCCTGATAAAATGATACTTCACGTCGATGTGCTTCGTCTTTGCATGAAAAACAGGATTTCGTGCCAACTGTATGGCACTCTGACTGTCACAATGCAACAATGGAGTATCACTAGAGTAGCCCAAATCTGCCACTAGCCGAGATAGCCATATAGCTTCCTTGCACGCCTCAGTGGCTGCAATATATTCAGCTTCTGTAGTAGACAAAGCAACGCATTGCTGCATTCTAGATACCCACGACACTGCACCTCCAGTGAAAGTGAAAACATAGCCGGTAGTAGACTTCCGGGTATCAGGGTGACCGGCATAATCAGAGTCTGTATAACCCTGCACTTTTGCATCTTGACTGCCGAAACATATACACAAGTCCTGTGTACCCTTTAGGTATCTCATGACACCTTTCACTGCATTCCAATGCTTCTTGCCAGGTTTAGCCATGTATCTGCTAACCACTCCCACTGCAAACGCAATATCGGGCCTGGTTGCAACCATAGCATACATGAGACTGCCACAAGCTGATGCATACGGAATCTTTGACATCTCAGCTCTCTCAGCATCTGTCTGAGGGCTGTCCAAAGCGCTGATTTTCACATAAGGAGGTAATGGAGTACCAATACTCTTCCCCCCCTCCATGTGAAATCTCTGCAAGACCTTGCCAATGTATTCCTTCTGAGATAAGTACAGCAACCGCTTTTCCCTATCCCGAAGTATGCGCATACCCAATATATGGTTGGCATCACCAAGATCC
Source organism: Dipteris shenzhenensis (assembly GCF_047967505.1). Taxonomy (NCBI): domain Eukaryota; kingdom Viridiplantae; phylum Streptophyta; class Polypodiopsida; order Gleicheniales; family Dipteridaceae; genus Dipteris; species Dipteris shenzhenensis. The sequence goes on along the minus strand of NC_141598.1, from coordinate 51,776,073 downwards.
TTCATATCAAAGGTCTGGTGCAATCTCTTTTTCAAGGCATTCATTTCCTTATGAGATTTTCCAGCAATTAACATGTCATCCACATACAAAATGAGGATAAGTAAACTGCCATCTGAAGCTTTCTTGGTATATAAGCAGTGATCAATGTCACTTCTCCTGTAACCCTGGGTTCGCATGAATGTATCAAACTTATGATACCATTCCCTGGGTGCTTGCTTTAGACCATAAAGACTTTTCTTCAGTCTGCATACAAGCTTCTCTTTGCCCTTCACTGTAAAACCCTCTGGCTGCTGCATAAAAATTTCCTCATGTAAATCACCATGAAGAAATGCTGTTTTGACATCCATTTGGACCAAATCCATATCTGCATGTGCAACCAATGCTAATACAGTTCTGAGTGTTGTCATCTTGACAACGGGAGAGAATATCTCCTCAAAGTCAACACCATATTCCTGCTTGAACCCTTTGGCAACCAGTCTGGCTTTATGCCTTGGTTTTTCACCAGGTGTGACTTTAAGTCTATAAACCCATTTGCATGGCAGTACCTTCTTACCAGTAGGCAAGGGTACCAATTCCCAAGTGCCATTCTTGTGAAGACTGTCCATTTCAGACTTCATAGCAAGATCCCATTGAACCTTGTCTGCCCTCTGCCTAGCCTCTTTGTAGCATGAAGGCTCTCCACAATCAGTGAGCATCAAATAATCAATGCCTGGAACAAATCTTTCTGGCTGCCGCGTCTGTCTGGTTGACCTTCTAACCCAAAGACCATCATCTTGAGCTGGCTGTCCAGCCTGTTCATCACCCAGATAAGGTGGCTGTTCCATGATTCCTGGCTGCATTTGCATGTCAGGAAGATCACCTAACTGTGCCTCATCCATTGGGATGTTTTCTGCCATAACTGGCTGTCCATTAGGATCTGCTGCAGCATCATTTAATGGCTGATTATGCTGCTGTTGTGGCTGATTTACAGCCTGTCTGTGTTGCCCATGATGCCTGTCATCATCAATAGTTACTTTTAAAGGTTCCTTCTGTACAACAGGTTCCTTGAACATGATGGTTTCATCAAACACGACATCATTGCTGCGTATAAGTTTTCTGTTCTTGGGATCCCAAATCCTGTAGCCCATCTCACCTTTGTCACCATAACCTAGGAATATGCATTTAAGAGACTTTGGATCCAGTTTAGTTCTGTCCTCCCTGCGTACATGCACATACGCGACACAACCAAAGACCCGTAGGTGTTTGTAAGACGGAGGCTTGCCCGTCCATGCTTGTTCAGGCACACCACCACATAGTCTCTTGTTTGGTGACCTGTTAATAAGGTGCACAGCTGTCTTTACAGCTTCAGCCCAAAATGTGTGGGGCAATGCAGCATGTGACAACATGGATCTGACTTTCTCTTGAATGGTCCTGAACATTTTTTCAGCTGTACCATTCTATGGAGGATCATATGGTGCAGACAAAACCCTTTGGATACCCTTTGCCTCACAGAATTCTTGAAATTCTTTGGACAAGTACTCTCCACCATTGTCAGATCGTAAGGCTTTCAGTTTTTTGCCTGTCTCATTTTCAACTAGTGCAACAAACTTAGTGAAAGCCTTGAACGTATCACTCTTCTTTCTGAGAGTGTAAACCCACACTTTGCGGGTGGCGTCATCTATGAATGACAGTATGTACTTTGAACCTCCTAAAGAGAGTGTAGGCATCTCACACACATCTGTATGTACTAGCTCCAAGAGCTGTAATTTCTGATTTGACCTTCTCTTATGAGGTATTTGTACTTGACGACCGTAGAGACAAAATTCACATTTCTGCAAATCTGAATATTTTAGACTCGGCAAGTAACCAAAATGAGCCAATTGCTCCATTCCCTTAATACTCATATGGCCAAGCCGGCTATGCCACAATGAAATCTTTGGCAGCTCGGTGGCATTTACATCAGAATGCGGACAATGTCCAGCATGAAGTGAGTACAAAGTATCAACCTTAGGACCCCCGGCAATAGCCATTGCCCCTTTGCTGATTTTCCATTTCTGACTTCCAAAGGTGGTATGATAACCATCGTCATCCAACAACCCTGTGGAAATCAAGTTTTTCTTCACCTCAGGAACATGCCTGACCCCTTTGAGCATTAACTGCTGGCCATTTTCAAGCACAAGCCTGACATCACCTATACCAATGATAGAACATGCATGGTTATCACCAAGAAAGACAACTCCCTTCTGCCCTCCTGCATATCTGACAAACAGATCTCTGTAGGATGTCACATGAAAGGAAGCTCCTGAATCTATAATCCAGGAAAACATATCTGATCCATCACCAGCATGAAGTGTATGAGCCTCAAGTGAAGAGGTGAAACATATCTCATGTCCACTGTCACTGTCACTAACATAAGTAACATTCAGCTCCTCTTTTTCTTTGCCCTTAGACTTGCCTTGAGCCTTGCCTTCTTTGGCTCTCTGGTCATTCTTCTTTTGAAAACACTTTTTCTCAATATGTCCCTTCTTGCCACAATAGTTGCATACAAGATCACTCTTAGAGCGGGACTTGCTCCTCTCTCTTTCTTTGTCTTTACCACGTGTTTTGGACCTGCTGCGTGCATTCAAAGCATTTGACTTCCCAATAGCATTGTTCTTTCTGTTCATCTCTTCCTGTAGAAGAGCACTCTCCACATCTGCAAATAACAGAATGACATTTGAGTTGCTGGTAGAAGTCCTGAATGTGTCCCATGACTCAGGTAGAGAACATAAGATGAGTGTAGCTTTCAGCTCATCATCGAGCTTCAACCCCTGGTTGATCACCTGGCTGAATATGCTGTTAAACTCAATAATATGAGTGGACATAGCTGTCCCCTCCTTCATTTGAAGACCAACAAGCTTTTTCAGCCAGTAAGCTTTTCCCGTGGCACTTTTCTTGGCATAAGTATCCTCAAGGCGTTGCCACATTTTCCACGCAGTAGGTTCATCCCTGATGCCTACAACCAGTGAATCAACAACTGTAAGCATAATGGTCGACCTGGCCAAGCCGTCCATCTTCTCCCACTGCTCATCAGTAATGTTGGAGGGCTTAACACCCTTCTCCTTTATAGGTTTGTACTGGTCCTTCTGCATCAACACATTGTAGCACTATGTCCTCCATATGTCGTAGTTTTTAGCTCCTTCGAGCTTCTTTATCTGGAACAAGGACGACACGTCGCTGCTGGAGCTCATGGTAAAGAAAATAGAGTTTGACTCCCTGTAGTCGTGCAATTAAGCACTAGTTACTCCAAGAAAATTCCCCCGCAGCGGAAGTACGATCAGAAAATGAACTTGGTACTGTTTCAGTGGCATAAAACCAACTGAAAGTCTGTCTCCCACTTGCTGCAGAAACAGTACAGCAATCTGTTCCTGTCTTGTTTGCTGGCGAAAGTGCGGTACAGCTCCTTCAAAGTGCACAGAAAAATCCCAGAACTGTTTTCTGAAAAAAATAGCAGTACTTTTTTGACTTCTTTGACAGTGAAATCTGGTCAAACTTGCTGGTTGACAGTCCCGGACTGTCAAAAAACAGTGAATCTCAGATTGTGGATGAAGATCTCTGATTTTAGACCTCCATATGCTCCAGAAACTTCCCCCCCAACTGAATTCACAGTTTGGAAGTGAGATTGCTCAAAAGCCCTTTGAATGCATGAAGAAAATCAGAGATTTGACCTCCAATTAAAAGATTGACCTTTGACCAAAAAAAAACTGTAAGTCAAATTTGCACTTTGAAAGCATAGTAGTGCTTTACGAGATAGCCTGATGCATGTTGAGTGCTCCCACTTGACAGATTTCTGGTCAGGCTACAAAAGCCCCAAATTTGACTAAAGTCAAACTTGGTCAAAATCGACCAAATCTGTACCAAATGTGGATGTACTTGCAGCAACAAACTAAAGCATTTGGCCCAAGCATAATAGCATCAAAAGCCCCTTGAATTGACTGCACATTCCGTGCATTAACACAGTAAATGGCATCAACTGCTACTGCTCACAAGGCATGTGCGGGTACACACTGACAAAAGCATAAACCTCTGCCCAAGTGTCAAGCATACACACTGCGAATCTGACAATGCATACACTGCAAGTATCAAGTACAGATCTGTGCTGGCTGTACTTGTCACTGACTGTCTTCAAGAACAGCTCCCACTGCTTGTTTTCGGTGTCCTCTCAATAGGCGATACTTCGGGACCTTGGCCTCTACGTCGACGTCAACCGCATCGGATTCTCCGATGAGTTCGTCGCTGCCATGGAGCCCCGCTTCCAGCGCGCCTTACGCTCTATGGCGGATCTCGAGGGCGGGGTTATCGCGAATCTGGACGAGAGGCGCCCAATGTTCTCTTGACCTCCGCCTCTGGCAGCCGCACCGATGCAGCCGCGCTATTCACGATCTTGCAGCCGCCGCTGCAGCCACGCCTTTGCGTGTCCTGGTCACGCCCAATGAAGCCGTGGCCTGCGACCTCCACGCCGATGAAGCCGTGGCCTGCGACCTCCACGCTGTTGAAGCCGTGGCCTGCGCTTGCGCCCTCGCCAATACAACCGTGGCCTGGCGCTTGCGCCCTCGCCGTTGCAGCCTTTGGCTGCGTCGTGCAGCCACGCGTTGGAAGAGTCGCCCGCGCTCCCGCCTTTCAGCAGCTCCAGCTACGCCGTAGCTACCACGCCCGCGCCTCGCCTTGGCCTGGCTATCGCTTGCTTGAGATCCCGCCTTGCAGCCGTTGGCTGTCGCGATCCGTCCGTACGGCTGTACGGACGATGTACGGCCGTACGGACTTGTCCGTACGGTAGGGGTAGGCTAGGGAGAGAGGGAGTGGAAGCAAAGGGAGAGAGCCCGTTGGCTCTGATACCAGTTGATGGAGAGTGTGAGGGAGAGATGGAGTAGGGAGTAGAGAGACACACTCACAGTAGTCACACACCAGTGTGTGGGGATAAAGGAATGAGTGGTACCTCCCCAAGTACACACACTAGTATATATGGATATATGGATAAGACTAGGGCCACTAAGTACCTAAGTACAATGTGTACTTAGTGTACTTAGTAGTACTAGATTAATACTGTTACAAGGGTGGCCAGTGCCTTTACCCCAACACTGGGTAGGCGAGGAATGTGGAAAGGAGCCCGGATCCGTCTCTGAAGAGATAGTGGTAGCGACCTCGGATCTCGTAGTACACTGGGCACCTGACGAATGTTGTGGCTTTCGAGCTTTTGGATGGCTTTTCCTCTCTGTATGATGAGGCTTGCTCGATGCTTGGATAGGAAATCATGCGTAGGGCTGAATGGAAGGGACTCACGGAGGAAAAACTCGATCGTTTGTGAGATGCCCTTGGAGGTCATCAAGCCTGAGTTGGAAATAATGGAAAAAAGGGGAGTTTATTTGTTCTTCACAAGGGGGATTCTTTCCATCGCTGAGATGGAATAGTTTCTTAAGTATGAATGTGATATCCCATTGTCTGGCTTTGTGGCTAGGTTTGTTGGGAAGGGGCTTATTGTGCCACTGAAGCAATTTGGAATAAATTCATTGGGAGATCATTCTTCTTCTATGGTGTGATGGTTTTGGTTATTCCCAAGTGTCGACGAGTTTATTTTTCATGAATGCCCAGAACTTTGTACGATGGTCATGAAGAAGGAATGCTCCTCCGACTCAACCTCCTGACAGTCGCACAATATGCATATGCGATGCTCCCTAGGGATCCCCTCTGCTCTGCTGCTCTCTATGCGGAGGCGGTGTGATGATACCCGAAACTGTCCGATGGAGATCCGTAGTGAGTGGGGCATGTGAAGCTCAGTGTACCCCGGTGGTGTGATGAATCCCTCCTCCGAAATAGGAAGACAGTAATCTCTGCAGAAACTCAGCTTCACTGGAAGCTCCATCGGCTCCAACTAGGTCCTAAAGGTGTGTAGCTGGAGGAGATCCTCTTGAATGACTTGGTTGGTGTGTGGGCCGGTCGGGATGGTGGGTGGTAGTACTGGAGAGGCATCTAAACTGTACTGAAAAGGAGGTATCCTATTGATGTGAAACCCTAGTCTCACAAACCATCTGTGAGTCTGTGCATACCAGCATTGCTCGTCTCCCTTTGCTGCCAACCTCATGGAGGAATCGAGAAAGAAAGAAAGAAAGAAAGTTTATTAAAGTCTTTGGAAGACCGATGGGTCTATTAGACTCTGAAAATCTTGATACAATGAGCTGTGGTAGCGGAGCTACTAAACGAGCATCCATACCAATGCAAAACGGCAGTACTAAGTCCAACCATGGCAACCTCTGTCTCCCTGATGTGCAGTCCCCATATGATCTAACCCGGTGTAGATATGTGATGGTCTGAAAGGTTGCATCTAGCTGGAGTGGATAAGCACCAAACTCGGCCTGAATGATGTGATGTGGTACAGGTGGTTTCCCTCGGATCGTCCGTGAGAGCATGAGGATCTGCAGGCGCTCCTCTCGTGTCCACTCTATCTTTGACATGTCAGGTCCCCAACAAGGGCTGCCATACATACCGGTTGGTCGGACCAAGGAGTCGAAGAGAAGAGCCTTGGTCCGAGGGCCTTGAAAGTGGGAGTGGAAGCACTGTCTCTCTAGCCGAGCTAGTGAGGTGGATCCCCTACTCAGTCTGGCCTGCATCGCTGGTCTCATCGTGAAGATCGGGCCGGAGAAGATGACCCCCAAGTAAGTGTATGAGGGTACGATCTCAACTAGTGACCCACCTAAAGTAAACTACTTCTGTTGCATGTTTGCTCGAGAGGTGTTAAAGATCATGACCTTGGTCTTGCCAAGGTTGACCTCCAAATCATGGGATAAACAAAAAGCCTGGTGTCGTTGAAGCCCCTCGAGAGTGGACGACAAGAGTGCCACGTCATCTGCATAAAGAAGAATCCTGATGATGATCCGGGCAAGTGAGCAACTGATCCCTCCGGAAGCCCCCATGAAAGTCTCGAGCTCATCGATGTAGAGGCCAAACAGGGTCGGTGATAAGGGACAACCCTGTTTGACCCCTATGGTACTCAAGATCTCATCTGTCAAACCTGCGCCTGTCCGAACTCGACCTGAGACTCTCATAAAGTGCCATGACTGCCTAGATGATCTCCTGATCAAATCCCAGTGTCTCAAGGAATCTACGCTCAAGGAATCTTCTTAAAAAATCCTTAGAGTTGCTGCTGTACAAGATGTTAAGCAGCTGCTCCTCATTTCGACAAAGAAATGTCTGCTTCTTCCGACGTACGAGACGTCGGTACTTGCGTACCGTGTCTGATGTGTTCGGGAGGTGACATCTGTTTTCAAGTCGGAGTTGTCGGCGATAAGCCATGCACTCCGCATCATACCAGTTGTTGCAAGGTACAGAACCAAGAGGTGGTGGTCTAATGGACCGTGTGGTGTGGGGAAAGATTTGGAGGGCAGCCTCGTGGAGTGTGCGACTAATCAGGGCGGCACGGTCCTCTATGAGTGGTATGTGATTGATGTAGGTTAGGAGTCTGTTTAGTCATCCAGAGTAGGTCGGGGAGAGGATGTGATCAAAGTGTATGTGGTGGTAGGTGTCGTGCTTCCTATGTGGTGTGTGTGGTGTGGCTAAGCGTGTGGTGGCGATAGTGAAGAATAGGTATGTGTGATCAGCTCCTGGAGGGAGTGGTGCTACGGTGAAGTCGGTGATACATGAGGTGAAGGCAGGGGATCCCATGATGGAATCTACTACACTAGTGCCCCCTCGTGTGGGAAGTAAGTAAAACCACTTGAGGAGGGCCATAGGTCAAGCCCGTTGTGGATGATGAGATCATGCATCCTACCTAGATCAAGGAGCGCGTGTCCATATGGTGTAACAGGCCCGTGTCGGTCAGATGAGATCTTGGTCATACTTGCTCCGTCTAGGTCCATGTTTGGTAGCATGATAGAGTCGTCTCGAAAGTCCAGGAGTGGTGCCTGGCGCGTGCTCATCCTAGCGTTGAAGTCCCCAACAAGGAAAACTTTCCCGCGGGCTGAAAGGTCTGGGATATCTTGATGTAAGGGTGCATATGGCGATGTCTCACCCTCCTCTCGTGCCACTGTGGCGAAGTGAGATGTGTCTGGCGGGAAGTAGCATATTGCTATGAAAAGGTCACGAGTGGCTGTACGTCGGATCCGGATCCACATGAATCGGGAGTGTGCGTCCTACCTCTCAATGGAGATGGTTCGAGCGAGGGAGGACCTGTACAATATTGCAACCCCGCTTGATCCTCGAACTCCTGTATCCCTCGTCTCATCCCTGAAGGTTGACTCCCATGTGTAGCCACTGACTATCGGTAGTGGACGCTCTGGGCTCTGGTGTGTCTTCGTGTAAAAGACTATGTCTTGTCCTGTGTAAGATCTCGAGAAGTTTCCTAGGTCTGACCATAAGGTACCATTACAGTTCCAAATGGTGCAGGCTAGGGTCTCGGAAACCTGAGTCTCATAGGCCCCGTCCCCCTAGGGGGTACGGGTGGGAGCCCGACGGGTGCCGGTCAACAACCTACCATCTCGGACCACAGCCCATTTTCCCTCCTTGCAGGCAATATCCCGTTGCTGGAGAAGAACTCGTCGCTCCTCAATCTGTAGCGGTGTCAAATCCTCATCCATGGATAGGGTGGGATGCTCTCGTAGAGCGGCTCGACGTCGGAGTGTCGCTAGTCGAGCATGTGAATCTCTGAAGCGAATGACTAGGGGCTGCTCTTGATTGGGGTCTCTCCCAACACGCCATGCTCCCATTATGCCATGGTCGGAGACTCCCATGGTGGTGGACACAAAGGTGATCGCCTCCTCCATGGGCGTCATAGTGGTGCTAGTGCTGTCTCGCATGATCCCTCATATCCGGATGTTAAGGGCCTTCGAAGCCCTCTACTGCTGTTCCTGTATGGCGGCTGAAACGGTTGCCTTTGCGGGGTCCCGTTTCGCCACGTCCACCCACCTAGTTGTCTCTGCTATAGCTGACTGTATCGTGGCTATCTGTGCCTCCATCTCTGTGACCGGGATCCCTCGAGGCGCTGCTCTCAGGGTTTCGAGCTCCTCTCGAAGCTGTGTGATGTTGTGTCTGAGCCCCTGGATAAGAGTGCCCTGCTCGTGTATAATGCGGGCGTGCTCCTGGGTGTATCGGCTGAGTGTAATGTGTCAGCTCTGCCTGACGGGCCCAGATGCTGTGTATCTCAGCCAATAGGGAGTCCCAAGCATTTGGTGGGGGCCTAAGGTATCTTGGTCCAGGTGGGAACTGGGTCTCGAAAGGGGTTGGAATGAAGGTGGGCTGCTAAGGTTGTACTGAGGGTGGGGACAGCGTGATCTGGACGGGGGAGGGGTATGTAGGAGTTGCGAGGCCGGACGAGGTGATGAAGGGTGGCTGACTGAGAGGTGGAGGGGATACGAGGGAAAAGTACTGTGGAGCCGTGGCCGGTTGGGTTAGTGGTAGGGCTACTGGAGAGGAGACCTGTGATGATGATGCAGGAGAAGGGGAGGAGAGAGGTGGCATAGATGATGAGGCGGATGATGGTGGTGAAATAGTGGTGGTAACCATAGAGGTCGAGGATGTGGTGAGCGGCATGGGCTTCGGGTGGGCCCCTTTCTTCTGGGCCGCAGTGCTGTCCACTGTCAAACCGCTCCGGTTGCTGCGTTTGTTGAAGTCCTCCAGGTTGAGTTGCTTTTGTGTTTTCCCCTTGTCACCGTTCCCCTTCCCCATCTCCTCACGTATGTAGATTTGGACCGAAGGGTCTCCCGTCTAGTCCCCGGTCCTCATCCCCCTTTGCCATTCATTATGGGGGAAGCAGCAGTGGGCAAAGGAAGGGGTTGCAGGAGGGCGGAGCTGCAGGCGGATGGGGCAAAAACAGGAGCCAGCTTGGGAGGGGTAGCGAGAGAGGGGAGTAGGTGCAGGTCGGAGAGGCAGAGCGAGAGGGCTGAAAGGCTAGCGGGAGGGAGTAGAGAGGCTAGTGGGCAGGGCGGAGAGGCTGGCGAGGGGGCGGAGAGGTAGCGGAGGGGCTAGTGGGAGAGGGCGGAGGGGCAGGGCGGAGAGGCTGGCGAGAGGGCTGGAGAGGGGGCGGGTAGGGCAGAGAGGCCTAGTGAAGTAGAAGTAGAAGTAGAAATATTATCGTCCACGGGGGGCCGAAAACGACCCATGGGACCCGAATGGTGTACAAGAAAAGTCTCCTCCGGTGTGGAGGGGTCAAGAATTTTCAAGTTCTTGACGGTGCAAAAAGAGGCGGGTAACAAAAGATCCTAATGCTGCCGGTGAGGCAGTGGAAAGGACTGATGTTAACTGTGTGGAGTCTCCCAGTAACTTCCGGTAGTCCTCCCTAATGTGTGCATAAGTGGGACACTGCAGAGCTATATGTGCCTCTGTCTCCACTGTTTGAGAGTCACAAAATCTGCATATTCTGGCATGTCACGGAAGATTCAACCACGCTCCCTTCTCAATTGCAAGCATGTGAGATCTAGTCCGGAATCTTAGCAATATTTCTGCGATAGAGCAAGGGGATGGAAGTGCTGATGTATGCCTGAGCAGGGGCCTCTTTTGTCATATATGTGGACCAACATGTGGGGTTGATGTGATCTTGGTAATACTCCAGCTTCACCCTCTTCTTTGTTGTTAGCCATTGAGTCTGTAGAGTGCTCAGTAGGGACATCTGAAACTCTTGGATATCAATTCTTGCAGGTGGCATAGTCAGGTATGAGTCTACATTCCATCTGCTGAACCACTTCCTTATATCTGTCCCCCATCCTGTACAAATGATCTTGCTCTTATGGTTCTTTTGAAGTTTCATGCTGGCCATCCATGCCCTATGAGGTAATCTATCTGTTTGCATTTGTTGTACCTCCACTAAGTATTGCAGTACTCTAACCAAAGCATGGAACTCGATAGGTCTCCTGCCTGTTTCATGCTTTGGTTAGAGTACTGCAATACGTAGTGGAGGGGGTGGAGGGGAGTGGTGGTGCTGGGCGGAGAGGCAGGGTGGAGAGGGTTGGAGAGCGGGCAGGGCGGAGAGCAGGCAGGGAGGGAGCTGCGCAGGCGGGTAGGAGCTGCGCGGCTGGGAGCGGGAGCTGCCTGCGAGCAGGCTGTCAGCAGAGCGGGGAGCTGCAGGCGGAGCAGCAGCGAGCAGGAGCGGAGGGGCGGGTGGAGCAGCGAGTAGGAGCGGAGGGGTGGGCGAAGGATCGGAGGGGCGGGCGGAGGAGCAGGAGCAGAGGAGCGGGCTGGGAGCAGGAGCAGAGGGGCGGGCAGGGCGGAGGGGCGGGCAGAAGAAGAAGAGAGAAGAGTTAGAAACTTATGACGATTTTGGTATTGGAAAGAATGAATAGAGATGACACAAACCACCCTCGAACTGAAGGAGTTGCCTTCGAGTACGGGGCATGAAGAAACAAAAATTACTATGGTTAACAAAACTTATGTAAACAAAAGCCGTGGTTTGTTGTCTTTCAGAGTAAGAAAGAGAAAGGTGCAATGTAAATAATAATGTGGAATTAGTAGCAGAATGCTTGAACAAACATCCCATTGTTTGTGAATGGAAGGCAAATTTGACTTGAACGCATCGTGGGGTGTCATTGTGGTACTTGAGCATCATGAGGATTTCTATATTTCAATGAGCAAGAACTTTGATAAATGCTCAGTTTGGAATGAAAAGAAGAGACAAGACAAAAAAGCATAGCATTCATAGGCGTTGAAGTCTTGGAGGCAAAAGTGGTGGTAGAGTACATAATTAAGAGGGAGGAGAGTGTTTGACTATGCCCACCATGGATTGGAGTTTGTATATTGAGGTTACAACATGTGTAACCAATGTATAAGGTCCTAGACAATTTTGTAGAGTTCAAATCTAAAATCTTGAAATGGCCAAAAACCTCAGATTTCTGCATTTTAAAGTACACCCAAATCTTCCTTGAGAGTTCATCAATAAAGGTCACATAAAACCTGCTCTCACTTAATGACTGCATATCATACATAAGAATGTATCAAATCTAGCGGCTTTGGACTCACATGTCTTTTTTGCGGAAAGGGTTTCTTGGCCTGCTTCCCAAACTAACATGTTTGGCATGTCTTTTTACGTCTTCAACTCTGAACTTGGGCAAACCTGCAATTATTCCTTTGGATTGCATCAACTTGAACTGCTGCACATTCACATGGCCAATCCGCCTATGCCACATCTCTCTGTCTGCAACAACTCCCTATTATAAAATTTTGCACCGTACTTTGCTACGTGTCACTCAGTCCCAATCTAGGTCTAGGTTTTAGAGTTTGCCACAAAGCTTTCTCCAACGTCGTAAGCATTTGTGTTTGTGAATCCCTCAAGGTGAGCTGCAAAAGACACCAGCAAGTTTGGAAGTTCCATTGCTGGAACTTGCTCTAAACTAAAGGCACATTGTTCCTGGTAACATGGGAGTTCTTCGCACAGCTCGAAGCATCGATCATAGCTCGAACAACTTCCAATGCCCATGTTTGATTCTTGATTGTATGGGAGCTCTTTACACAGTTTGGAGCATTGAACGTTCATAGCTCGAACAGCTTGGATGCACTCCAATGATCATGTTTGATTCTTGATAAAAACATTGTATTCTTAATTCATTGCATGTTGCCATCTTTTAAGTTTGTATAAGAACAACAACCACAAAGCATTCAAGCGTATAGAGAAAGGACAAGAACAAATTGCATCTTTAACTGACTTATCTCAAGAGCTAATGTGTTTCTTTTGTTGTCAATGTAATATACCAAAGAAGATAAAACATACATCAATATATTATAATTTCTAAAAGATTAGGTAGGAGAATTGAAGCATTGGTTTCAGATTTCGATAAGTCAAGAGAACTACAGGACCATCTGCGGATAATCATGGAGCAAAAAAGGAAGGTACAAGTTTTTGTACAAAATTGTAAAATCATGCAAAATTGTCCATATAGGTGTCAATGTTGAAGGACAAATTGATGTAATGGATTATACCAAGGTCTATGGTTGTGAGTGATCATGTGAGTGAGTGTGTGATTGAGAGATTCTAGGAGACATTGGTGGTCTTCCTGATTGAGATAATTGTGGATCTAGATTCCACCTACTCATGGATAGTTGCTTATATGTACTCCATTCTATGCATGAATCAATTGCTCATTGCCTTCATGCTTGTGCCATTGTCTCTACCTCTTGTCTACCTCCATCATGCTTCCATGCTTGCTCCAACATGTGGTATCAGAGCCACTCAGCCTTCATGATCCTACTTGAGCCATTTCTAGCCACGTCATCATCTTCTTCCTCACACTCTCTTCTTCTCCATTTTTTCCTCTTTTGAGTAGAATTTCCAAGCGCTTGTTCTCCCACAATTACCACGTCCAAGCAATTAGTGAAATATTGCTCCAGTCGCCTATGCTGACAGCGTCTTCAATCGGCGAATTTTTGCATAATTCCGCGTGCTAGAGTCATATTTTGTCAATTCCTCCTAGCAACAGCTGGGCGACCCTATGAGCTAGCTCCAGTTTAAATTTGAGCGCAAATGCTTTAGTATTCGAGGAGAAATCGACGAAAAACCAGTCGAGAATGGCGCACTTCTCATAGATAAATTGATGCGGCATTGCGCATTTCCTTGCTAGTGGATTATCTCTGGTACAAGACCTTTCTTTCTACCTAGAAAGCCCTCTCAAAGCTGCTTGCTGCTGGTCGAATTTCATCCTCCAAGTTGCTGCTATCTCTGCTTGCTATTTTGGATAGTTTTAGCTTTGAAAAGGTTAACCAAGTCAATAAAAATTGGGGCTTTTGACCTTGACTAGAAGTTTTCAGTATATTGATTCTTCTTGAGAAATAGAACTCAGTTATGGAACTCATGGGTGTCATTGTACTTTGCATTTATGGAGATGACTTAATGGTCTATGCAATATATCTGATGATGGATACTCTTCATAGGTTCTTTGCCTTGGCTTTGCCTAAAATGCATGTAATGATGAAAGGTTATGTGTTTCACTTGAGTAGTGATTTGATGAACATAGATCTGAAGATCAAGGAAGACATTATGTGCCTCAATGGTGATATACTAGCTATACTAGCTAGTGATTCTTTTATGGAGATATGTTCTTTGATGCATGACAAGAAGATTATGAAGGACAATACATCAGAAGGTCTGGTGATCAAAGGACATGCTGAAGACATGATGATGATCACGTTTGATACTCTAGGTTCTGTTGAAAAGGACAAGAGAGGCATCCCCAAAGGATACCCTTCAACTTCAATAAATTAATGAAGACATTCCACATTAGGTTTAGGGTTTGTGTGTGGTCAATAATGGTTCTCTGCCATGGATAGTCCATCCTTAAATGATTGTTAGTCCTTTGTTTGAGGTTTTACCTTGTTGGACCCATACATAGTCATTGTCCAATCCTCCAGTTGTAAACCAAGAGTCCTAGGAGTAAGTGTGTGTTGCCACATGATGGTGGGCAAGCCATGGAGCATCCCATGTACTACAGCTGAGGGATGAGGTCATCAATTTGTGGAGGGGAATGAAGGACAAATTGATGTAATGGATCATACCAAGGTCTATGGTTGTGAGTGATCATGTGAGTGAGTGTGTGATTGAGAGATTCTAGGAGACATTGGTGGTCTTCCTGATTGAGATAATTGTGGATCTAGATTCCACCTACTCATGGGTAGTTGCTTATATGTACTCCATTCTATGAATGAATCAATTGCTCATTGCCTTCATGCTTGTGCCATTGTCTCTACCTCTTGTCTACCTCCATCATGCTTCCATGCTTGCTCCAACAAGTATAGTCTTTTAAGTCTGTACGACACTTCGACAACATCGGGGCACACAAAATGGTCAAGATAGCTTCAAAAGGGGCAAAACTTTGTTTCTATGGGAAGCCCAACTAGTGAACCTATGTATTCTCATCTTGATGTATAGGGATATAGTGCATCAATTGCAAGGTGCATTTGCAAGTGCCTCGCAAGTCTTAGTGGTAGGGACACACTTGGGGAATCGTAGCCACTTGAAGACTCCAAGCGCCCGTCGGCCGCTCTCCCACTACATGTGTACTGAGTAGGCGAGCGGATGTCCTAAGGAATGAACAAAATCCATTCAACATGATGGGTTGCCTATTCTTATCATCCCAAGTTTGAGGAAGAACCAAGGAAAGGGAGTGTTTTGGGAACGTTTGAGGCCGGAGTAGGAATGTTTTGTAATGAAGGGAGAAGAAGAGACTATAGGAGTAGTCTAGTGAGGATGAGAGGGGATTGTGAAAGGGATTATATAGGTGTTGGAAAGGTCACCTCCCCATCTGTAAGCCCCCAAATGAGAGAGTATGGGGGAGAGAGACCTAGGGCAGAAGATGCCCAAAGAAGAGAGAGGGAGGGGGCTGCCACATGGGAAGCACCTCACAAAAGAAAAAGACTGCAATAGATGGTGCCAAGTGTTAGAATTATTGGCATATTCTAGGCAGTGACCAATGTAATCCATAAGTGAGTCCCCCTAACCATAGTTAGTGGGTTAGACAAAACCACCTCCTCACTTGTAGTTCTCTTATCCTATCTATTCCAGCTTTGAGGTTTTGCTCTCTGCTCTCTTGCATCCACTCTTGCTCCATCTTCAACATTTGGTATCAGAGCACAAGCTGCTGCACCTACTTTCTCCTCCACGCCCGCATCCAAGAGCTACATCCCACATTCCTGCACGTTTGTATAGTTCGTACGACTGTAGGGATTTCTGTGAGCCCTGCAATCTAGCACCATCCGTACACGCCTGAAGAAGCCGTTCGTATGCAGCCCGAGCGTTGCTTCGACTGTATGCTTTCTCAACTCCGTCTGTACAACTCATGTCTTGGCGCAGTCCGTTCGTATTACCTGCCCATCGTTGTCCGTACAATAGTATGGAGCCGTACTGTTTGCTTTTCGTACAAGAGACTCGAAGTTTTTGTCTACCAATGCGTCGTCGATCTGATCATCCGTATGTCGTAAGTTCAGTCTGGTAAACGTACCTGGTACGGATTTCGTACGCTGTCGTACATCTCTGCGCACATGTCATTCCGTACACCTGCAGTTCCGTACAGGTATCTGTACACCTGTTCTGACCATGCAGTCCGTGCATGGCCATTCGTACTTTTGCAGGCATCGTACCTTTGCAGGTTTTCCTTGCAGAATCATGTTACAGGTGCCCTCCTTTACAGGTGTTTCTTTTTGAATAGAAATTGGGGCTTTTGAGTCCTTTGCAGGCGCATTGCAATTTTGGAGTGTTTTGGTGCATTCTTGGATAGACATTGCAAGTAGATTGCAGATTTTTCCAGAAATTGGGGCTTTTGTCGGCAAATCACAATTTTGGTAACATTTGGGGCTTCTAGTCAATTTGCCCTCTTTCAATTGCAATTTCTTGCAGGAATTTGGGGCATTTGCATTTTGGATGCAATTTGGCAGTGGACAGATAATTTTATAGTTTTGTAGGCAATTTTGGACTCAGTTTGAGTCACAGGTAGGATGTTGCGGAAGAAGACGTTGGCAACCTTGAAGAATACACTTGAGACTTATGATGAGAGATATAGTACTCTTGACCCTGTTATGCACAGTTACATAATTATATGTGTTTGCAATGTAAGAACTTGAAAGTGAACTACCTTGCAACTTGCTTAATTTAGAAATTATCTTATGGTTTTCACCATTGGACAGATTGATAGGATGTTATTCTCTTGGATTCACCGTTTGAAATGCAGCTAGAGTAATCAAATGGATTTCTCTTTTCTTGAGGATTTTCTCTAGACTCTGTTGCACCCTTAAGCACTAACGTAGATGTGAACATAGTCTTGATGAAGCTATGGATTTCACTTCATTAGGAGACAATGATTTCATAAATATCGTAGGATCACACTCACAAATGTTGTGCGCATTTAGAGTGTGTCCCGGAGGCTAGGTTTGACGATGGCATGCTCATTCATACTACAAGATACATCAAAAGATTAGTTCGTTTGTACAAAATAAAAATAATGAAGGTAAGGAATTATACAACACAAAATAATGAAAGAAAAAAAGGTATCAAAGTACTTACGAATTCATGCGCTGTAGGCGAGCCAATAGAACAATCTCACTTATTTTTATAGGATCAATTATTGTGCAAACCACTCTTATGTGTCGTTTTTTGTTTGTAGGAAAGATATCCTTTATAACACTCATCCAAGCAACAGTCCTATGATTTTCCTCCCAAACAAAAAACATCATTCTTGACATAAATTTAAATTCATGACTTGATAGTAAGTCATTCTCAAACTCTTCATCAACATCTCTCCAAGTGGGAGACCACCTCTCCATCATATCATCTGTCACTACTACCTTCTTTCCATCACTTTTGCAAACGGACACTATGAAAGATCCTTTCTGTGGAAGGTAGCCCTCCACTTGGAATGCGCTTTTTAGTGAAGACACATTATCACGCAGTCCTCGTACGCACTCATTTGCTAATGGAAGAGACTGCATCTTCAATGCATATGTTTATATTTACAATAGACTTCCATATATACATCTTGACATTTTCATACATGACATATGGACACAAATAAATGTACAAATAAATGTATAACACACATACATGTCTATATATACTGATATATAAACATTTCTATGAGTACTTAAGCATGTCTATATATATACATGTATTGTGTAATACATGTACATGTGGCGATCTTTTGGGGGATTTCTCCCAATATTCCACAAACTCTCACCCCCTTCCATCAATAACTTTCCTCAATCAAGGAGTTCCTCCTTTAACTTGAGGCATGATTCAAGAATGTAGATTAAAAGCAAAAGCATACAATGTGTTGGCAAAATCATGCTTGTGGTCAAAATAACTTGCAGAATTGAAAGCTACATAGATGACATTTATGTCGATCTTATATCTACTTCACTCTTCCTCTTTGAGATCTTGGAGAGGTCTTGGAAGATTGAAAAATTGGAGGATGAGGATGTGAGGAGTAGAAGGATTCACAATTTCAAAATCAATTTGAGGTGCATAGACAAAAATCGATGAAAGTGTTTTAAGTTTTTAGTATACCCCCAATGCTTTTTAGTATACCTCCTTTGACATGATTTTGATCTACTTTCCATGAGAAAGGGCACCATGTCAACGCGCTGCCCTTTCTCATGGAAAGTAGATCACAGAGGACCCAATGATTTTGATCTTCTCATGGAAAATAGATAAAAAAAGGATGTGTGTAGCTATCGAGACGAGAGATATTTCAGGAAAGGAAGTTTAACTTACGTTTAGCTTTTATTGAACTCTGTGGGTGAGGATGTCTTTGAGCTCTCTCGAGGAAGCAAGATCTTTTGCAAAACGATCTCGGAGGAGGATGAGAGGAGTAAGAGCTGAGCCCGCCGGAGGAGACAGAAGGATCGTGGAGAAGGAGGGTACAAGGTGAAGAAGTCAGGGGAGTAGAGAGGAGGAGCAAAGACCTTCGAGGCTATAGTGAAGAGGACGATAGAGAGTTCTAAGAACCATTGTTTTGCAACGAGCGGGGAGCGTTGGGCTGTTCAGAGCATTCAGAGGGAGCATGCGATGTAGGGAGCATGCAACGAGGAGAGGCTGATCAACGAGCGGGGAGCGTTAGGCTATTCAGAGCGTTAGGCTGTTCAGAGTATTCAGAGCGTTAGCCTGCGAGATGGAGGGAGTACGCCTGCGAGTTGAATTTTGGAAGTACGCCTCCAGAACGTTAACTGGTTGAGAAGCTGAAGTTCGGGCTCTACTTGGTTGGCGACGGCTTTTTTATGCTCGTCTTGTTGAAATGCAATCAGGATGGCGGAATCATTTGTCCTTTACTTTGGCATACGAAGAGGTTTACCAAGGTACGTTTCTCTTAAAGAGAAAATTGGGTTGATTGAGATTATGCCGTTTTCCAGTCTGATATATCGAAAGCTCTACGTTTGTTGTCACATAAAACTCAGGTTTTATGTTTTTGAAAACTCTACGTTTTTCGACAGCTCTACGCTTGCTGTCACATAAAACTCAGGTTTTATGCTTTATGCATATGTACACAGTGAAGGATCTTCAGAGTAATGCTTGGAGGAAATCTAAGGCATTTTCTAGAGGGCGCTACTTGCAGTGGAATCCATCCCTCGTGAACTATTTCGAAGGAAGGGCGCGAGTGCGAATGAAGGAAGGGCGCCGTAAATTCGAAGACTCAGCTGAAGCTTTTTTGAAGCCGTGGCGCCACGCTTCGAAGGGTTGAAGTTGGAAAAAATATCTAAATAGTTTGCATGCGAAGCACCGAGGACATTCATCAACTTGAATTTCCATGGCTCCTATCAAGAAGAAGAAGAAAGAAGAAGACCAAGGATGAATATCTATGGCTCCTATCATGAAGAAGAAGAAAGAAAGACGTTTGCATGCGCGGTAGCGAAGAGCGCGCGCTGATTACGAGGAAATTTAAGCGAGTAAAAAGGACTTGTGAGAAAGCGCAAGGTTGTGACTCGTGAGCACGTAGAACAGGAGCAGGAGCGTGATGAAATTGTCGAGCGAGTGCATGGCGAGGCAGACGAGAAGAGCGACCAACCAGACTAGAGACGAGAAGAGCGACCAACCAAACTACCAACCGTAAGGTTTCCCCTCCACTTTGAATTCTGCACCAAACTAGAGACGAGAATTCTCCACTTTGAATTCTACACCGTCGTTTACCTCCGGTAGAGGATGAGAATGTGGCCGTAAGGAATCCGAGCAATTCGCGAGAATGCTGGTTCAGATAGATCGAAATGCTCCTTGGGAGAGTCGCTGTGACATAGATTGGTAGCAGTGACCACTATCGGTGGTTGTCCAGGCAGGCAGCCGCCGCTGGTGCATTTGACTTGGAAGCAAGCTCCGCAAACGGCACCGCTCTCAAGGAGGGGCCACTCAGCGCTGTGGTAAGCATGCCGTAAGTAGAAATCTGGTTCCTGTATCCATAGGCACCATCTATTGCAGCGAATTTGCGCGGCAACATGAAAGGTAAGGTCGTCAGGGACCAAGCGACCTCCATAGGCATGGCTTCCTCCATAGTCAGTCGCGTGGGCATTGCCCCATCCGTAGTATCCAGCAAGCACCGTTGGTAGGAAGCCACAATTCAAGGCCTGCGCCATTGATCTGCAACTCCAATTGCAACAAGATATGTTAAAAACCAATCCTCCACTAGAGACCAACCAAACTACCAACCGTAAGGCATTGGCTTGCTGCGCTTGCCACCCTGCTCTCTTTAATGTCTGCTGTGCTTGCCACCATGCTCTCTTTAAAGCCCTCTCTTCAATGTCCACTGCACCAAGCGTTTGTAGAGATTGGTGGACTGTTAATGAACTCTTGCAAGTATAAAATGCCTGCCTTCTTGAGGTCACTTCTTGAAGGATTTCAGATGATACTGCTTGTGATTGTGGCTGGCTGGGTTCCGTCACATAATATTCGTGCTTTCTAAAGGACTTCAGATGATACTGCTGTTAATTGTTCAAAGCGCTCAATCGTCACTTACGATTGACTGCGCATTCCTACCAGTGCATTCAACGCTTAGATGCAGACGAATTTCTGTAGTGGATTCTCTGATTCCAGTATTTGGCAGAGCTTGTGAAACTGCGAGCAGCCGAGTCTATGGCAAGCTAGTTGTCGATCCAACTAAGCTTTTGGAAGAACTGGACAAGCTAGTTGTTGATCACGGGTTTCTTGCAGTCCACTCAGAGTAGAGAAGCTATTGCTTGGGCGTTGGAGCTCTAATCTAACGCCTTTGCATGTTTCTCCATGTTTGCCTTTGCATTGTTTTTGGGAACTCGCATTCCTGTTGTTACCTTGGATTCTTCCACTCATTTCAGGAGATATATGACAATCATATCTCTGACAACAAATTCAACACTTCATAGCGCCAGAGCAATTCACCTATATGATGGAAAATGAGTACAGGGGAAAGAAGAACTAGCTTGTAGCTTGATGGGAAATAAGTACTGGGAAAAGAAGACCCAGTAATCTTTGACGGCCTACTTGTCTCCTCGCATTTTAATGAACGTGAGAGCCAGTACACTGTACATCTTTGCATTTCATCTTTGCAGTGCAATGTACACTGAGCATACTGAATTGCACTATGTACAGTGCAGTGTACACTACATATACTGTACACTAGTGCAGTGTACACTATAGCCCATCTTTGCAGCTCGTCTTTCATAACTGTGATCACAGCCAACCTTGCATGACTAACCCAAACGTTACTAACTAATGCTATCATTACTAAAATTAACATTCTTACATGACTAACATTTCATGCGTAAATGTATGCATTAATTAACATTCTACCATGAAAGTTACAACGTTCTAGTTTTGTAGGCAAGGATATTAAAATTTTCCTCTTACTAGATTCGTGTTTGCAAGTTATGGAGCCTTTATTCAGATTACCATTTTGTGAAATGATTACCATTTTCATGGAAAAGAAACAAGATATTATGAACCATGTCATGGAGACTTTATGAAGATAATTGTGACGGTGTCATCTAACGCGCCACCTTTCAAAGACAAAATTTCTTCACGTCTTCTCTTCTTTTGTCATCTCTTCATTCTATCAACATCTTCTCTTCCGCTGCCATGTCCTCTTCTATCAACCTCTTTTCTTCTATTGCCATCTCTTGTGCTTCCATTTGCTCTTCTGATGCCACCTCTTCTCTGGCAATGCCATTTTTTATTACACTCTTCTACTGGCTACATCTTCTTTTGTAAATGAGGGGCCGCTAGCTATTCTATAGCTCTGTCTTCTTTCGTGCCTGCAAATTGATGAAATTGTTCTCGTAGTGGGTGGCACCAATCCTTCAGTGTTCATTTGTGCATCTAAAACATGCCTGCATCTATGTTCATTCGCTTTGGAGAAGCAAAAACATTGTCCATTCGTTATGACACTCCTTTATTGGAGGTATCCCTAGCAGATCTCAAGGAACACTTTCACCTTGCGGATGAGGAGATTAGTCTGCATCAAGAAATTGGAGTGGATGACATTGCCATAGTGCGTCCCTTGGTAGACTTGGAGGACGGTCAAAAAGGGTTCAAGATCAATGGAAAACAACATTCAACCTTCAGAGTTGAGGTGATAAGAAGGAAAGATTCTCAGTGTGACTTTCAAAATGCTGAAGTGAATAGTGTTATTTCACTTATAGAGAAGATGCCTTTGATTAGTTCTTTGCATGTTGCATAACTTTTGCAGTTGGGGTTGAGAAGGTTGCTGAACTGCCTAAAACTTATGATGGGTATGTTGTCTTTGAACTCCCTTCTTTGCCTGATGGATCTCCAATGTCTGGAATGGAACAAAATGCCGATGGCCATGTATGGACAAAATATTCAACATGTTCACAAGACTTTTTCAATGGAATTGTAAGGATAAGTAGATGTTCTGGATACTTGACATGCTGTAACGTTCATTGTCCTTACCTTGAACGAATGGGAGTTTTGAATGATACACAATGAAAGGAAAAGCTTAGGAAGCCACCTGTGCTTGGTCCAATTGATCCAACCTTGGGATCAATTGTCTGCAAGCATTGTTTGGAAATCCCAGAGTGTGTTTATCAATGCAATGCTATCATATATTATTGCTTGCCTCATGAAAGAGCGAAGACGACAAGATGTGCGGTGCATGTTGGGTTCCATGACCATCCTGTTGAGAAAGGAAAAAGTCGTGTAAAGGAATTGCAAGTGGATGATCTTGTTTCAATGCATGCTAGGCTAAATGCAAATTCATCTTGCAAAAACATTGAGGTCTTAGTTACACAAGACCTTATGATGGATATGTTGCTTGCAAAGGAGGGGGTTGCTATGGGACCTCTAGATTACCAACAATTTGAAGAGGTTTTGGATACAGTCACACCAATGACACGAAGGAGAAGGCTTCAGAGAATAGTGCAGAGTGCAAGATGTGATGCTAGAGGAGGAGATGGTGGAATGGATTCAATACTAGGTTTGAAAAAGAGATGCAGATATCCATATGTGCAAGGTATCTTGTTTCCTGGGCAGTTGCAAGATGAACAACAACCACATATTTTCAAAATGTCGACCATTGGTCCAAGATCAAGGGTTGATTTGGTGAATCGAATGCAGTCAGGAGGTAGCCTTGGATCACAATGGGTGCATTTTGACCACGTCCATCGAGTAAAAGGATGGTCAACTATGGGTGCTCATGTGTATGACCCTTACATAAGGGAACTCTTAACAATAGCCATATGTGAATTTAAGGTGGAAGATACCCATGCACAAGTGCAATTCTGAAAGCTTTTGAATAGTTAGATGGAGAAGAATGGTTTTGAACCACCTGAATTTCGAGGATTCATGGCAGATGGTGGAGCAGGAGCAAATTGGCTTGCTATCCGCACAGGTTACAATGGTGGGCTTGAAAATGTAATGGAGGGTAAAGAAAGGACTTGTGGTTTTCACTGCGAGATGAGCATGGTTGAGCATACCAAAAGGTGCATTAAGCCACAATTTCAAGAGGAGCATAAGGTTCTATGTAGGAAATGGAGGGAGGCAACGACAGCTGCTTCTGTAGACCAATGCAAGAGAACATTGACCTTGTATTAGTCTCCATTGCATGTGAAAGAGGGTGAGTTGCCAGCACTCCACACATGGTTGGCTTGGTGGGATGTTAGAGTCAACCAATGGGGGGTACTGTTTTTGTAGCAAGAGAAAAATTCTGGGTTTGTTCCTACAATAAATCTTTCGGAGACAAAACACTCTAGCATGAGAGTAGCACATGGGTATGCAAGACACATAACATTTTATGAAGCTTGTGCTGCAGATCTTGCAATGAGTGCCCTTCAGAGTGCTCACTATAATGCCTTTTTGAATGGAAAACACTTGGGAATAGGTCCGAATTTGGATGTTTTACAACAAAGAATACTTGATGGTGGTGGATCTAGTAAAGGAGACAGAAATAGGCTTGTTGATTTGTCACACACTGTGATTGAAGAGGCTGGGTTACACTCTCCAGAGATGGATAGACCGATGAAAGAACCGATAAGTATGAGAAGAAAGAGAAGTTCTACATGTTCAACTGTGGTCCATGCACTTGATAGTCATGGCCCTGAATACATCATTGTCACGACAAAGAGAGTGATTGGAAAAAGACGACAACTTGATTTTTTAAATCCTACAAACAAAGTAGTTTGTACAGAGGCAAATATTCATGATGCCAATTGGGCAATTAGGAGAACTGAGCACATAGTGTTGTCACATACTTTGGTTACTTAATAGAAGTTGGAGACGGTGTGGGGCAATGATCAATGCGCTTGGTAGAAGTGCAATAGTACTGTGACCCATACGTGGAAGGTGGATAATTCCATTCAGGGTGCTCTTGGAAACTCTCCAGGTGTGTGGAAGGTTGCATGTGGGACATCAATTACTGTGGATGAGAGGGAGAGCCTGGTAAGGGCAGGATTTGTATTTAAGACGGATGATGCTATTGGTGTCATGAGCTTCCCGTCTCGTATGCAAAAAATCTGTACGCCAAGCTATGTGTGCCCATCTTGTCGTGATGGAAAGCTTGTGTCATGGAGAACTAAGTTGAATAAAGAATTCACGGAAAGGATAAGCAAGGCAGTTACAGAGAATGGGGAGGTTGTAAGAGAGAGCACTATTATTCCAAATGAGGTACGTCTTTTCCACATTCGTACATCAGGTTCAATTTCCAAGGGGCTAACATATTGTGTCTCAATTTCAGAATTCCCACGTTGTACATGTCTTGATTTCACTCAAAAGGAGACAAGTAAAACTCCTTATATGTCTTGCAAGCACATATACTTTGTGTTCATTGTAGTGCTGGGATTGAGTGATACAGTGCATCAGTTTATGCATCAAGTAGCCTTGACTAAGGTTGAGTTGTTTCAAGCACTGGCTGGAAAAAGAAATCCATCTTCCATAGACTAGATGATGTGAAAGACATTCTGTTGTTCTTTGCTGAACATGCGGATTATAGAGGTAGGGATCCTTCTATGTTTTTGTAATGGAAGTAAGGATATACTTCTGCAAGCATTGGAGGCAAGATATGTCAGCCTTTAATGTGAATAATAGAAGATGCAATAGATGTAATGTGCCTTTTTGCTCTACATGCCTTCCATTTTTTGGATCAGATGTTTGGAAGATGTACTTCTGCAAACATGGAAGGCATGATATGTACATGTAGAATATGAGCACGTTTCGGCTATTTTGAATCATATATTCTACCTGCTCCTATGTTGTTGTCTCTCCATAAGGATTTCAGTGTGAAAGTAAGGAGAGAAAGGTATTTAATGTGATGTGTAGGCTACTCCTTTTCTTTGGATGGGTGTATGGAGGAAGATACCAAGTATGGGGAGGAAGGAGATGTGTAGCCTGATATTTGTCTTCATGATGCATGTATGGAATATGTAATCATATAAGCATGGCATGCATGATATGTAATGTAAAACTTGCGTGCAATGTTAGTTTTTTTTCAAATCTTGTATTCAATACCACTATGTGTTTGTTTGCCAAATTTATTGTAAGGTAAATATATGAGAAGGAAGGAGATGTGCAATTCCAACAATGTGCCCTCTGAGTAGTTTTTGTATTTGTGAATCATATATTTTATATACTATTGAATCTCTCTTCATAATGAGTCTAATGTGATAGCATGATGAGGAAGGAGGGAAGCAATATCATTTTGGGGCATGACTCCTCTCTCCAATGAAATTTGATTAATCATATAGTGGATGAAGGGCTGCTCGCTTGCCTGTTGTTTAATCACGCTCGCTTAGTTGGGCTCGTTCGCTTTTCCTTGCTCCATCTTTGGTAATCCTCGCGGGTAGGCACTTAGCCTTGCACATAGTCATATAGTTCTGATCTTGGGGATCTGTGAGCACCCTTTTGTCAAAAGAATCTACTCTGATGTAAAAAAATTCTTTGAGCTTATGAATGTTTTTTTGCAAGGTTTCAATGGGAAATGATGAGCCCAAGGTGTGGGTGCACCAGGCACTCCAGAGCGTGGTATCCAGTGTGGCGGTGTTTTTGTTGTGGGATGACATATGCCTTTCATTGTTGTCCTGTGTTGTGTATTATATCTTGCCATGAGTGGATTCCGGTTTGTAAGGCATGTGAGCATCCGAGGTCATGTGATTGTGTGATTAAGTGTAGGCATTTATGCATTAATTGCCCTATGTGAAGTTTGTGAGTGGAAAGAGTGCCTAAGGTATTAAGTAGGGTTTAATGGCCTTGGTCTAAGGCTTTGAGAGGAGAGGAGAGTGGTAAAATGCATATGATGACGTGGAAATCTAGAAGAGCATGCCCATGCAACCTGGCTACGTGATGAGGAAGCAATGCTTCTAGATCGATGAGCAAGGATGGTACATGGAGATGGCGGCTTGCAGAGTTCTTGGAAGGGGATCGTGGGCACACGGAGGATCATCATGCAAAAAAGGAGCTGCTGGAGAGTCTTGGAGGGAGAGACATTGGATCATGTCGCGTGAGGAACTACAGGTAGAAGCAAGGATCTGGTACGACGATTTTGGCTGCGGGGGTTGAGGTCATGTTTTGGGGCTGTCGTGAGCTGCTAGCTGGTCGAATTCCACCGTATGGGAGCTTCCGAATTTGGATGGATCTCTACTGTGCAGGCTTGGAGTGCTTTGGTGAGGGAGGTGGGTGCTCCATGAGTAGGAGAAGCCGTGAGATAGTTCACAGCGAGCTCGGATCCTGCTGGAAGAGGTCGAGTGTTGCTTTGCTGGGAGCTTCTGGATTGGGGTGGTTGCATCTCTATGAGGTGGGGTGTCGCTAATATACGGGCTGGAGGACCTTGGAAGAGATCCGTGAGCAGAAGAGAAGAAGATGCTGAGTATCATCACGTGAAGGGGAGATAAGCGACGTAGATCTTGCTTGGA
Source organism: Dipteris shenzhenensis (assembly GCF_047967505.1). Classification (NCBI taxonomy): domain Eukaryota; kingdom Viridiplantae; phylum Streptophyta; class Polypodiopsida; order Gleicheniales; family Dipteridaceae; genus Dipteris; species Dipteris shenzhenensis. Next base: position 51,749,283 of record NC_141598.1, on the reverse strand, counting down.
GGACGGGCTGTTGATTTTATTGGGTGTGGGTGGACTTGGATGTGGTGTCGCTACTATGCAGGCCAGGAGTGCCTTGGACTGGAAGGCGTGTGTCCATGAGTAGGAGAGAAGATGCAAGGTAGCTATCATCATGCGAAGGCAGAGATGGGCAACGGGGGTGGTGCAGGCGAGCATATGGGCGGGCTGGTCATCACAGGGATTGATGGATGGGCCGACAAGCAGTAATAGGCTGATGGTGCGCGGAAGAGCTCACAGGCTAGGCGTTAGGATTGCAGTGCTAGCTGGGAGATCACTGCTAATGGCGAGTTGCTGCATGGAAAGGCATATGGCATGAAGCTCATGGACTGGAGAGAGCTGACAAGCAGAAGGTTGGTTCCAGGAAGAGAGACAGTATAAAGCACGGGCAAGAGTAGGAGATATGGACTGTGGGCAGTGCCATGAAAAGGAGAGACCAACCATGTGTATGAAGAGGAACTGGGGCGGCCAAGTGAAGCTTGTCACCATAGAATGTGAGCAGCCTTTGCTCATTTGAAGAGATTAAGGGTGGCAGTCAGGCTTCAGTTGTTTCTACTGATGCAGTTAAAGTGAATGATGATTTTAACTCTTGAGTTTTGGCAAGAAGTACTTGGCATTTTGTTTGAGGGTTTTCATGTTGAGGTTATGCTTTCCTTGGTTCATGGAGATTATTGGTTTGTGGTAGTGCATGTGAACGATGATGAGTGGGCTGAAGTAGAATGGCTTGCTGAAGACATGTGGCTTGAAGATGTACTGAGTGCTGATGTGTGCACAGATGAAGACTTTGTAAGAGTTTTATTGTGCTCTGTGTTTTGTTTTCCAGTAGCATATTTAGTGGATGAGTGTGGCTATAAAGGCAGGATTAGCTCTATCAATTTTGTGCATCCAACGCTCGAACTCCTCTCTGCAACGGGGCTGAGCACGGATGAGGCCCCCTATGTAACATGCAACGGTAATCTGATCGTGTAATTCACAGCAAGACCTTCTTTAAACCTTTAGCGAGGAATTAGCATTGTACATCATAGAGAGAGAAAGGAGATGAGGGTAGAGAGAGAGTAGAGTCGACAACGGATTGGGTCCCTGTATCCACCGAGGGCCCCTTCCCCCAATCAGGGGAGAATTCGCTTTATACTTGGAGAATTGAGAAATACAAAGAACACTCTTCGAAAGAGCACGGAAAACGCGCTTCTGAAGAGCTCACTGTTGAGAGGCAATGCTGACCAATACTGAGACCTTGATGCTGTCCACACTGATGATGATGGACGCTTCTGCAAGGCAAGGGAGAGGCTTGTGCTGTCCACCGGAGTGCAGGGTTACTGCTTGAGTGAGAGAGTGAAAGCTAGGAGTGATAGATCCTTTAAGAGAGCTGAGAGATGACTGAAATAAAGAGCTGAGAATGAGCTGTGTAAAACTGTAAAAGATAACTGAAAAGAGCTGCTGAAACAGATCCCAAAGCTTACTCCGTTCGCTGTCCCGACTCCCCCGTCTGATGCGCTGCGTGAACACCTTCCCAGAGGGCTGAACTGATGCCAAAGGCTGAGGCTGGTCAGAGGGCCACTGGGGGTGAGTGTTAGGCTGTTCAGAGGGGCTGAGGAGGAGCTGTAGGAGGCTGAAGTGCTGGGAGAACTGAATGAGGAAAGAGGGCCTGGAGGTCCCCTATTTATAGGGCTTTTGAGGCTGGTTGGCTGGTCCCTTGGCCCCATAAAGGCAGCCCTAGGCCCCATAAATGCCAGCCCTAGGCCCCATAAAGGCAGCCCTAGGTCCCGTAAATGGCAGCCTAGGGAGGGGTGCAGGGTAGTCTATAAAGGCAGCCCTTCCCCTGCCATTCTCTTGCTTGTTCCAGCCCTAAGGAGGCCCAAAAGGGCTCCTATCGTAGGCTGGACCTAAACCTATCCCTAAACCTAAGATGGAAACACTAGCCTACGGTTCTCCGCTGACTTGACCTAAGGCTGAGAGTGTGACTTACGTAGCTTGTGCATGAGTGTCCCTGGACAAGGGCTAACAAAGGGGTCACAACATACGTCTTATTAGGGAACTATTACACACTTGTCGATGTAGCCAGTGTGTCACTTTGCACCCAAGTGCAAGGGTGCATGTGACACCCTGCCAATCTCTGCCATACCTTGTGGAGGCTCCTCATCATGGGGGAATCCTTCCCCGTAAGGGGGGGCTTTGAAAAGATCCATCTGTGTGAAAAGATCCTCGTAAGGGGGGCCTCTGAAAAGATCCATGATGAGGACCTTGTGGGGTTCCTCATCATGGGGGAATCCTTTCCCGTAAGGGGGGCTTGTGAAAAGATCCATCTGTGTGAATGATCCCACTGCGGCCCAGTGCGTGGGGTGTTCCTGAGAAGTCCTCGCTGTAAGAAGAGCTTCCAGGGTTCTACGCTAGGGGTGAGGCTGCACACAATCAACTTGCCCAGGAGGGCTCTGCTCTGCATCTCCGGATCAATGATACCCAAGTCTCCCAGCCTGTGGCATGATCACTGTCTGCCAAGCGACACGGGCTCTGATATTCCTCATGCCATCCAATCCTACCCAAAGGAAATTTCAAACCGAACGTCGGAGCTGTCCAATGCACCCTCTGTGAAAGCACTAGCAGGAGGCAATGTACCAGGCCGTGGCAAGAAGTACTTGGTTTGCCACTAAGGCATGGCCCGCTACGGAGAGTTTGGCCGAGCTCCTGTAAAGAAGTTTGTGTTGAACACTCTCAAGGACTGAGGCGATCTGCTGCTCTGCTGTAATATCAATCCCCAATTGGCATCCGAGGTATCTCGCTATCTAACCCCGAGGTATCTAGCGAAAGCCAAAGGCACTCTCCCACTCTCGAATCTCTTGGGTCTCCTTAGAGCGTGTGAAGAAATTGATGGATTTTGCCCAGTTCATCCGTGCACCTGAGGTCTCGCAGTAGATGGCCAGGGCTCCCTTGACTTTCTGCAAGTTCAAAGTGGTGCCCTCGACGTATAAGGATGTGTCATCTACAAACTCTGAGTCTTGTTTGATTGGGAGCCTCAACCCTATGAGGCCCGCCACCTACGATCTCAGGTAGTATCCCAATGCCTCCACTATAAAAAGAAAAGAAAGGGAGCTAGGGGACAGCCCTGACGGACCGAGCGAGAGAGAGGAAAGGCCCGTGTGTCCACTGATAAGCATCTGACTAGAGCTCCCCGCATAAAGCGCACAGACTCCTTTGAACCATTTGTCTGAGAAACCCAATCTCTGCATAGTGCCCCATAGGAAGGACCACTCTACCCTGTCGTAAGCCTTCCCAAAATCCAAGAGAAGGATGGCCAAAGGTTGTGACTCTTCCCTGGCCCAATCCACTACCTCCCAGAAAGTGAAAATATGAACAAAGCCAGTCTGCGTGTCATGAATGATGTCAGTGAGATGGGGCCGCAACCGCAAACTCAAGACCTTAGCTAGGATCTTGTATGCGGTGTTAAGCAGGGTGATTGGTCTCCATTGCCGAATTCCTTTCAGGATCAAACAAATCCACCCCCTACTGAGGACCGAGGAAGGGAGCCTGTGTCAAAGATCCCCTGGCAAGCTAAGCGGAAAGGGGTGGAAATGATCTCCCAGAAGTTCCGGAAGAAGACCGGAGTCAAGCCATCTTCGCCAGGACACTTCTGGGAAGGGAGGGCCTTGAGGGCTTCCCAGAGCTCCTCATCCCTGAAAGGCTCCTCCAAACTCCTACACAACTTTGGTGAGACTATTGTTGGCATGTGGTCCCAAACTAACTCACAGGACACAAGGCAAGCTGGAGTCACCCCCTCTGCCTGAAAGAGCTGGTAGTAGAAAACCATGGTCAGCTCAAGAATGTCCTGAGCATCGGTGTGCATAATGGCCTGCGGATCCTGTAACCGCTGTAGCTATGCGCCTGCCAATTCAGGTCGAGTGGTCTAAAAGAACTGCTTCATCATCCTGTCTCCCTGTTGTACCCAACAGGCCCGAGCGGAGTGGTATGAGAATTTAGCCCGTCGAACCTCCGTGTCCTGGAGCTCAAGGCGTGGGCTCTCATATATGTCTCTAAGCCATTGTGATCTTGGGTCCTTCTCCATGAGCCTCTCTATGGAGGCAAGATCTTGTCGCAGTGCACGCTCACACTCCTCCACATCCCTATTGCTTCTAAGGGTGTGAGACTGCAACTCCTCACTGCTCCTCTAAATCACATCCGCCACCCATGAAGCCCAGCCCTTGCAAGGTGCTGCCTCCGGTTGTTGCTAAATCTTTGCCAAAACCTACTGAACCTCCTAGTCCTATAGGAGGTCCTCTGGAATGCGGCCCCCCTTTTGGGAAAGACGCCGGCGGGGCTGCTCAAGGTAGAGCATTGCTGGAGAGTGGTTTGACATCGTGGTGCTTGCTAGAATCCCTGTAGAGCCGCCTATGTGGAGTGCCTAGTCCCCAATGCAGAAGCGATCAACCTCTCAAGAAGTCCATCATGTCTCCTCTTGCCAAATGAGAGGAGGAGGCTGCGAGGTATCCTGCTGAACTGTGGCTCTCGCCACAGGTCTCTGTCGCTAATCGTGAAGATGAACTGCTCCCACGTGCTCTGCTCTGTCTGCTGGCATCTTAGAGAAGGAGGCACCATCCTGCTTGTCCTCCCCAAACTCTAGGTTGTTGAAGTCTCCTCCAACGATCTAGGAGTCAACATCTGGCATGCACTTTGTCAGCCGCCTCCAAAAGGTTGGCAGATGTTGTCTGCACGATGGGGCATACACATTCAGGATCCCAATCGTGGACTCTCCCATCCTGACTCCCATCTAAACTGCTCGGATAAGCTCTCCCTGATCATAGACCTCAGGGGCCACCGTCTGAGAGACCGAAATGTTGACCCCTCCGCTCCGTCCTACAGCAGGAGAGCATACGTGCGGGCCTCTCTTGGGAAGAAGGTGGTGCCGCCGTTTGATGTTTGATGCTGAAAACATGTGCTCCTATATCAAATGGAAATCCACTGCTTGCCCTACCACTACCCTTTGCAACTCCTGTCGAAGGATCAGATACTGCGGACGGTTGACTACATGCGCAGTCGTGGAGCCCGTGCACGTTCCAACTCACAATGGTCCAACTCATGAGGACGGGGAAGCTGGAAACAAGGCTCGCCTGTGGGAGCGTGACTGTTCCTAAAAAACTGCCTTCTATGATCTTGAGGGGGGTTTTGAGGGTGAGTAGTCCGTGTTCGTGCGAGGGCATATCAGGGTGGACATTGGCTCTATGCCTATCTTCCGTGCCCACTGCAACACGAAGGAAACATCCACTCTGAACATCTCAGCACACGTTTGGAGGGGCCAGTAGTGTGCCGGATCAATCCTTGCCTCAGGCGGGAATCTGATAACTCCTACTGTAAAACCTTAAATCGGCTTCTCTTGCGTGAAGCTCAATTGGAAGTTCACTTCAGCACCATGAGCGTGCCAAAGATCTAGTCCCAGGGGATCCATCCAATCTTCCATCATGCGTGATCCCCCATCATAGCATCAAATACCCCTAGTGTCCACGTCTCCACAACCTTGTGGAGGCAAAGTAGAATCTCCAAATTGGGTGTGTTTGGGAGCCCACTACGCTGATCAAACCCCTTTTCGGGGCTGCAAGATCATGAGCGTCACCTCCAGTGGTAGAGGGTAAGAGTACAAGATCTCCATGTAGTTCGAAGGCCCCAACCTCCAAAAATCTCTCAGGAGAGGGCACCGAGGCTGAAGAATGGGAACTGCTGATCGGGAGGACCAGCCCCTTCCCCCTGAATCCCCCGTGGAATGGGAGGGCTACGAAGGGAGGGGGACATGCCGCTGTGATGAGGAAGCGGATGGGGAAGTGGTCGTGCCTTTCTCTACTGACAAGGAAGCGGGGGTGGGACTGATATGCATGAGAGAGGGGGGGGGAGCTGAAGAAGCTGCTATGGGGGGGGGAGGCCGGGGTGGAGGGCAGGGGCGGGTGGTGAGGATGACCATAGTAGGAGTGGCAAGGGGGGAAGCAGGAGGAGCTTAGGAGGAGGGGGGGTGGAGGGGGAGAGGGGTTCGGCGGGGGAGGGGAACAAGATGGAGTAGGGGCAGCCACAGGCCCGCCTTGTTGACTAGGCACATATGGGCTCTGAATCCCTGTCTCCTCAAGGCTACCCTACGCAGCTTGTGCCATCGCAACGTCAGGAGCTTCTGAGGCACCTTGCTGATGCGAGGGCTGTACCTCCACTGATGGGGGATCAACTGTAGGCCGTGTTGCTGGAGGGGAAGGATCTCCAACCAAGGGCTCCTGCGGCTGCTCCTCCTTGAGTACCTCTCGACCTGCTCTCTCCCCTTGCGTCTAGCCTGTTGTCTGCGGCACTTTTGAGCCAATTTACTTCGCTTCTTTTTCTTTTTGCCCACTCGGGTCCACTCTTCCTCTGAAGGTGTCACCCAAGGGGTCTGGGGCCCTTGTTGCTTCTATCTGCGGGGGTGTTGGATTTAGGTCTGCTGACTCTTCCTGTCTTGCCGCGGGGGGGGGGGGGGGGGAGGAGTCCGTCCCTGACCACTGGGGCAGTTGCGGCCTAAATGCCATCAGCCTGCAACAAAGACACTGGCGAGGCGGAGTGTACCCCTCCTCGAGGGTCTCAAGGAGGATCAACTCTGGGAGGGACTGTGGGCTCTCAACCACCAATCTGATCCAGGGGACCCCATCGTTTGCTACTACTGAATCTGTCGAGGATTCTAACACCGTGCCAAATGCTCTACCGATGGAGGGAAGGATGGCTCTATACTCCTTTTGAAGCCCCGAAAAGCGGAGCGTCACCAGGAATTGGGGAACATGGTGTGTCATGTCCATGTCCTCCACTGTGCAGCCATGGTACCAAGGGAAGAGGTACACCAGATGCGGGCCAAGGAGGATGGGACTCTGCTCCACAAGTGTCAAGGCGGTAGCAGGAGAGTTCAGCTGGATGAGAAAAGCGCCTCTTCCGTAGGTGGTGACCTCTTGGAACTGGTCCCCCTCTAGTGCTTTAGGTTTCGAGTTTTAAGTTTCAAGTTGAAAGTTTTGTAGCGCTATGTCAATGTAATGTGCACAATGCATATATTTTTAATTTTTTTGGGTCACGTATGTTTCAGCCCTAGGGGCTGAACCATACTCCAATCATACTTCCGTACTCGTGTGAAGTATGCGTATGGTAATGTATTTAACACATGGTATTGCCTTGTGAAGCAGCATAGCTAGCCCTGTTGAGCAGCTCTAGGGCAGGGTAGTGGAGCAAATCATCCTCTCGCTTGTGCTCCCAGTCAGTGTGGTGGTTGAGCTGTCCAATTGAGCTCTCGAGCAGCTTGTTTGTTCAGACGTTTTTCCCCAATTGTAGCAAGGGTGGTAGATGAGACTTGTGTTGAGCCCAAGGACATCGAATTAGTAATGACACAGGTTGGAGTGTCAAAGGCTAAAGAAGTGGCTACTCTGAGTCAAATTGGATCTCGTGCCTATGCTTAGAAGTTGTCCATGGCCGAATTCTTTAATAGATTTTTTAAGTAACCTTAGATGCAAAGGGGGTGTAAATACACCTTTCTTTTGTTACATCATGAGGTCTCTTTAACTAAAAAGTTGTTGAGTCCTCTTTAACAGAATACAAGGACAGCCGCTTCATTGTTCATAGAGGTCAAAGAAGGGTGTTTGACAATTGGTAGTGGATTTGAGGTTATTTGAATACATTTATGCCCATTTCGTGTGAGATCTAGTAGGTGTTCAGAGATCACTTGCAGTTCTCTTGTGCCTTTTTCTACTTTCTCTCATCCAGCGCACCCAGTCACCACCCACTATTCGGCCTCATCCTCATACTTTTGTGCCACAGCTAACCCACCAGAGACATGGGAGACCCTGACCCACCAAAGCTGACCCACCAGAGACGGATGAGCTGACCTCCCAGAGACATGGGAGATTTCTATATTTGGAGATACCCAGTATCTGTGTACGTGAGGTGGAGTTGACACGCTTCACACAGGAGCAGGTTCGCTTCACCCAGTTTCAGGTTCGCGTCATACAGGAGTAGGCTCGCGCCATTCGGGAGCAAGATGATCTCATTCAAGGACTCAGACATGATATTTGCAGCTCTAGAAGGAGGTTACAGCCATACTCACAGTCCGAGGGAGCATTCTAGTTGTTGAGGCATGGATTGCGAGCATGCAATTTGTAATTGAGGAGACTTTCAGATGGGTTGACGTGGCGAAACAGGAACGTGCAAAGGCAACTGTTTCGGCTACCCTCATGGAGCAGCAGTAGAGAGCTAGTAAGGCTCTCAACATCTGAGTTCGTGGGATCTCGTGCACTGAGGCTACACCGATAATAGATGCGACGGCTTTCGTGGCCACTACTTTGGGTGTAGCTGAGCGTAGGATCGAGAGGGCGTGGCGGGTGGGGAGAGACCCCAACCAGCCCTTGATCATACGTTTGCATGACGCTCAGGCACAACTTTCGGCTTTATGATGCAGGTCAGTCCTACGAGATCAACCATCGATCTCCATGGATGAGGACCTCACTCCCCTTCAGGTTGAGGAGAGGCGCCCTCTGTTGCAACAGTAGCAGGATCAGGCCCGCAAGGATGGGAAGTGGGCGGTGGTACGAGAGGGAGGACTTCTTACAAGCCCTCGTCGGACATTGGTCCCCTCTCCCACATAGGGAGGCGGGGTCTATGAGACTCAGATCTCCGATACCCTATCTTGCACCATTTGGAACTATAATGGTACCTTACGGTTAGAACCAGGAAACTTCTCGGAATCTTATACGGGTCGTGACATAGTCTTTTACACAGAGACACATTAGAGTCCAGAGTGCCCACTACTAGTAGTCAACGGGCACACATGGGAGTCTGCTTATAGAGATGAGACGAGGGACACAGGGGGAGTACGAGGGTCAGGAGGAGTAGCAGTTCTTTACATATCCACTCTTTTGGGGACCATCTCAGTAGAGCAGAGAGATGCACATTTCAAGTTTCTTTGGATCCGGGTCCGACACATGGACAGCCAGGATCTGTTTGTTGTAGTATGCTACTTCCCTCCCTAGACCTCTCACTTTGCTAAAGATATTCTAGGAGGTTGAGACATCTCCATTTGCAGCTCTTTATCAGTCCGTTTTCGACAAGAAGTCCTCCTAGTTGGGGACTTCAACGCCAGGACAGGTGCCCGTCAGATACTACTCCTTGACTTCAGGGATGATTCCATTCTATTGTTAGAGATTGACTCCTTGAGGGAGCAGGTATGCCGGTCACAAGTGCAATGTGGCCTAAAATGCTTCAAAACACAAATAGGCCAAAGGGCACGCTATCGGGTTTAATGCTATGTATTATGAAATGCAATGACCTTTGGCATACTTATGAGCCATATAGCAAACAAGTGCACGGAAAAAGAAACAATTCAAAATTGTAAATAGTGTTGGATTTATTAAAAGATCTTTGCACATGCACAAATTGCCATTTTTCAACTTCTTCCATTTTAGGGTGAAACTAGATACCAATACTTACAACTATCAATGTTTTAAGACCACCATGCAGTAGTCCCACTAGTTTGGATTCTGAATTTTCAATGTGTTTTGGTTTTCAACAAATCAAAAAAAGTTATGGAGCATGCCCTTAAATGGGTATGCATCACTTTAGCACAACAATGGAGACCCCCTATTAGAGGACGGCATTGCCCTGATCATCCGCTCACTACACGAGGCTGCCCTTCACGTTTTTCCTCACACCACTCGCTCCACCCACCCCCCACTACCACCTGGGACCGTACCTTGCAATAGTTGGTACGATAAAGCTTTACGCCGTCAGCTCATATTCAAAACAATCTTCCAAACAAACCAAAGACGCTACGCGAGTATCGTCGACTGGTACATAGAAAGAAACCAGATTTCGTTCGTTGGAACGAGGAGAAACTACTGAACATTTTGTTTAGTAACAACACCAAGGACTTTTGGTGGAGATTTCTAGAGAGATGGTCCCCCTCACCACTCACTGACACTCAGGTCTGGTATAACTATGCACGCACGCTTTATGACATCCATATCATCCAGTTCCTGATCTCTCAGATATGCCACGCCCCACATCCTGCACCCTCTTCACGAAGAGGAGGGGTGAAGGATGCCGTAATGAAACTTCATAATGGCCCAACAAAGGATCATGAGGGGCTATGCAGTGACTATGAGTATAACTATGGCCTATATTACTTCAAGCTGTTCGGTTCTTACAGTTTAGCCTTATTTAGAGAAGGCGCACAAATCACGGTGGCAAGGCGTGGAATGGAGAGGAATTGTTTTCCTTCTGCTTGTAGAAAAAAGATCTTAAAAAGTCGATGGTGGCAAAAAAAAGAGTTCGTCTGCCCCCACAAGGTGCCTCCAATTGTGTTTCTATAGGAGATTTCGATATATAATGCATCCGTGCTACTTTCTACCTTATCCCAATGAGCATGTACGGAGATAATGCCTCTTGCACCCAATGACCACGTCGTACTTGCATTGTAGCAAGAATTTGGTGGCGAAAAAAAAGAGTTTGTCTCCCCCAACAAGGTGCCTCCAATGGTTTTTCGACATGATATAACATATCCGTGCTACTTTCTATCTTATCCCAATGAGCATGTACGAAGATAATGCCTCTTGCACCCAATGACCACGTCGTACTTGCATAGTAGCAAGAATACGATTTTTTTGAACAATTTTGGGGACAAGGCATAATTTGAATGCAAACACAGCTCGTAGCAAATGTCGCAGTAGAGAATAGAATGGATATGGCTGGGAATGAATGTATAAATGACTATCTTTGGAGGTTGTATTTGACGTTGGAGTGCTAGGATTTTGGTAACAATGCAACGTCACTACCCTCCATCACTTCCCGTGACCAATGCTTTTATGCTACAGAGTAGTGCTGCCTCCCCTTGTTGCACTCCCCGTCATCGCTGCGTTACGACAGTAACTTAGGTCCTTTCGTTTAGGTTAAATTAGCTAGAGTTAATAGTCTTGGCCTATTTTAGATAGCTAAAGCTTACTCTAGTTGGGTTAGGCTAGATTCTCTCGGGTTAACTTTGATTTGGGTTATGGCAGGTTAGGTAGAGGTGTCTTTTCCGTCCTCAGTGACCTAGTGGTCATAGTTTAAATGTCGTACAGTCCTATCAATCTTAGGTAACTCGGATGCTCCCAAATAAAAAACTAGTACTTTTTCAAACCTTTTTCAAGGCCTTTCACAACCCTAATCAGGTCCATTTGGACATCATTTTGCAGCCCCTTCATCGACCATTATCTTGAGCATCTCCATGTTGATCCATGCACATTTGGGACAGCCATCTCTATCAAATTGGATCAACCTGTAGGGATCAAATTGGATCGATTTTTCCTTGACAGCTCACATGGCACCCAAGTGTGTGCCTTGTTTTGAGAAGTCATTACTTGGCAGTGATCCACCATCTCAGGCTTCTTAGCATGAACCTTCCACAATGGGCCGCACCCACTAGTGGCACGTAACTTCCTATTCGGCCCTTGTCTTTTGCATCTGTTGATATACAGACACAATTTCTTGAGGCGTTGTCCTCCATGCTTTAGGGCACATCTCTACGATTGGGGAAGCAACTCGGTCAACAAGTCTCCTAGCTGTTAAATCAAGTTGCTGAACATGTAGTTCAGAACAAAGGCAACGGCCTGTTCCCTAGCATGGGGATCATTTGGACAGCTAGGATGCATTCTATGCAATGTGCATAGGTTTTATGGTGGCAGATGTTTCAAAGTACTTTTGGATTTCAGTCTTTTAGGTCATTTGAGTTTGAGCAGTTTGCCTAGTATGGGGATTACCTTAGTGCTGAGGACTCATTCTCTGCACCTCCAAGCACGCTCTTGTCAGTCTTGAGGCCACCATCTAGCTCACATGTCTCTTCACCCTTGCAGATGGAGCCATCCAATAGAATTGCTTCGGGTTTGCATAGGAATTCACAGCATTGGGAGAGGCCCTCTTAGTCTTTTGGTACGCAATTTCCACTTCGAGATGCATTTGGCCTACATAGGCACGGTCATCGTCCTATTTTACCACCAATGAGCACATACAGTCATACACAACCTGTGTGCATTTAACAAGGATTTGGTTATGGATAGCAGCCTGCTATTGATGATATGATGCCCCAGGCTTTGCCCTCATACCGTGCCTTACCCCTAGACATCCATGACAAGAGGTGGTTCAATCATTATGTGAACCTTGAGCAGATTTGGGGGTGGGCAAAACAGAAATTCTACTCCGAAAGATGTCAAGGATAAGCTCATGGTGCCAAAGGTTAAAGGTGCTGCATGCACCTCTAATGAGCTGAAGGAATGGGTCACAAAACTGGAAGATTACTTCTGCTTCTATCCCAAGTAGAATGTAAGGAGCCATCATATCTACAAGGATGCATTTGCAGGATTATGCTCACACATGGTGGCGATACATGAGGGACTCTCACTATGTGGGCACAGTTTGTGGGGCTGATGGTCACCATCTTTGTATCTCCACTAGTATTGGAGCATTACTTGACAAATCTTTACTCATTATCATAGACTGGCAGCATTTTTGGAGGCTTTCCTATTTGTACATGATGTTTGAGAGGGCAAGGTTGCTGCATTTTATTCAGGGCTTGCATCCCTCCTTTGCCCCTGACCGAGGGCCAGCGTGGCATGACAGAAAGGCTAAGCATGTAGCATCACTTTCCATCTTGCATAAATTTTCAATCGACATAGTATCTTTGTAGTCTTAGATTTTTTGGATAGGCGTTAGAAAACCTTCCGTATGGAAGAATGTAGATTGCCAACTTCTGAAACCAAAGACAGGGTTGCGGTATAATTTCCATGCGTCTTCAAGCATGGGAGGAGCTAGTCACTGTTTCTTTGCAGTCGTCAACTCTTGCAATTTACAATGCGACCCTTAACAGTAATGATGCCCCGAATTCTGAAATTCACTTGGTGGGCAGCTATTATATTGAGTGGTAAACTGAGAGAATGGCATGGTGTTGAAAATTTATTTGTTGTGTGATGGTTTATTGTAATGCGAACATTTTTATTGTAAATAAGACGAATATACATGTGTATGAGTTCTTATGTCCTAGATTGCAGATTTGAAAAGGTTGGCCCTTGGCAAGCTTTTCAATGAAGTGCCTTGATGGTTAGGAAATTTTGTTTATGGTATTGCAGCTGTCTGATGCTAACGACTCCTTGGTAATCTAAACCTTCATGTCAGTAGGTGGATGGAGATACAAGCACAAATGATACCCTTCTGGCCTTGGCAAGTGGTGCTTCTGGAGGTGATTTGATTTCGAGACTCAATTGTGCTGAAGCTCAACAACTGCAAGGGGCCCTTGATGCTGTGGGAATCTGCTACCTTAGCTTGCTTGTATTTGTTAGAAAAGTATTTTGTAACCTACTGTTGGTATGGGCCATTGTAAGTCGTAAGTATGCAACTCTAACCAGAGGCCTATGCACTGTATCAGGTATTGCAAGGGCTAGCGAAAGCAATCGCTTGGGATGGTGAAGGGGCAACCTGCTTGATTGAGGTAAGCTGTGTGTCACCCTACTTATAAGGAAGAGTCATTTTCTATTGGTCTCTTTTTGGGAATAGGTGAAGTGTGTAAATCGAACCTCATGGTGTGTGCAACTCGTTTCAATCTTCAGCTTTCTAAAGCTTTTTCCAACCTTGTGTGTTCGTTCCACCCTCTCAAACTTTACAAGTGGTATTAGAGCCAACCTCCAACCGTAGTCCTGTAGAACCTTGTTGGAACATGCCACTAACCTCGGGGCAGCAAGGACATACCCTGCCAAAAAGCTTGGCAGGCACTCCAAGGTGCATTTGCAGTGGCAAATCTTTTCATGAGTAGGAGCCAAAATTACATGGTTTTTTTTTTGTTTAGAATTTTCATACCGATTTTCCTTATAGATTTTTTTTTGGGGGTCCTAGAATGTTCATACGAATTCTGTATAGGCATATGAGATTTGTCCTTATCTGCATCTGTACGGTTTGTGATTTACCATTTCACTGCAAGAAAGTGAAAACAACTTTGAAATTACAAAAAATTATGGAAACAGTTTACTTGGACTGTGTTGATTGTTTTTCAGTTTCAGCAGCAAAATTTCATGTGTGGAAGTACTTTGGCAGGCAAATTGACGTCTTTTAATGCATCTATGATAGTTTCAACAACAAATTGGGTTTTCCCAAAATTTGTGAGGCAGCTTTCTAACCTTAATCAAACATCTGGCCATCTCCATCAGACATCTATCATCTATTTTTTCTCTCAGTGATACCTCTTTACTCGCCTCCTTTGTCTGTGCTCAGAGTCTACATCTTACACCTTGTCTGGGTTTTCAAGCCATGTCAACAAAACACTGAAAACACATAAACACAGAGATTTCTCCTTCAAGGATAGACCCATGGAAATCTGGAAAAGTCATCAATAAGGGTCTCAAAGTATCAATTTAATCTCAAGGAGGCTTTCCTCATGGGACCACACACATCACTATGTATAAGCTGCAATTTTATAACAGCCCTAACTGGTCCATCCCCTGGAAAGGCATTGCTGTGCATCTTTCCCAATATGCATCCTTCATATTGGAGGGTCTCCGGTATATTCAATATCATATTATGTTTCCAGTTGCATGGCATGGATTCAAGCATCTATTACTCAATAGATGCCCCGTACTCACTAGATGCCCCCTTCTTGTTTGCAGTTGGCATAGTAGGAGATTCATCTTATCAGATGATCTATGGCAGCTGTATATATATAGGACATGGGGCAGCCACGTGCGATCAAGATGGCCTTTTATGGAGAGCATTCCCTCCATCTAAATGAGGATGTCTTCATGTAGGTACCTGGATACATATAGAATCAGCTTTCTCATGCAATATGGATCACCATGGACCAGCTCAAGACCTCATCCCATTGTAACATGCTACGGTTAACGATTGTGTAATGCACAGCAAGACCTTCTTTAAACCTTTTTGCGAGGCGTATGCATATGCACCATAGAGAGATTAGTGTTAAAGAGAGAATGTAGACGACACCAGACTGGCTCCCTATACCCACTAAGGGCCCCCTTCCCCAAATAGGGAAGAATTGGCTTTATACTTGGAGAACTGCAAAAGATAAAAATAACACTCCTTCAGATAGGGTAGTCAATAAATATTCATAATGAATTATTGTTTATCATTCTCTTATATGTATAAAATAGAAAATTTGATTAGACTTTCATGTTATGGTCTTCTTGAAGAGGTTAATCTAAATAGTTTATTCATTAGAATGAAGGAAAGTACAGTTAGGAATTGATCACTCGAGTATCTTTTGTTAACTTTGTACTAGTAAAGTATGTGGGCTTCCAATAATGATGAGTTAAATTTGATAAACTACCATTTAGCATTTTTTGCATTTTGTTTTGCATTTAGCATAAACTACCATTTAAATAAACTACCACTTAGCATTTTCACATCATGTTTCACTAAGCACAACTTGTTCTGCCACCAAAAAGCTCATAATAAAGTTGGTCAAACAAAAATTAGATTTTTTTCCGAAAAAACAGTGCTAATTATATTACTTCGAGAACAAGATACAAGAGGTCAGCCTTGTAGCTGACGGGCTGCGTTCATAAATCGGACGCAGCCCAAAAGGTAACAAAAAAGTAAAGCACTCTCTCACGGAGGGATAAGGCGAGTGTGAATGAACAGCTAGAGAGGTGGTGAGTAGCGCCACCGAAGGCCCTGCGAAGTCTGCTCGAAGAAGAGGCCCTGTGTGTCCCAAACCCGAAGGAAGCGTCTCTGCTTCTCCCGACCGGCCCGGGAGTCCCCCTGTATCTGGTCCCACTGGCCTCTGAGGGTATGAATAATCTCGCTCCAAATATCAGTCATGATCTGGGCAGTTGATAAGGAGGTGCCACCGAGGATCTGCGCGCAGCGCGAGGTCCAAATGTGCCATCCTGCGATGCTGCTAATAATCTCCCAGACTGGCTGCCTCTCCTGAGCTCCTATATCAGCCTCTGCTAGGTGCTGCGGGATACTCTCGAGCGGCCCCCACGTCCCCTGTGTGATAAGGAATGTGGGGTCCTGCTGACATGCCTTGAATAAGTGATGAAAACCAAGTGCGGTGCTGCACCAACAGAACGCGCCCCAAGTGATCAATCCTAGCTCCGGTGCTGCGCGAGTAAGAATCCCGAAAGTCCACCTCCACACTTCCTGGGCGCGAGTGCAACTCCACAGGCAGTGTTTTGGTGACTCCTCATCCTCATGATAGATCTGACAACGTCCGTCCTGGCCTATCTGCCGCAACCAGCTCCCCACTGGAAGACCTTTGTGGGCAAGAAGCCACAGGAAGTAGGAGATCTTCCGCGGCCTCCAGCTCTCCCACAAGGCCTTCCAGAAGGCCTGCAAAAAGAACCGGGAAATACCCTGTGCATACCAGCTGGGCCGCTGGGTGGGAGGGCGGCTCTGCATCCTCCCAAGAACTCGCCTGCCCAAAGTCGTGCTATAGGCAAAGAAAGAGGTCGGTCCCTGACCTGTCACAGTCTCTGGCCATCTCCACTCTCCTGGATCCCAGTCAAGCTCTGACAAGGCCCGCCCCTCCCAGAGCCAGAGTCGCCAAAGCTGCAGCTGATCCTGCTCTATGCTAGGATCGGTCCACCAGACCTTCCCCATGAGGCCTACGACCCGAACCCTCTGCCATGGGAGTAGGGGGTCGATGAGCGCATCCTCTCTCCTGAGTCGTCCATCCCCCAGAACCGCGAAGAAGGAAACAGAGGAGTCGTCCATACGTCCTGCGACCACCAGCGGGATGCCACGGGGGGTGAACTGTCCCAGCCAACGGTCATCACCAGGCATGAGGATCTGAAGCTCAGGTGGAACCAACCAATCCGCTTGGATCGCGCCGTCGATCTCCGTACGTCTCGCCTGGGCTCCACGGGCACCTCCAGCTGCGTCTGCGAGATCAGCCGTCTCCAAATGTCTGTACGTGTCCCTCCAAACTCGAAGGGACCGGGCTGGCCCCCGCATCCAGCCATCCCACTTGATGTGTGATCTCTCCCCCAACTGAAGGCCCTCGGCATCTCTGACCTGATCATTCCAGATAAGCGGCTGGCGATCGATCTCCTCCTGACAGCTAGGAGGGGACTGAATGAGACTGAGGCGGAGCCGCCTCCAAACCATGAGGAGGCTACGAACGAGTGGGGAGCGGGGCGGAAGTGAAGATCCACCTGAGGGACGGAAGCCAGTCTCCACCTCGGCGCGGGACACAAGAACCGACCCCCTGCTGAAGTAGCATCTTCCACGTCTGCCCCCCCGGGGTCAAACCGCGGATGACTAGCTTGCCTAACAGGGCCTGACTCTAAAGCTCTGGATCGATGATCCCCAGGCCACCCTCAGCCTGCGGAAGAATGACTGTCTGCCAAGCAACCCTGGCTCTGGTATCTCTGAGGCCATCCTCCCCGGACCAAAGGAAGTTCCGAACCAACCTCCTAAGCTGTGCCACGCTGGATCTCGAGAAACACCAACAGGAAGCGACATACCAAGCCGTGGCTAGGAGGACCTGGTTGACTACCAGGGCACGACCTGCAAGGGAGAGCTTAGCAGTGCTCCAGAAAGCCAGCTTCTGTCGGATGGAATCTAGCACCGGGAGAAACTGCTGAGCTGGCGTGATATCCAGGCTGACCTGAAAACCAAGATATCTAGCTGTTTGTCCCCGCGGGATCCACCTGAAACCCAAAAACCTCCCCCACTGAGAGCACGCCTCGGGATCTGTGAGAAAACCAACTGATTTGTTCCAGTTGATTTTCGCACCAGCAGCCGAACAGAAGACCTCTAGGGCCAACCTCACCCTCTCCAGCATCATCTCATCGTCCTGGACATACAGGGCTGTGTCATCCGCATACTCCGAGTCCAGGAGCTCCGTGTCCTCCCGGAGTGGAAGGCGAACACCCCTGATCCCAGTAGACCTCGCTCGAAGGTAGTAAGTCATGGCCTCAGCGAAGAAGAGGAACAGGTAAGGAGCAAGGGGCAGCCCTGACGCACTGATCTCTCCAAACTAAAGCGCTCACCCATCCTGGCGCCAATGATGACCCTGCTAGAAGCTGTCCTGTACAACGCTGAAATACCCTGAATCCATCCTGCTGGGAAACCTAGTCGCTCCAAAGTCCCCTCCAGAAGGGACCAGTCCACTCGATCGTAGGGCTTCTCAAAGTCGAGAAGTAGGATGGCTAGGTGTGATCCACTGTGCTGAGCCCACTCCGCCGCCTCTGAGAAGGTGAAGACATTATCCAGGATACTGCGATCCTGGACAAAGCCTGTCTGAGTGTCATGAATGAAGTCTGGAAGTAGAGGCCGAACTCTGGCACTGATCATCTTGGCAAGGATTTTGTAGGCAGTGGTAAGGAGGGTGATCGGGCGCCACTGACGGATCTCCTGTCTATCTCCTCCCTTCGGGATGAGGCAAATCAGTCCCGAGGAGAGGCTCTCTGGCATATAACCGCTGCTGAAAATCCTCTGAAAAGCTGCTAGGAGGGGCTGATGGATCTGATCCCAGAAGGAGGTGAAGAATGCCCGGGATAGCCCGTCCTCACCCGGGCATTTCTGCCCGTCGATGGCCATCAAGGCCTCCAACATCTCATCCGTGGTGAACGGTGCCAACAACGTCGCCTGCATGCTGGGCTGGACCAGGGATGGAGTGTGCCTCCACACCTCCTCACGGGAACGTCGAGTGCGAGGGGCAAGCGGCTCCTGCTGGAAAAGGGTCCTGTAGAAGTCGGTAGCCAACCCCAAGACCTCACCCGGATCCGTAACGATGTGCCTCTCCGCTGTCCTGAGACTTCGAAGCTGGTCACCTGCTGCTCTCTGGCCATGCGTCCTGAAGAACTCCCTGCACAGCCGGTCACCCTTCCGAGCCCAGAAGGAGAGAGAGGCGTGATAGGAAAACTCTGAACGGCGCTGGAGGGTCTCCTCAAGAAGGGCTCTGGCTCGAAGGGCCTGGATCCGAAGCTCCTCCGAGCCCGGGGCTGCCTGCTGGAGTCGCTGGATGGAGGCGAGGTCCCTCTGAAGATCTCTCTCTCTACCCCACCATTCCTGTCGAACCTGTAGGGCTGCGAGCTGGCAAATCTGGCTGGACTCCTGTAAAGCCTGCGCCACCGAATCAACCAGATCCACGCACTCACCCCAATCTCTGTCCCATAGATTGCAAATTCTGCTGCGCACGTCCACCCTCGAGAAAATGGAGTCGGGAATCCGGCATGAGCGGGGGGGAAGGGCCTGAACTGCCGAGTCTAATGATAAGAGCACGGGCGCATGGTCGGAAAGTGTCGTCCCTGGAACTATACCCGCCTGACCGCCTGTGCTGATGGCCCAATCACTAACATAAAATCTATCCAGCCTCTCTAGGAGTCTGCCTCCTTCCCTGCGGAAGCCCCACGAGAAGTCCAAGCTCCCGTGCCAACGCCGGAAGGACGGGTCTCTCCAACTGTCCCTACCTCCTGTCGCAAAGATAAAAGAGTCCCAAGCGGACTGCTCTGCCTGAGACATACCTGTAAACTCCGGTCCTCTGCCCTGCTGGTCCTCCACGGTCTCCAGATTGTTGAAGTCACCTCCAACAATCCAGGAATCCATGTCTGGGAGAATCCCTGTAAGTGTCCTCCAGAAGGTGGCTCTGCAACGGAGGTCTGTGGGAGCATAAATGTTGAGGATTCCTACTCTGGAACCCTCCAGTTCCAGGCCTACCCAAAGGGCACGGCCTGGGATCAACGTGCCATGACCGAAAACTCCCTGGGCTAGTTGCTCGCACACGGAAGTACAGACACCACCACTCCTCCCCAGTGCGCCGATCGAGGGCTCCCAATAAGTGTGAGAGCGTCCAGGGAGAATCTTCCCGCATCTACGGGAGTGAGCCGCAGAAAGCTTGTGCTCCTGGAGCAGAAGTACATCCAAACGACCAATCACTGCTGGCTGAAGTTCCTGTCTCAAAATGAGCTTCCTAGGACCACGGGTGCCAGAAGAGTGAAACCCGTTCACATTCCAGGATACGAGGTGTAGGCTCATGGTGAGGACTGGGAGGATGCGAACAACTGTCTGCTCGCGGTCGAAGTCGAAGAAGAAGCTGACATATCGGAGTGGAGGCGCTGACGCTTATGAGAAGGTTTGGAGGGGGAGGCGGGGTCGTCCTGCCCGTTCTTCAACACCTTCAGCAAAGGCGAGAGGCCTTTGGTGCCATGAGCGAAAGCTTTCTCGAGCCAGCTCGAGATCTCTGAAGTAGTCATCCCGTAGAAGGCTCGGAGTTTCTGAGGAGTCCAGGCTCTGACATCCTGGGGGAGGGGCCAAGATAGGGGGGGCCTGAGGATCACAATCAGTCTGAAGCGTTTGGCGGCGCAACGCCACCGCAGGCGCACGTCACCCTCGGACCACTGAGTCTCGAGAAGCTGCCCACCGGACGGGCCTATCCAGGAGCAAACTTGAGCGTGCGTTTGCTCCCTGAGAGCCTCCCAGACCGAGTCGTCTGTCCAAGTCTCGGTGCCGTCGCTGAGGAACGTGAAAGCAAAGCTAGGGCCATCCCTAGGAGCCAAGGCGGCTATCTTCCCATCCGCCCCTTTGCGGAGCAGGAAGATACTGATGTCGAGGCAAGCAGGGAAGGTCCCGAGGTCGGCCACATCCAAGTAGTCCCAGGGGCCAGATCTGTAAAAGTTGCGAGGAAGCTCTCTCTCCTGAAGCTGAGGCCCATCAGAGTCTGCCACTGAGAGGCTAGCGGACAGAGAAGCCTGCTCCAGTGGTGGTGTAGACTCAGGGTGTCCTGCCAGTGGAGGGGGAGGGGGAGGAGGCTGGGGGATAGGCGACTCAGACTCCTCGGGGGCGACTAGCGGAGGAGGAGGAGGAGAGGGAGCGGGGGCTGCCCTCGGCTGAGGAGCCGTCGGTGCAGCTAACTCTGCAGGAGAGCTGAGAGAGGCGGGGGGGGGATGGGGATGCATCTGGAACTGGGGCTGAGAAGGAGGAGGAGGAGACTGAGGAGGAAGAGGCGGGGGTTGAAGCTGCGGGTCGGGAGCAGTGGGGTGCAGCTGGGGGAGGGGCTGAGACTGAGTGGAAAGAGGCTGGGGAACGGAAGAGAGGGGGACCTGAGGCTGTGAAGGGTGGGCTACCGTCGAAGAAGAAGCTCTCCCAGGTCCCTAGGGCGGCTGCCTGTCAGGTCTCTAAGGTGCTGTTGCAGGTTGGGTAACCTCTGCCTCCTTGCCTTTATCAGAAATCTTCTTGTTCTTTCCTCTTTTCCTTCTAACCTCAGTCCAACCGCCCGCTAACTCTGGACCGGACTCCGGCTGCCTCTGCTCCTCCTGACGTGGCTGCCGGGAGGGGGGGGAGGGGGTGGAGAGGGAGGGGGCGGGGGAGGCCGAGAAGAGCTGGCGAATCGTGGACAAACAGCCGCCAGGTGCCCAAAGCCGTGACACCTCAGGCACTGGCCTGGCTGTCCGGTGACTACCATGCTCTAGGTGATGCTGCCGGCATCTGTCACGATCTCGATCACTGCAGGGAGAGTCGCAGGATCCGCCACAGCCACACGGACTCGGGGGGCTCCTGCCGTAGTCACCGCATCGGCGAAAGTGTCGTGCATAACCCAGCCAAAGTGGGAGCCCAGGTCGCTGACAATCGGCCGCAGCTCAGCAGCAAGACCTGGAAAAACTAGCGTCACTGGATGGCGAGGTATACGGAACCGAACATCAAAATCCGCTGCGCTGAATCCACGGTGCCACGGGACTATCATGATAATCTTTCCATCCACCGACGTGGGGGAGCCAGCAATCAGGTTGCTCGCAGCTTTCGCATTGGAGAGTTTGAGCCAGAAGATGCCCCTTCCCATAAGGGCCACCTCCTCGATATGGCCGTCCTCTAGCATGAGAGTGGACTGGAGCCAGTCCCTGATGGCTGATCTGGAGGGGGAATGTCCAATGACTCTGCCATACACAGAGGTAAGGGCAAAGTCTTTGGCAACCTCCTGAACCCGAGATGATTGTTGCTCTGTCAGGATGACGCGGTAGGCATCTGGAGAGGGAGGGTCCGACTGGGCCTCCGGTTCCGGGCAGGGAGCCGCCATACCGCCAAGACAAACTGCGAGGCTTCCGATGAAGAAGAGGCTACCACCCAGAAAAAGGGGGGATAGATGCGGGAGGGTGGAGCCTGGGTGTGAAGAAGACGGATGGTGGCGCGGGATGGAGGAGTGAGGACGGAGAGCGGGTGAGGTGAGGAGGCGGGAGCGGGAGCGGGGGAGAGGCGGAGCGGGGCGGGAGGGCGGGAGGGGGGCGGAGTGGAAAAGCGGGGCGGAGGGGACGGGGTGGAGCGGGACGGGGTGGAGCGGAAGGGCGGGGTGGGCGGGGGCGGAAGGGCGGGGCGGAGTGGAAAGGGCGGGGGTGGAGCGGAAGGGCGAAGGGGCGGGAGGGGGCGGGGGTGGTGTGACGAGGGGCGGGGGGGCGAAGCGGGGGGGCGGGGAAGGGCGGAGTGGGCGGCGGGGAGGGTGGAGCGGGGGGGCGAGGGGGGGGTGAGACGGAACGGCGAGGGGGGGGTGGGCGTAGCGAGGGGGAGGCGGTGTGAAGCGGGGGTGAGGCGGTGATGCGAGGGGGGTGAGGGCGGAGAGGCAGCGGCGAGGGGTGAGGTGGAGGTGCGAGGGGGTGAGGCGGAGGTGCGAGGGGGTGAGGACAGAGAGGCAGGGAGTGAAGCGGGGGGGGGTGAGGCGGAGGTGCGAGGGGGGGGCGGCGGCAGCGGCGAGGTGAGGAGGAGGAGCTAAGGGAGGTAGAGGTGCGGGAGGGGAGGGGGAGGCTCGCAGGAGCTTACTTCTCAGAGGAGCTCAAAGAGAAGCAAACCAAAATTAGATAAGAATGCCCTATACATATTTTTGCTACCACGGGATGCAACTTTGAGGATGACCCTTTCACACTAAAGAGCCGAGCCACGAATGTTTGAGAAGCAACCCCATCTCAACCAAGACCAACACTGCCCACATGGAAGATGTGGACCACTGTGCAAGGCTATTGAAGAGGCTTGTGTTGTTCCCGGGCATGCAGCGGAGCTGCTCTTCACTTCGCGCGTCCCTATCCGTGTAGATCTCTGCCGGCACGTGCGCCTCTTCCTGCCACGCATGCGCCTTTTTCACGCGGCGCCTTCCCGCCTGTTCTTGCTCGCACAGCTCCCTCCCGCGTGTGTAGTCTTCTTCTACGCTCACGCTTGCTATCATGGCTCTGTCTTGCACGCTCTTCTGCTGTCCCGGTGGTGGATTTCCATTGCTCTGATACCAAATGTGAAGAACTAGACTTCTTGAGAATGCGAATGTGTGCAATGCATGCAAAATTTGAATGCCAATTGGCCCTCCAATGGGGGAAGAGCGACCTCGTGAGAGTACTTGTTTCTCTTTTCAACCTACATGGAAGGTGGAAGAGAGATGGCGGATGAATGCAAGGTGAATATAGAATGCTATGTGAGATTCACAATGAAGGGTGATACCCTTTCATTAATGTCCCTTGGAGATCACTCAAGTTCTATCTTCCCATTTACCCCTACCCTTAGCCTATGACCCATGCATCTACCATTGAATGCATCTTAATGTACCCTTCCCTTCCTATTGCCCCTAGGACCTAAACACGTGTGTGCACATTTTTATTAATAGAAAAAGTGTCACATGTCCAAATTTGATGCCGTCTAAAGCAGTGGCTACAGCTCAACTAGCTCTATCTACTGAGATGATCCACCGCAATAACAAATCGGTCGGTGTCCATCATAAATACAAATACATGCTACACCATTGGCATATAATATGTAATAATGCTTTAATGTCTACTAATCACGGAGTAGTGATTTCTCTTGTCATGACATACATCATAAATGGAACTACATAATACATAAAGAGATTCAACTCAAAACTGAAAGCTCAAAGTTGAAACCAATTACTAGATAGATTGTAGAATATACTAGAGCATACTATATAGTTTACGGGGGTGTGGTTCATGGGAGTGACTATAGCTTCGAAGGGAAGGATGTGCAAAGGGGGCTATGTGGGCTCAAGTAGGGGTAGCAACCAGGGCAAGGGGCAAGAAACAGATAAGGAGGTGGTGCAAGGATGGGAGAAGGTATTGAGACGACTTGTCCCAAGTGCAGATGATAGGAGGAAGATACGAGAGGAGCTGCCATTTTATAGGCAAGGAAAAGGGTTATTTGGATTGGAGGATGCACAGGAAGACAGGTTCAAGATTTCCTCCGCTCATTGTTGGGAGGACTATGGGGCAGATACTCCATTCTTGCAGGGTATGGCCATTCGTATACTCAGCCAGGGGGCTAGCTCTTCGCCTGTTGAGCGGTTGTGGAGTAATTTTGGGAACATTGCAACAAAAAAGAGGAACATGCTTGGGGTTGAGAAGGCAAATTATCACCACCTTGGGTGTCAGACAGAGCTAATCAGAT
The DNA here is from genome assembly GCF_047967505.1 of Dipteris shenzhenensis. NCBI lineage: Eukaryota > Viridiplantae > Streptophyta > Polypodiopsida > Gleicheniales > Dipteridaceae > Dipteris > Dipteris shenzhenensis. The sequence continues at coordinate 51,724,893 of NC_141598.1, read as the reverse complement.
CTGGGCATTGCACCTGCCAAGTGGGAAAGAATATGCTTCCAATCAAAAAACATCTGAGAAACCATAGGGAAACCTTTGATTTTGCCTTCAATGCAGCCCAAAAGAAAATCCCACTGCGTGGGTTGCCAAAAAGCAACTGTAGTAGTGGTGATGTGAACCAGTAAGGAATGCATCATAGCATCCCAAGGCTGATCATCTTGAAGAAACTGAAGCATCATTTTGCCTTTGTGAGCTAAAATGTGCACATGTATATTAAGAATATTCAACCCTCCATGCAATTTGGGCGAGCACAATCTCTGTACTGGAAGAATCCGCAAGCTTTTCTTCCCATGCTTTGACCACCAGAAAATTCGCATAATCGTGGACATGAAGGAAGACAAATCCTTCTTAGTGAAAAAAATCAATGGCAGATAAAACTAAATATAAGCCACCAAGATAGACTGAACAATGCGAAGTCGGACATGCAGCGGCGGCCAAGTAGCCAATTTCCAATATTCTAGTTTTTTCTTCAATTTAGCAAGAACCTAGTCAATCTGTTGACGGTGAGTAATGCTCCAACCTAAAGGATATCCAAGATGATGAATCAATTGAGTTGGCGGAACAATTTCCCCTGGCCATAGCAGCCTTTGCCAATCCTGGGTGTGCAATGGCAACAAACGGGATTTCTGAAAATTAATGTGTAGGCCAACAGCCAGTCCATTCAAAGAAAGAGCCTGCATTAGTGAAGAAAGATCCCTTGGAGTGTTTTTTGGCATGAAGAAAGAATCATCTGCATAAGCCTGAGCAACCAATGAGTGACTTGCAGGAATTTCCAGCCCATGTAATATATTTGGCGCCACCAAATGATCAATATATTGAAGCATTGGATGCATGGCTATAGAATACAAAATAGCAGAGGGCAACCTTGCCGAATTGAACATTTAAGTGTCCAAGGCTTTGATAAATCTCCATATAATATGCATGCAGCTTTACTATCTTGATAAAGCCAAAAGATAACGTGTTGCAATTTTTGACCAAATCCCAAAGCCTGCATAGTTTGAGCCATAAAGTCCCATTGAATGGTGTCAAATGCCTTTGCAATATCTACCTACAGGATAAGCACATCTTGCTCTGTATACCTGGCATACTCAATCCCAACATAAGCATTTGAGTAATATGACGTCGTGGAATAAAGCCATATTGGGCTGGGTGCAGGCCATCATGTAAATATTCCTTTATCCGATCAACCACCATTTTGGTAATGATCTAATATATTACCGCCATCAAAGTAATGGGCCTCCAATCAGCTAAGGACTTACAAATGGGCTTCTTGGGAAGAAGTTTAACCAACCCTTTCTTCCAAGCATGATTAGAATGTGTGAACGTGTAATCCACCCATAAATTGATAGTGAGAGAACTGTAATGTTGATAAGCAGACTGAGCATTATGTTGAAAGGTAAAACCAGGCAGCATAGGCTGTGATTCTTTCCACAAATCAATAAGCTAAAGTAGACCAATGCTGACGCTCAGATGCTAACATATGAGTATGACCTGATGTGTTATCACCTGGTTGAGGAGCATTATTAAAATCTCCACAAATAAATGCATGTTGTTTCCAGGGATAACTTTGCATATCAGCCCAAATCAAACCTTTGCTACGAGAGGATTGTGGCGCATAAACTGAAGCAAACTCAAAACTTCTCCCTGTGTAAGACATTGGATAATCAACCATCTACCTTGACTATCATTTAGAGCAACCACTGGCTGTAATTCATGTTTCACCAAGAAAACCACTCCTGAAAAGTATGCTCTCCTGCATAGAAGATATCATGCTATTTGGGTCATACACCACTATTTCTAGACTAGGATGGCTTGGACTTAATGTGATTGTTCTAAACTAGCCCGATGCCGGTTCACGACAAGCATCAAGCAGTTTTACTGACATAAATTGTGATTGAAATTGTGAAATTCAAAAATGAAAAGCACTATATTGTTATTTTGTAATGGTGAAATTCAGAAATGAATAGCAATATACTTGTTATTGTCTAATATGTGAAGGGTAGACCGTCAGGCTAAACCATCCCGGTGGTTGAAATTGTGACAGTGTCCTGAACCATCCCAGTGGTTGAAATTGTGACTGTCCTAAACGTGTTCTAAACCAGCTCGATGGTTGGCTATCTCCTAAAGGTGTCCTAAACCAATACATTGAGAGTAAGACACTCTATGTACAACAGCATATTTACAAAGTATTTACATTTGAGAACCCAAAAGCTGAAGTTTGCATGTCAACCTCAGGATCCGGCCCCCAACCCTGAGATGAAACTAAAGTCACACACACACATTTTTTTTTTTGGGTGAAATCTTTGATTAATTATATTATATGAGTAGCAATCTCAAAACAAGGTGCTACAATTACATCAACTGAAAATTTCAGTATATGCCAGAAAGACCTCATGATCTATGCAGCGGGTTTGCAAGCAATGAAAGAAAGATTGTTGCAGAGAACGCCTAAAAAAGCCAAACAGAGAGAAAGTAGGATCACCAAAGACTACACAATTCCTATATGTCCGTAAAGTCCATAGTGCTTAGTAGCGAACCCAAACAAAGAAAAGATGAAACTCCGGTCTGGATGGATGAAACCCAAATAGCTAGAAGAACTTCCCAAACGGAACAGATGAAAATCTCGCTTGCAGGTGCTGTCAAAGCAGATCAAAAAACTCACGAGAGCACAGACAATGCCAAAACAAGTGAGGCACAGTCTCCGAAGAAGCATAACATCTATGGCAAAGTGCAGGAGCAATGTGTCGATGAGCTAATAGCTGTCTAGATGGAAACACTCCCAAAAGAACTCGCCAAAAGAAAACCTGTTGCCGAAGCGGTACTTTATAGGCCCAAAGTTGCTGTAATCTTTTCCTCCACCACTTGGCTGGGCGATGCATTCGCCAAACAGAATCACCTCTCTCTGAAACCAAGGTTGAGACAAAAGGATTTTATACAATGCAGGTACAGTAATCTGAGATAGCCTCAAAGGACGAGAAGAGGACCCTGGAGAAGTGAAAGTCCAATCTTCTAGCTGGTCCTGGAGTTCCAAAGGAGGAATCGGAGCAAAAGGCGAAATAATAGAAGTAATTTGTCGCCACAAAGGATGATAATGAGAGCCCAATCCATATGTAGTGGCTGCTAGAGAAAAGGGAAGCACAGTACCAGCATCATCTATAACATCAGCAACCGAGGTGATGCCTTTAAACGAGACAAAGTAGGAAAGTCGAGGTTCCTGTAAAGCCAAGGGAGGCTGAAAGACTTTCGACTAGTGAATGCTTTCAGCTCTCAAAGAATTCCCAAGCAAAGATTGCCGTCCATTCCATTCCGGATGAGAAAGAACATGCTTTTAGTCAAGAAGCAAACGGGAGACAAAAGGGCAGCCAGGCAAAGTGCCATCAGTGCAGCTAAAAATCCCAGTGATTGAGTTGCCAATGACCAAATGCAGAAATACTGATATGAGTGACCAGAGTCCTAATCATAAGAGCCCAAGGCTGATCACCTTGCCGAAATTGTAGCAACATTTTCCCCCTGTGGGCAAGAATATGTACATGAATATCCGTGATGTTCAATCCACCATGCATCTTGGGAGAACAAATGTGATGCATCGAAAGAAACCTGAGACTTTTTCTGCCATGTTTGGATCGCGAGAAGTGAGAGAGAGAGAGAGAGAGAGAGAGAGAGAGAGAGAGAGAGAGAGAGATGTAGGGAGAGAGAAAGAGGTAGGGAGAGAGTCCATTGCTGCGGCAGCGCACGAGAGAGACAGAGAGAGAGAGAGAGAGGGAGAAAGAGAGAGAGAGAGAGAGAGAGAGAGAGAGAGAGAGAGAGAGAGAGAGAGTTAGGGAGAGAGAAAGAGAGGGAGAGAGTCCGCTGCGCACAGAGAGAGAGAGAGAGAGAGAGGTAGGGAGAGTGTCCGTTGCCGCGGTAGCATGAGAGTGAGTTCACTTGGTGATTGGAGGCCAATCACGCTCATGCCAGTCATTTATAAGATCATTGCCAAAATGGTAGTTGATCGGATTAAAGGTTATTTGCATGATGGGTTGCATCCCTCCCAATATGGCTTTGTTCCACGTCGCCATATCACAGATAACATTGCCAATGCTTATATTGGGATTGAATATGCCAGATACACGCAGTAGGATGTTCTACTCTTGCAAGTAGATATTGCAAAAGCCTTTGACACAGTTCAATGGGATTTCATCTCGCAAACTATGCTAGCTTTGGGGTTTGGATAAAAAATGCAGCAGGATATTTACTGGCTTTACAGAGATAGCAATGCGGCTTGCATTCTTTTTGGGGATATCTTTGATGAGTGGACTCTTCGTTGTTCGGTCCGCGAGGGATGCCCTCTCAATGCTTTACTGTATGCCATTGCTACTCATCCTATGCTGTAATATATTGATCTTGTGGCCACAGGATAACTTCACGGCTTGGAATTGGATGCTAATCGCAACATGGTTGCTCAAGCTTATGCTGATGGTTCTTTCTTTACCCCGAAGAATACGCCTCATGATCTTGGTGCCTTGATGCAGGCCCTCTCTGCTTATGGTTTGGCAGCTGGTCTTCATGTTAATTTTCAAAAGTCTAAGCTGCTGGCATAGTCTATTATGGCCCGAGGATATCATTCCACCCACTCAGTTTGTTCGTCATCTTGGTTACCCTTTGGGGTGGGAACTCACTCGCCAACAACAAACTGATTGGGTTTTGGCTAAGCTTCGGAAAAAGCTTGAGTATTGGAAACTAGCAACCTGGCCTCTGCACGTTCGTCTTCGAATAGTGCAGTCCATCCTTGTGGGTGGCATATATTCAAATTTACTTGCCATTGATCATGTTCACTAAGGCAGATCTTACATCTTTCATGTCTGTCTTTATGATATCACATAGCTGCTTTTTTGGAATCAGCTTGAGAAGACCTTTTTTCCATGACACAGGCATCTGCTAATTTTGCCATGCTGTATTTACCATTTGCAGCAAGGTGAATTTAGGAAAGATCCCAGAATGCAAGAAAAAATTCAACAGTGAGACCATCCCACCTTGGAGATTTCCATCTGCCACAGGATCTCAGTGCATCAGAAAATTCCCTTTCAATGAAGGGATGTTCAAGTTCCAAAGCTTGAGCATCAGACAGAATTGGATGAATATGCTGCAAAAGAAGCTGATGTGCAGACACGACCCTAGGAGAAAGAGTATCCACATGCCCAAATTGAGTGGAGAAGTGCTGCACACGTAAATCAGCAAGCTCTGAACGAGATGTTGACCAAGAACCATCATGCATCCGGATCCGACAGATATTGGCAGCCTGTCTTTTGTAGTGTAAACTCTTAAAAAATTGCTTGGAAGAGCAGCCTTTATCCAAAAATGCCCATTGTCTGGATCGAGTTTCCCATTTAGCAAGCTTTCTGCGATCATTGGATTGAAGAGAGAATTGAGCCTGACATAAGAGCATGCTTTCCTCTGAAGGCAAAGGGCGAAGATAAGCAAGCTCAGTCAAACTCTGACAAGTAAATTTGGCATGTGCTACAGTCTCCCTTGTGGCTTGCATATAGGATTTGCCATAATCTGAAATAACTGATTGCATCCGAGCAACAAAAGCCTGCCAGGCATATTCCAAACCAATGCATATCTGACGAGAGAGAGGCTGAATAGCATCAGAGACCAAGGCTTTAAAGTCAGCATGCTCTAGATAACTATTATTAATCAGCAAAAGCCTTCGGCAACGTTTTGTGTCTGTACGCTCTGTCAGAAAATTCAAAAAAAAAATTTCCCGTACTGTCAAAAATCTGTACGATTTTGTCTGTACAGTCGAGGAAATCCGTACAGTTTTGTTGTCAGAAAAGTTCCCTCCCCCCCCCTCCCGGCCCGTACTATCAAAAATCCGTACGATTTTGTCCGTATAGCCAAGAAAAATCGGTACAGTTTTTAACAAAAAGTGCTTTCCTTCTTGTAAAGCGTTGCTGCTTCCAAGCCTTTTCCTTAACTTGAATGGCGGATTATTCATATGAGAAAACCTTTCACAAAGACAAGTTGGTTTCCAACAAGAAACAAAAACAGGTGATGGATTCAGATGATTCCCTTCATGACTCTACTGAGGCTCAGCTTGTTCATGAGGTTATGCATGAAGGGTTCGAGCAAAGGTTGGAAAGATCCACTTCCCACCACTGGCATTATGGTGAAAGTGGATGATATATTTGATCCAGTTAAGGAGTATGCAAAGTATGCCATTATAATTTTCTCTCGAGGACGGATGCTTGATGCAACAGATGTTGGGAATTGGTTGACTCGAACCTTGGGTGGTTCTTATGTCAAAAAAGTTCGTTATGCAACGAGGGGCGTTTTTGAGATCATCATGGCTGATGAGGAGCACTGTCAGGTTTTGCTGGAGCACTCTCCTCTCTTCTATGGCCAACAGATGGTCCATGTCTTGCCGTGGTCTCCCACCCGAGATTATCAGGCATTGATTCGGCATTGTTGCCCTGTTTGGATAGAAGTTGTGGATTTTCCTCAATGCTTGTCTTCTCTTCTACCTAAAATTGCAGCTTCCCTTGGTAAGGTGGTATGTCCACCGCGACCCAATGGAAATTTGAATCGCTTCCGCAATTTGTGGGATACGGACCATCCCACTCCAGCTTCATATTTGGTTACTGTGAATAATGTTTCCATGGGGAGTGCCTTTTGCAAGCTCAAGTGGGAGCTGTTTGCAGGTGCTTGCTTTGAATGCAAGCAATTTGGGCTCATGGCTTCACAATGCCCTTCCCTAGCTCCACAGATGCCAGTGCAAGCTGAAATGGTTCAGCCTTTGAATAAGAATGCAAATGCCTCTTCTGTGGTAAAAAACAAAGGGGTTAAACAGTATTTCTCTATTCAAGACAAAGGCAAAGCCCTGACTGTCTCAAATGGTAATGCTTCTTTTCCTGTGCCTTTGTCCTCTCCACCTCAGGGGAAGGGTGAGAAAAGAAAAAAAGCCACACACACACACATTTTTTGTGTGGAAAAGAACCTTTCTTTAATGTAGTGTCTCAAAGTGAGACAGCTAGCACTCGTATGCTAAAAAATTTGGAAAAGAAAGCATATTGTAGCTGCTTCAGTAAAGAATAGCTAGTACAAAAAAAGTGTTCACATATTGTAGCTGCTTCAGTAAAGAATAGCTAGTACAAAAAAATTGTTCACACACACACACACACACACATTTTTGTAAAAGGAAGTATATTATTAAAAGAAAATGTACATTCAAAGTTGCTCTAAAGAGGAGCAACTTCTACTAAAGCTAAAGACACTTTTTTTTAAAAGAGTAGTGAAATTTTAGAAGGCTTTATATTAGAAGATAGCTATTCCAGAAAAACTGGTAAGCCAAAAGATTACATCAAGAGAAGATCTCCGTGTAGGACAAATATACATGATGCTCTATGTAGTGAGTTTGCAGACAATCGAAGAGCGATTGCTGCAAAGCACAACGGAAGAAAACAAAAGTAGAAAGAATTGGATCACCAAAGACTCTGTGATTTCTATCTTTCCAGAGAGTCCAGAGTGCCCAGTGCGAACCCAGGTAAAGAACAACCGTCGAGGATACATCCCAAACAACCAAAAGAGCTTGCAAGAGAAGCCCGAGGAAATCTCAGTCTCAATCTTTGTCGAAGGATGCCCAAGAAAGTCTGTGTCTCGTGGCAGTACCAAAAAATTTGAGATACAGATTCCCTTGGAGCTGAACACCAATGACAAATAGCTAGAGCAATACGTTTGCGTGATAAAAGATGTCCAGATGGAACAACCCCCAACAAAACACGTCATAGAAAGACCTGCTGTCGTAGAGGAACCTTGGAGTGCCAAATCAGTTTCAATCTTTTTCTCCACCATTTTGACCGGACGATGCAAACACCCAAAATTGATTAGCCTTGTCTGATGCCCATGGTGGAGATAACATGACTTTATATAAAGATGAGACAGCTTCAAAGGACAAATGGACGAGTGTACTGGAAGAAGAGTATAATCCTGAAGCCTATCTTGAAGTTCCAAAGGGGGTACTGGCTCAAAGGGCTGAAGCATCCGAGTAATGATCTGCCATACAGGACGATAATGCATTCCTAAATCATATTTTCCAGCAGCCAAAGGAAAAGATAAAGGAGTGCCATCATCATGAATGACATCTGCCACAGAGGAAATTCGTTTTGAATTAAGAAAATACGAGCGTGTGGGCTCCTGTAAAGCCAATCGTTGAGAAAAAACCTGGGACCAGTGGATGCTCTTAGCTCTCAAAGAATTGCCATGGAAGGAATTCCGGCCATGCCAAGCCAGATCTGAGAGAATATGTTTACAATCCAAAAACATTTGAGTAACAATAGGGCAACCTTTGACCTTGCAATATTCCAGGTTGAACCCAATCAATCTATTGACGACGAATAATTGACCAACCCATAGGATAACCAAGATGGCGTACCAACTAATTGGTCGGGACAATTTCCTTCGGCCATACTAGACTCTGCCAATCTTTAGAAAGCAAAGGCAATAAGCGAGATTTCTGAAAATTGACATGAAGGCCAGCAGCCAGACCATATAGAGAAAGAGCCTGCATAAGGGAAGAAAGGTCTCTTTTAGTATTCTATGGCACAAAAAAGGAATCATCTGCATAGGCTTGAGCAACTAAAGGACGACTTCCAGGAATATGCAAGCCATGTAACATGTTAGCCGCCACCAAATGGTCGAGATATTGCAGCATAGGATGCGTGGCTATAGCATATAAAATGGCACTAAGAGGACAGCCTTGGCAAACTGAGCAATGGAGTGTCCAAGCTTCACAGGTATCCCCTGACAAAATGCATGCGGCCTTGCTGTCACTGTAGAGCCAAAAGATGATATGCTGTAATTTCTGACTAAAGCCCAAACCTCGCATGGTTTGAGCTATAAAATTCCATTGGATGGTGTCAAAAGCCTTTGCAATATCTACTTGTAAACAAGAGAACATCCTATTCAGTATATTTGGCATACTCAATCCCAATTGCAATATTGTCAGCAGTAGAGGTTGGAGGCCCTGTAGAGCCCCTCATTGAGATAGTTTTCAGATTTTCGCAGTTGTGCGGAGAAACTTTTGGTGTAGGCACTAGAAATCCCTCAAGAATAGAAAGATCACTCTTTTCTTTTGGCTTTCTAGTCATGGAGGGATTGCAGTGAATCTGTGGAGCCAAGACGATCTGGAAAGGTGTTGCTAGGATTTTCAGTATCTTTCATACAATACCTTTCTATATGACCTAAGGTTCAGTAGCTTCGTTATCTCTTACTGGCCCTCAGGTGTTTTATGAGGGACAGGATCCAGATCTAGCTCTCGTTATACGGCGACACTTAGTGGAGTCTTGTTCTCTCTAGGATGTATCCTTCAGTCCTTTCAGAGCTGCTCATGCCTCAGTAGACACTTCTTGGGAGATTCTGGCTAGCATTGCAGCATGGCATATTTGGCGAGCTAGGTGTACAGAGGCGATGGAGGTTATCTAGGTTCACCCTTCCCAGGGTATGGTCAGCATTTGGACCGACACAATACACACTCTGATGGCCATATGGGCGAGCATGCAAGGATCCTCCAGAGCATCCTCTGCTAGGAGAGTTACTTTCTTCAAAGTTTGGAGAGGATCTCCTTTCTTCTCTGAGTCTCCCTCAGGGTCGAGGTGGCATTTTCAGCCTCCGCCTTTGTTTTTTATTAGCTCTTTTTAAGCTATTTTTTTTCCCTCATGCATTGCATGATGTACTCCCGCATTTGAGCTTGCTCTCTTGGTTTTCATTCATACTTAATGAAGTAATTTTCTTGATTTTTTTTTTGTGCAATATTGTCAGTTATGTGCCTACGAGGAATAAAACCATATTGTGCCGGATGAAGGCCCTCATGCAAATACTCTTTGATACGATCAACCACCATTTTGGTGATGATCTTATGAATAAATGCATCAAAGTGATAGGTCTTCAATCAGCCAATGATTCATAGATTGGCTTCTTGGGCAGAAGTTTTACAAGCCCTTTCTTCCAAGAATCCGGCATGTATTGATCGTGCCAAGCTTGAAGCGCTATTTATCATTCGCAGCAAAGGAGATTTTAGGAGATCCCAATATGCCATGAAGAATTCAACTGTGAGACCATCCGAGCCATCTACCACATGATTTAACAACATCACTCAGCTCTCTTTCAATGAAAGAAGCTTTCAAATCCAAGGCCTGTGTGGGTGAGACAGTGCCTTTTATAGTGCTCTTGTCTTCCATTTAGAGATTTTTCTATTGTCATTGCATTGCAAAACATGTTAAGCTTGGCATAAAATCTGATTTTTTTCCATAGAAAGATTTCTAACATGACTCATCTCAGTCAAGGATTGACAAGTTTGTTTAGCCTGAGCAACAGTTTCTCTCAAAGTCTTCATGTAAGTTTTGCCATAGTTGCGAATAACTGCTTGCATTCTAGCAATGAAAGCTTCCCAAGCATAATCAATGCCAAAGCGAGACTGTTGTGAGAAAGGGTGGACAGCCTCATACACCATGGCCTTGTATGCATCATGCTCCAAATAACTATTATTGACAACTAGTAGCCTTCTTTGTGGAAGTCGATCATGAGGCATGTCATGAAGAGAGATCCTCAACCACAAAGGGGCATGATCAGAATTCATAAAAGCATAATCCACCCATAATTTAGCAGTGAGACAATCATAGCGCCGAGGATCCAACAATCTAGACGAGCCCGATAAGAAGACTGAGCATTATGTTGAATAGTATAGCCTGGCAACAGTGGCTGTGATCTTTCCAAAGGTCAACAAGACTGAGCTGAAGTAAAAGATTCGACCAATGTTGACGATTAGAAGCCAACATATGAGTATGGCCAGAAGTAGTATCACCCTGCTGAGGAGCATTATTAAAATCCCCACAAATAAAGACATGTTGTCTCCAGGGGTAGCCTTGCATCTCAGCCCAAATTGAACCTCTATTGCAAGAAGATTGAGGTGCATAAACCGAAGAAAATTCAAAGATTTCTCCCTAAATGAGACACTGTATGATCAGCCATCTGCCCTAACTGTCATTGAGCGCAACAACTGCCTCAAACTATGTTTCACAAGAAAAACTACACCTGAAAAAGAATGCTAACCCGCATAAAATATATCAGACCCAGCAAAATGCCCATAATGACCAGCATACACATGCTGGTTATGCTCTTGCAATGCCACTATGTCAGGCTGTAATTGATTGAGAGAGCCCCATACAAGTTTCCATTCCCTGGGATCACATAACCCCTGTACATTGAGAGTCAAACATTTTATACGTGACAACATATTTACAGAATATGTACAGCTGAGAACCAAAAGTATCAAGTCTGCATTTCAATCTCAGGATCCGGTCCCAAACCCTGAGATGATAATAGGGTTTGTGGAGAAGACAAAAGACCCGTAATTTCGTCTTCAGAGAAGAGGGTGCAAATTGCTATCACAGCAGCCCATGTAATTCCAATTCCTGAATTTTCTTGAGGAGAATGACCATTTGAGGATGAACCATTCCATGTACGAGGAGGGAGAGGTCTCCATGCTGTCACAGTTTTTCTTGGACTCTGCCAAGCTTCTTGCAAAGTCTTTTCCTTTACTTTCGATTGAGAAGTAGAAGGCATCAAAGAGGAGGCATTTCCATTCGAAACCACCGGATCTTTTCCCTTATCCTAGGCTTGTTTGACTTATTTTTAACCAGGGAAGAGGCAAGAGATCCTTAGAATGCATTTGAGTAGGCATAGCATCTGCAGGCATTTTGTGTAAGACCTGAGGGCATTGCAAAGCCATGTGCCCAAACTTCTTGCATTCAAAGCAAGCTCTTGGAAATAATCCCCATTAAGCTTATAGAAAGCACTTCCCATAGCAACATTGTTGACAGTAGCAGCATACGATTTTGGAGTGGGATTATCTGTATCCCTCAAAATACAAAATCTATTAGAGTTTCCATTTGGTCTTGGTGGACACACCACCTTACCCAAAGAAGCTGCAATTTTTGGCAACAGAGAAGCAAGGCATTGAGGGAAGTCCACTACTTCCACCGACACCGGACGTCGATGTCTAATCAAAGCTTGATAATCCATGGTAGGCGACCATGGGAGAACATGAACCATTTGCTGTCCATAAAGAAGAGGAGAGTGTTCCAAGAGCATCTGCTTATGTTCATCCACCATAATAACTACAAAGAAGCCCCTGGCAGCATAATGCACTTTGCGTACAAAACAACCACCTAAATTGCATGTCAACCAATTACCCACATCAGCTGCAACTGGCATACAGCCTGAAAAAAAATAATCATTGCGTGCTTGGCATATTCACGCATCGGATCCACAATATCATCAACCTCCACCATTATCCCAACAATGGGAGCAGAATCTTTCCATTCCTTGCGAGTATCTTCAAATCCCTCATGAATTACTTCAAATACCAATTGAGCCTCAAGGGAGGCATGCACAGGGTCATCGTGACCCGAGCTCTGCTTTTGCTTCTTGTGCAAATAAATCTTCACTGAAGCCAGAAAAATTGAAGACAAATTACAGCAAAGAGGAGAACGTAGAGAAAGTTGGAAAAGAGGGAGCAGAAGAAATAATTTACAAGCGAAAAGGCCCAGGAGAACAGAAAAAGACAACCAAAGCAAAAGCTTATGCACAGGAAAGGGCATCGAGAGGACAACAAAGGAGAGCAAATGACAAAGGCGCTTGTGCAAAAGGAGAGAGGACGAGGAGAATTGCGCGACCAATAGTAGAAACCGCGAGCAGACAGCTGGCCAAAGTCCGTACAGTAGGTACGGAAAGAGCAGGGGCCTACACGAAAATTGCAGGAGGCTTGGAAGCCCATACGGAAAGGCTGTACAGCGTCTACGGATGGCCATACAGCTAGCACGAAAATGTGTAGGTAGAGACGGGAGTCACTGGAGGGAACAAAGGCTGCGGGGAAGGCGGGGGGCTGCAGACGGACCTGAGGTAGGAGTATGGAAGCCCTAGACGGGGCTGCAGCAGCCGGTGGACACCATGGAGCTCCTCTCTCACACACACACACACACACACTACTACACACTGACTAAAAAGCTAAACACACACGCACACGCACCCACACACACACACACATACACTTTTTTGGTTAGTAGAACAAATTTTGCATTAAGAAAGCATTTACATTCATAGCTGTCCCAGAGTGAGACAACTGCGCGTGCGCGCGCACACACACACACACACACACAATTTTTTTGTTGTAAAAGGTAGTATCTCATCAAGAAAAAATGGCACAATCATAGCTCCTCCAGTGACGAGCAATTACTACTAAAAAGCTAAAATCAATGGAAAAATACTTCTAACCGGGCCGGAGGAAGATCTCCCAGAGAATGCACGTCCTAAAGAGAGCAATGTAGGGAGGAACGGAAAAAACAATTGACACCCAGAGAAGAGTGCTCGTGCAACTGAGTGTTATGGGCATGATATAAAGACCATAGAGCTCAATAACGACACCAACTTAAGAACTGAACGTAGTCCGGTGTAGAGGTGTAACTCCCAAACAACCAAAACTACCTACCAAAAGAGATGCCAAGAAAGTGAGCATGAGGATAAGTCCCCAGTCTGGGAAGGAAATCATGGGCAGCTGGGCAAGTCCAGAGCAGATGCAAGGCTCTCTCTGGGATGTGAACAACATGGGCAAGCTAAGCAAGCTATACACTTGGCAGCCAAGAAAGAGGCCACCAGTAGTGCGCCCACTAGACAACGCCATAAGAAAAGTCTCTGTCTAAGAGGGAGCTTGTTGTTCCAAATACAGTGGAGACAAACCTTTCACCAAGCAAGAGGTTTGCCAAGATGGCAATTATGAATCCCACGCTCCTGTATCCACGGTTGTGGGAGAAGAAGATGACTAGCTTTCTTAGAAAGCTCTATAGAGGATAATCCAGGATGCCCCGATGAAACTTCCAATCCATTAAAGGAAGGGTAGTAAGGAGAAGGGGGACAAGTTGAAAGGGTTGCAACATGGCATTGAGTATATGCCAAATAGGCAAGTGATGCAAACCCAAACAAATTGTCTATTGGCTTTTGGAAAAGGAAGATTGAGACCTCGGTAGGGCATGTTCATGTTCCACCCCTCCATGTAAGAGGACCCATGGGTGTTTGATGTATATATTCCATAGCAATAACAATTTAGGTGGCAATGCATCTCTATGTGCCACCCTTCCACCCCATATAGAGTGTTTCTATATAGTCCAAGGAATAATAGTTCAATAAGTAGATAAGAAGGATTAGGTGGCAAGCATCCTTGTGCCAGCCCTCGAGTTGTCCTCCTAGATGCTTGTGTATATTATTAAGAAAGAGCCATGAGGTATCTTAACATTAGGGATAAGGGGGTATGATTTATGCAGAAAAACTGACGCATGGAATTGTCGCATACAATTGGGGTTGCTTGACCTGCTTGCTCATATGGATGGTGCCTCATTTGGGAGGGATGATGTATTGAGGAGATCTTGGCTATAAAAGAGGATCACTCTTTGATGTTTTGGAAGCCTCTACATTTGACGCCTCTCCATGTAGATACCCTCTTCCTTAGTTCCTCTCTTTGTATATAGACTTGGTGCCTTCTATGAATATGATGATCCTTCTTATGCCCCCTTTCCTTCTCCCTTTGCCCCCTTTGCTTATTCTCTCCTCCCTCCTAATGTTCCCTTGTTATCGTGAATATTCTCCCTTTGTTGTGGAGTCCAATAGGCTCTGATACCAATGTTAATCCACGTGAAGCATGAACAGAATGATGCACATACAATATTGCATTTGAACAACAACGAAGAATGCAAGCGATTTATAATCGCTGAGAGAAAGGAATATGTTCCTACATCTACGCATAGAATAGTGGGGATGAATGCTTGCAACAGCATTCTGTCCATCTTCCACTTCGGTGGAATAACTCCCATGAACGCTATGATCCAGATCGGTGGAGTAACTCCATGCATCCTTTGAGCCGTGTAATGCGGGATCAGTATAGGGATGTGGTTGATCTAACACTTTTTGTCCTTACGCCATGCTCGTTTCACGAAATGATGAAAATGCTTTTGTTGTTAACACCCTTCCACTTTCCCACCATAGTAACTAAATACATCAGCTTAACAAAGTCGAATGGAAATAACTCTGTCTCCTACTACAACAGTGTTGTTCTTGTAAGCCCAAGTTGATTGATCATGATTGATCTAATACCGCATACTACGTAGAATTCATGTGGCTGCCTTATAGAAGGACCGATTGCGATATGGTGCGGGTCGCGTTGATTGGGTGTTGAATTGTGAGTGGGTGGAAATTCACTAACTTTTCTATAGAAGTTGACTCCACAAGTGAAAGGAACATGCCCTTATGTCCTTTGGTGCAGACTTTGTAAGATGCAACTGGATTGATCACAGTTAACTGTTTATTTAGGGATTCATTCAATTTCTTTCCTGATACAGGTTCAAGTAACAGGTGCAGACACAGAAGCTGATGCAGCCGCTGTTGCACGGACAGTTGCAGCGTCCTCTCTCACAAAGGTTAGGAAATGTAGATTTCTTAATTTGTTTTGATGCATCATTGAAACCCGAATGGTAACAGTCCCCGTCTGTTTCTCCTCCTGCCCATCCAAAAACAAGTTTCAAAAAAGGGGGAAAAAGGCAGAGTGTAATGACATGTGAATTTACAGGCTGCGGTGTATGGGAGAGACCCCAATTGGGGTCGTATTGCTTGTGCTGCAGGTTATGCTGGGGTGGACTTTAATCCAAGCCAGCTGAAAATTCAACTTGGCAGATTTTTACTGATGGAAGGAGGCCAACCTCAAGCATTTGATCGGTAACTTAACTTGTTCATGCAGATGACTGTGTTGTGGTGAGCTTAGATTATAAAAAGATTTTGTTAAGACCCTTAACAGATTCTGCAAATATTTTACAAGGCATCATGCTTCTAGGGTATAAACCAGCTGTACATTGCTACTGACCCTAAACCCTTGGATGTAGAGGAGGAATAGGATTAGATTTTACTGTAGCATATGTGTGTGTGTGTGTGTGCACACTTTTTTGTGTGGTGAAAATACTTTTATATTACAAGAGGCTGTCCCCAAAAGAGAGACCAGCAAATATATACACTGGACGGTGCATATATATCTTTGACAGTGTGTAAAAGCACACACACTTTCTTTTTTTGGGGGGTAAAAGCTACACACACACACTTTTTTTTTGGGTGAAGATTGAGTTGCTGTTGAAGAAGACTCAAAAAGTCTCTGTTGTGTGGACACACACACACACTTTTTTTTGGGGGGGTTGAAAACTTTGAAGGCTTTATGTCACAAGAGAGCTATCTCAGAAAAACTGGTAAGCCACAAGTTTACATCCAAGAGAAAATCTCCATGTAGGACACATATATATCATGATCTATGTAGTGATTTTGCTGACAATCGAAGAGAGATTGCTGCAGAGAACGACGGAAGAGAACAAAAGTAGAAAAAACTGGATCACCAAAGACTGATTTTTATCTTTCTAGATAGCCCAGAGTGCCCAATAGCAAACCCAAGCAAAGAACAATTCAGAATTTGGTCGTTGAGGATAGATCCCAAACAGCCAAAAAAGCTTGCCAAACGGAGCTTGAGGAAATCTCTGTCTCAATCTCTGCTGAAGGATGCCCAAGAAGTTCCGTGTCTCAGGGCCGTGCCAAAAAATATGAGATATAGATTCTCTTGGGCTAATCAAATTCGGTGTTTGCATCGTTGTTTCATCTGGATAGCTTTTATGGCGTGCACGCATGTGTACACACACACGCGCGTGCATATATATATATATATATTTTTTAAAGAAGGGCTAATTATATTACTTCGAGACAAGGAATACAAGAGACTCAACAGCAATGCTGGAGCACAGGGATAACTCCCACCTGCGAAACTACAAGCCACACAGGGCTAAGCATATAACTGTTGCAAAATGCTGTCAAAACAAAAAGCCCTAGTCTGGGTCTTCTGAAAACCAGTAAACGGCGAAACCAAAAAAGCTACGGATCCCTGATGAAGTGAATCCTGGAAGTACTAGAAAGTCTTCGAGACAGTGAACCATCAACTGATATGACTCCTGTGAGTCAACATCCAGCAATCGAGGCCGACCAATAATCCCTGATGAAGTGAATCCTGGAGATACTCGTAATCCAAGCATGTATGGATCCCTCCTCAGCTGAGCTCCCGTCCATCGTGCCCGCCCGAGGGTGCCAATAGGAAGAGACCTGCCAGCATGAGCAACCACCACCTGATGGGGGGCGAGTCCGCACTCAAGTAGCCCACTCCACGCACCTGCAGGCCTCAACCCACATGGGGAGCCTCCTGGTATGACAAGAAGAAGTAGAGCCAAAGGAGAAGGGATCCCTGAGGAAGGAGTCGAGGGCCGCCGCCCTGTGGGAAAAGAATCTTCGAGAAAAACTCTTGAGTCTTGAGAAGCTTGGAGACCCAAGCAAGGAGGCCACCAGCTGACACGACCCCTCTGGGTTGTTGTCCAAGGGCCAGGTCTTTCCAGCTCCAGTGCACCACTCGCGGCCAGGAGATGCTGATGGGACGAGGGCAGCACAACCACCACCACGAGGAGGCACGAACTGGACGGCAGGGGGATGGCCATGGCCGATGTCGCCAGGGCAAAGCTGCGAGGAGAACTCCAACTCTGGAAGAGCAGGAGAGTGCAGGGCAAACCTCCTCCCGCCAAAGAAATGCCACCGGGAAGGGAGAGACGCTTCTTGAAAGATGAACCTACTGCTGCTGTGAAGGTGCAAATGTGGAGGACCGCCAGGGCAAGGGAGACGGCTGAAGCCGAAGATACTCCCCTCCGAAGAAGTGCAAGGCCCCATGCCACAAGTGGCTCGACACCTCCAAATGCCCGAACACCCCCAACCCAGACGCTTTCTACTCCATGGAGAGGGAGAAGGGTGCAAAAGACCAGCCTGGAAGACCACACTGCCACGGGAAGGAAGCCACCAACAAGCAGGCCAAGGCTGGTGATGCGCCATCCAGGAGAGGCTCATGGCTGAACCGGAGCAGGGGGGCAGCCAGTTAGCAGGCGGGAGCACTCAGCCAGCGGAGGGGGCTTGTAGCAAGGCGAGCAGGGCGGCGACCAAGGTGCGAGGGGAGGGCACGGGGAGAGAAGGGTGGGAGTGGTAGGGCGGAGCCTAGGCAGCGCGAGGGGCGGGGGCAGCAGCGGGCGGGGTGAAGGTCGCGTCAGACCCCGCGCGTGCATATATACGTACGTGTGTGTGTGTGTGTACACACTTTTTTGTTATACACACATTTTTAGTGAAGTCCATATGTAATAGATTACAAGGAACTATGAAACTGTCCCGGCAAAAACAGGGGACAAGTACTTACAACATCAAAAGATCTCATTATAGGACAAAAAAGCAGGATAATCTAGATCCCATGCATGCAGGCAGTCAAAGAATGATTGCCGTAGAGAAGCGTGAAGAAATGATACTTAAACAGGTCAGGGTCACGAAAGACTCTATGATTACAGGCCTTCCATAGAGTCCATAGTGCCCAAAAGTGCGCGCGTGCACACACACGTACGTACGTACGTATACATACATAAATAAAAATAAACAAACAAATATGTGTATGTGTGTGTGTGTGTGTGTAGATAGATATGTATGCATGCATGTATGTATGTATGTATGCAGATATGTGTGTGTGTGTATGTGTGTGTGTGTGTGTGTGTGTGTGTGTTGCATCGGGGTGCATTCTATGTACATAGTGCCAAAAAAGTATCCACTTGTTGACATTGCAAAGACCTTGGACGTTGTATGTAATGCAAGTAATTGAAGCAGACATAAGAGATATATACAGCCGAACCGAGAAACACAATAAAGGTACAAGGTGTCATGCATCAGCCATGACATCAACATCCACCTGGCCTCCTGGATCAATAGCTCTATCATCCTCATCATTGTCACATACATGAATACCCTTCTTGAGCACATCAACCCACAGTCGAGAAGTCAGGCTATCAGCAGGGGTAGAGGTCTGGCCAAGGGTGGAAGTAGAGGCATCCCAATGCCGAGATTGTAACGGTCGTGGCTTAAGCGCAAACACCTTTTTGGGCTGCTGCCTTCCTCCGTTGTTTGTACAGGACAGATTACTGGACTGGAATCTGACTTCCTTGTCTCCTGCTACCAGTTCACTTTCAATGCATAATTTGACATCTTCGATGGTCTATAGATTTCTTCTTCCACCGCCATGGATTGATAAGCATGCCAACACTCTTTGGAATTTGGATAGGCCTTTATCTTGGTGGCAATCAAAACTCAAGAAATTTTGGAAAGCTAAATTGCCACTGAAACAAAGGCTTTTCTTTTGGAGATGTATAGTGGGAGCTTTTTCCATTGGGGTGAAATTGGAAGCACGTCGTATTGCTTCCTCTTCCTGCCCCCGTTGCTCTCATCATCGTGAGACAGTTTCCCATCTGTTATGGTCTTGCCCGCACTCTCGGATATTGATCACTCATGTCTCTCATTTGCTGCGGCTTCGGTTTCCCTCTATCAGATTCGGGAAACTCTTCTGGATGTTTGGATGCTTCTCATCTCAGATGTCTCCATTCCTCCTTTTCTTTCACTGGGCTGGTCACGCCATAGAAAGAGTTGTTGTAATAGAAGGTTCCTTTCTTTTAAAAAAACAAAAAAGAAAGAGTTGTTGTCGTAGAGGGACCTTGCAGTGCCAAATCTGTCAATCTTTTTTACCACCATTTGACCAAACGATGCAACACACACACTTTTTTTTTAAAAAAAAAATGAAATCAGTGACTATAAAATTAACATAAAATCAATGTACATGATATTAGACTCCAAAAGAGAGCCTAATGGAAGCACTCAAAAGCAGTGAGAAAACACTTCAAGGCTAGTAGCATCCAAATTCCTCACAGCATAACTATCATTTAAAGATTGCTTCAGGGACATTCTGAAGAAAGCATATGCCTAAGGGAACTGTTGTCCCATCCTAAAATGCCATGCAGATGTATTGCTCGAGCTATTTGTCGTAGGTGTTTAGCTTCGAGGGAATCTGTATCTCATATTTTTTGGCATTGCCTCGGGACACGGAGTTTTTTGGGCATCCTTCAATAGAGATTGATGAGTCTGAGATTTCCGCAGGCTTCTTTTGGCAAGCTTTTCTGGCTGTTTGGGATCTATCCTTGACGGCTGTATTTTTTGAGTTACTCTTTACCTAGGTTCGCTATTGGGCACTCTAGACTTTTTGGAAAGATAGACACCACACAGTCTTTGGTGATCCTGTTTTTTCTACTTTTGTTTTCTTCCGTCGTTCTTTGCAGCAATCGCTTAACTCACTACATAGATTATGATGTGTATTTGTGCACCGGTTCTATCGTGTGGTCGGTGGCCTATTTCGGGACCGACCCCCAGTCGATCGTTTTGGGCGGACTGGGTCGGTCACCCAATTGGTTCCAACCGACTACTTGTGGTGGCTATATAAGAGCAAGCCCGTGAAGCCCATTTCATCAACTGGCTACAGCAACCCTGATTCCTTAGCATCTAGCCTCCGTCTTCTATTGTTTCCAGCTCGCCACCGAAGCTTCTTTCACAGGAGCGCACGGCTGGGAGGTAGCGCTATCTATTGTATCAGTTCTACGGTAATCAAATTTTTTGATTCTCCATACTATCTGGTTTTCTCTCTTGCGTACGAGATCCTGTTATCTGTTGAGCACAGACGTTGTATCGTTTTCTTACATGGTATCAGAGCCTGGACTCTAGCAAGAAGATTTGGTAGTGTGTTTCTGTTTGCGAGCAGATTGTGAGAGATGGCCTAGCCTGCAAGACTGCGAATCCCACCGTTCGGCGAAAGCGGAAAGTTGGACGGCACTAACTATCCACTCTGGAAGTTCAAGATGAAGATCATCCTAAGCGCATACGAGCTTTGGGATACTGCTACTGGGGTGGATATGAAATCGGTTCCGAGTCCGAATCCGGCCAATGCAGCACAACAGATAGTACCAACTGTGGATGAGATTCTCGCGTGGACAAGAAGAAATGCATATGCGCTGTGTTCTATTGTCTGCAGTGTAAGTGATTCTGTCATGGCGTTAATTCAACATGTCACCACAGCGGAGGAGGCATGGAAGGACTTGAAAAATCAGTACGAGACGAAGAATCAGACGCGGATTCAGAATCTGGAGACGTAACTCGCGAACGAGAAACTGTCTGAGTCTGAAGCGGCAGAGAAGTTCATCACCATGGTGAAGAATTTGCGCGATCAGATGACTGCGATTGGCATCACCATCACTAGCGAGAATCTAGCACGAAGGTGCATACGGATTCTCCCATCAAAGTATGACGGTCTTGTTACAGCGCTAAATACGGAGAACGGAAATCTGTCCCTCAACTTTGAGGATTTCAGTGCGATGCTTCTGGAGGAGGAGATGCGTCAAAAGTCGAGGACTGGAGAAGATTCGGCTTTCTACGCTGGATCAAAGAAAGGTAAGGGTAAGAACTCTGGTAACCCATCTTCTTCTGATGATAAAAAGAGAAAGAAGAAGATCAAGTGCTTTTATTGCAACAAGGCAGGGCACAAGCAGAATGAGTGCCGGAAGAAGATTGCAGATGAGAAGAACGGAGTAAAGAAAGAGTCCAGCAATAGCGCGCAGGCAGTACCAGTAGAGCTGTTCGTAGCAATTGAGGAGATTTGCGCGGAGGCAGTTTATGTACCTGCGGATGAACCGTGGATTATAGACAGTGGTGCATCGCGTCACATGAGCAGTCGGAAGGATTGGTATACCTCTCTACAGCCGGTAGGGAATGACATCCTGGTAGCAGTCGGCAATGATGCAAAATGTCCAGCAAAAGAAAAAGGTACGATTTCTCTCAAGTCAGATGGAGTTGTAAAACAGTTGTCCGATGTTCTTTATGTACCAGATATCAAGAGGAACTTGTTGTCCGTTTTTGCGATCACGGATCGGGACCTCAAAGTTTACTTCGATAAGAATGGCGCACAGATTCTGGATCCTCAAGGGAAGGTCATTGGTAAAGATACACGGTGCAACAACATCTACGAACTCTCAGCTTTCAGTGCTCGAGCCAAGCTGTGGCATGAGAGGTTTGGTCATCTAAACCTTAGTTCTTTGAAGGAGATGCATAAAAGTGGAATGATTGCAGACCTACCAGAAATTACAGATCTGTCCGATGTATGTGAAGCTTGCATGATGGGCAAGCAGCATCGGCATTCCTTTCCTAAAGAGGCTAGCAGGGCAAAGGCTCCTCTAGAGCTCGTTGACATGGACCTCTGCGGAAAGATGGAGAGGAAAGCTTTGGGTGGTTCCTACTACTTCATGACGCTGATCGACGACTACAGTAGAAGGATATGGATATACTTCCTGAAGACTAAAGACGAGGCTTTTAGTAAGTTCAAGGAATGGCATGTAATGGTCGGGAAAGAATCGGGAAGGAAGATGAAGAAATTGGGATCAGACAGAGGTGGAGAGTTCACATCAACTGAATTCTTACGTTACTGCAAAAGTCACGGGATCAAGAGGCAGAAACCCCCGCGACATACATCACAGCAAAATGGAGTAGCAGAACGCAAGATGTGCATAATCTGCGAAATGGGCAGGAGTATGATGAAAGGGAAAGATTTGCTAAACACTTTCTGGACTGAAGCATGTAACACGGCAGTTTACACTATGAATCGTAGCTACACGAAGGCTGTGAACGGGATGACTCCATTGCATGCCTTTTTTGGTAAGAAACCTTCAGCTGCATATTTCAGAGTTTTTGGATGTGACTGTTTTGTGCATGTTCCTGATGCTAACAGGATCAAATGGGAATCAAAGAGCCGGAAGTGTATTTTCTTGGGCTACAGTGAAGAGGCGAAGGGTTACCGTCTCTATAACCCTGTTACCAAGAAGGTAATTGTAAGTCGTGATGTGGTCTTCTCAGAACAGCCGCATCAATTGGAGGAGGATGCTTTCTTCCCATACAACCAGGACCAGGATATCCATCCAGTACAACCACCAACAGTAGACGGAACTCCCCCAACGGTGCTTGGGAGGATTCAAGATAAAGAAGAGGAAGAAGAGCCTACAGAACCACAACGGCAACGGTCATTCTCGAAGTGGGTAAAGCAGCTTTTGGACGGCAGAGAACCTCCAGCCATTGAGGAGGAACCATCCGAACACCGCCGGTCCAAGAGATTAGAGGAGCAAAGAAGGGCGCATGAACACTTGGTCAACTACGCGTTGATGACAGAGGTGATCCGTGCTGAAGAACCCAAGTGTCTTGAAGAGGCACAAGGTGATGATAGGTGGATGGAGGCTATGCAGTCGGAGTATGGCTCCATAATGAAGAACAACACTTGGGACCTTGTGGATCGACCACCAAAATGTAAGGTAATCGGTACCAAGTGGGTGTACAAGACCAAGTACAAGTTCGACGGCACGTTGGATAAGTACAAGGCTCATCTCGTGGCAAAAGGATTCGCACAGGTACATGGTTTTGATTATCAGGATACTTTTGCTCCCACAGCTCGACTAATCACAATTCGCAGTGTTTTGGCTTTAGCTGCCCAGGGAAGTTGGCCCGTGTTTTAGATGGATGTAAAATCCACCTTTCTGAATGGAGATCTCAAGAAGAAGGTATACGTGGAACAACCACCAGGTTTTGAGATCCCCGGTTCAGAAGGTAAAGTTTGCAAACTGAAGAAGATACTTTACGGGTTGAAACAGGTCCCATGAGCGTGGTACCAGCGAATTGATGCCTACTTTTTGCAAAATGGGTTCAGGAGAAGTCCATCTGATGCAAACTTGTATATCTCCAGAGAAGGAGGCATGTGTATGATCGTGGTCCTTTATGTGGACGACCTTGTCATAACAGGGAACCATGAAGAGAAGATCTCGCAGACAAAGCATTTGCTAGGAAGAGAGTTTGAAATGACAGACCTCGGACTGATGCATTTCTGTTTGGGGATTGAAGTTTGGCAAGAGCCGAAACAGATCTTCATTTCACAGCTAAAGTATGATGGAGAGATACTGAAGGCATTTGGCATGGCTGAGTGCAAGACAGTTGGTACCTCTATGGAGGTTGACGTGAAGTACGAGGATTCATCACCACTGGTGGACGAAGCAAAGCATAGAAGGCTTGTGGGCAGCTTGATTTACTTGTGCAACACGCGGCCGGACATCAACTTTGCGACTGGTGTACTAAGCAGGTTTTTCAATAATCTCCGAGAGAACCATTGGAGGGCAGGGATGCGGGTGTTGAAATACATCAAAGGCACACTTGATTATGGCATCACCTATACCAAGGGCAACATCTTGACCGGATTCTATGACTCGGATTGGGCAAGAGACGTGGACTGCAGGAGATCAGTGACAGGTTAGTGTTTCTCACTTAGATCTGGAGCTGTGTCATGGGTCAGCAAGAAGCAACCCACAGTTGCTCTTTCTTCTACCGAGGCTGAGTACAAATCTGCATGCTTTGCTTCTTGCGAGGCAGTGTGGTTGAGGAGGATTTTAGGGGACATGGGTGCAGTGCAGAACAAGCCTACGCAGTTATCATGTGACAATCAG
This sequence comes from Dipteris shenzhenensis, assembly GCF_047967505.1. Classification (NCBI taxonomy): domain Eukaryota; kingdom Viridiplantae; phylum Streptophyta; class Polypodiopsida; order Gleicheniales; family Dipteridaceae; genus Dipteris; species Dipteris shenzhenensis. The sequence goes on along the minus strand of NC_141598.1, from coordinate 51,700,324 downwards.
AGTTGCATGGCGATTGCAAAGAACCCTGTGTTCCACGCTTGCACAAAACACATTGAGATTCAATATCACTTTGTATGCGAGCTCATCATGGATGGAGAGGTCGACTTGGTGTACTGTCCGACTATAGAGAATGCTGCGGACATTTTCACGAAGGCTCTTGGAAGAGACTTGCTGGAGAGGCATCTTCATCGACTTGGCATTGGGCCGAAAAAGTAAGTTCACTTGCGGGTGGACATTGAGGGGGGTGTTAGATATCAATGCTCCACTCTCGTGTAACTACGCGGGAACCAGCTAACTCTACTTGTAAGCCCCCCATATAAGGAGAAGGCATTTGAGTAGTTCAGTTATCTGGAAGGTCATGGTTTGGACACCAGATGGGGGCCATGTGTGACCTGATGGCTGGACGGCTTCAGATAGAGTTGGCACACTGCCAACTAGGCTACATGCAAGTGCGGGAAGGCATTCCATGACTGACCGCACTGAGGGTAGACGGAGTATTTCCCGGGGCAGCCCACTCTCGAGTTGCGGGGTCCGTTTGGAGCCTCAAATGATCCCGGTTCTATCGTGTGGTCGGTGGCCTATTTCGGGACCGATCCCTAGTTGACCGTTTTGGGTAGACTGGGTCGATCACCCAATTGGCTCGAACCGACTACTTGTGGTGGCTATATAAGAGCAAGCTCGTGAAGCCCATTTCATCAACTGGCTACAGCAACCCTGATTCCTTAGCATCCAGCCTCCGTCTTCTACTGTTTCCAGCTCGCCATCGAAGCTTCTTTCACAGGAGCGCACAGCTGGGAGGCAGAGCCATCTATTGTATCAGCTCTACAGTAATCAAATTTTTTGATTCTCCATACTATCTAGTTTTCTCTCTTGCGTACGAGATCCTGTTATCTATTGAGCACAGACGTTGTATTGTTTTCTTACAAGAAATATAAGATTTCACTAAAAAAAGTGTATGTATGTATAATTGATAATATTGCAAATGCTTACGGGCCGGCTCCCGTCTTCACCCGTAAGCGTTTACCTCCTTGAAAGGAGTAAGGGCTTTGCAGTTGATTGCTTTAGGCCCAGTCAGGTTGATTTAGTGGGGTCAATTCTCCATCTCCCACATCATGGTTTCGGAGGGGAGTTCAGCTACCAAAAGGCCCAGTTGAGCTTCTAGACAATACAGTAAGAAGCATTCGAAGGGATCTGAAGACGACCTTAGTGAAGGATTTGTGAAAGCAAAGATCATGGAGTTTCAATCTCTGAAGCGAAAGCCTCGATTTCAGCATCTATTCGAGGAGATGATGACCAAGCAAGTTTCAATATCTCGCCAAAAGAAAGGGAGATCAAGAGCTTTCTCTCACTTCTCCATCAAAAGACCTCTCTAAGCAGTCACATACTTCAAGGAAGTGTTTCCGGAGTCCTGCATCGCACCAGAAGCGTCATACTAAAAGAAAAGGAGGGAGGAGCTCGAAGCCTCACATGAGTCGAAGCCGAAAGCATGGAAGGAGATCTCCTAGTTCAAGCCCATCTTCGTCTAGATCTACTACTTCTTCTTCTTCTTCTTCTGCATCCTGGGATGCTCTCCTCATAAGCGCAGAAGAAAGAGATCTAGATCCTGAAGCAGAGACTTCAACGAAGGTGGTAAGTCGGTCAAGTTCAGTACTTTTAATGGAAAATATGGAGCCACTGAAAATGCTTTACAGTTCATTCGTGAGTTTCTGGAACTGAACTAATCTTGCCTGTGTTTGGGGTAGAAACGTCCACAATTTCCTGCTTAAAATGACGCGAAGTGTCCACGAAGTGAACAGAGGTGAAAACAACCTCAAAAACAGGCTGCAAACAAGCTGTGCTTCTCTCCTTGAAAATCTGACGCAAGAGAAGGTCACAAATCTGCCCCTAAATGTCCACGAGCTGCACAAGAAAGTCCACAATAATGGCAGTGAGGCTGCCGACGAAATGAACAAGGCAAGGTGCTTGGGTTGATGGACACGACATGGGCGAGAGGAATAGCTCTGATACCCAATGTTGGAACTGTAGGGAGGCAGGTAAGTGGACACAAGATACGAGAGGGTAATCCACCTTCAAAGCTCCATTGAATAGTTCCACATGAAAGTACAAAACCGGGGCTATATATGAAGCCCAGATAAGAAGCAATAAAATAGACTAGAATAATTAATCCACATCTAGCCTACATAAGCATACCATAGTGATATTCCTACAAGAATTGTAGTGGCTCTTCTTTATGAAGGGCCCTTGTAACATTGATGGAATGTGTTCTATTTTATCCGTCATCTAGGAGAGACTCTAATACCCGTGTTGGCTCTTCTTTGGCAAGGTCCCTTGTAACATTGCTGAAATGTGTCCTATTTCTACCTACTTCCGAATAAAGTATATTGGAAGGAGAGGCTGTGCATTGATTTTTGTGCTGCATCCTCATGTATCTTTTCAATTCATGAACGAGAGTATCTAGTAGTTTGGCCAGGGTTAAAAATTGTTTTTCTTAGTGCAATTCTACCCTCTTTTTCTGTATAGACAGAAATCTTCCTTGATGTTTGGTATCTCACTTGCCTATTTGTTGAGCATTTTGTTCATTGTCTTGATATGTGCACCCTTTGGTCAGCTATAGATGGCTTATTGCCATTTTTAAGAGTTTTACTGTAATTCAAAATTCAAAATTATTGGAAAATTAGCTAGTGTTAGATCATTGCTGCTGTTGAACTGAAATTAAGTACCAGAAGGCCCTTCTTCAGGATAAGAAAATTTCCAAGATCTTCCAGAATCTTTTTGTCATTCAAATGTGTAGGCACATCATTTGGTCTCTCCAGCTTGTCGCAATAAAATTCCATTTCATTTCACATCCTTAAGAATTTACATGAAGCTCCATCGAAATTCCCAAGCATTGTTTAGCCATGTGCCTCACCTCCATGATCAACAAATGGAGTAGAACCAGGAATGTGGAATATGTTGCCCATTGTCCATAAGGCCTTTGGAGTTTTGTGCCTGCTTCTTGGGACAGTTATGTGAGTGTGTGGGTGCATGCATGCATGAGTATGTGTGTGCTGATAGAGTGTGTCAGAATGCATGCATAAGAGAGAGAGAGAGAGAGAGATCTGGAATACAAGTGACATAGATGTGCATGATCCTAATAAATATTTTGCATCAGACATAACAGAAGTGCTACAAGCCATATTTAACAGAAGTGACAGAGATGTGCATGATCCTAATAATTTTCCATCTGACATAACAGAAGTGCTGCAAGCGAGTATTTAAGGGCAGCTGGGGAAACGCATGGCATTGTTCAAATATTTATCACAACTGGTATTGTGAATTTGTTTTCTTTTAAAATTGGGTTCCTTATGTTCAGCAATTTCATAACATACTTCTGTTATGTGTCACCTTGTGTTGACACTTTTCATAATTTGCTGATTCTATACTGGCAGGCTTAGGAAATGGCTCTAGTCAAGCTTGGGGTTGTGACCTGAGTTATGACTATGTCAAAATTAATGCCGAATACACAACCTGAAAGGACTTCCTTTACAGTCATATACAAGAATCTCATCAGGTATGACAATTGGTATGCCATTAGGGTTTTAAGATTGGCTCTGTAACTGACTCTTTTGCAAGTATCTGATTTGATATTCAACATATATTGCAGTGAGGTTAGGGCAATTCATGCTGCATCAGAAGGTGCACTTAATGCAATGTTTTTAAAGGGATTTATCAACAAAATCACACAAATACAACTATGTATTTCTTTTTGGCCATGATTATGAAGAATTAGCTGTTCTCGTCCCTCTGCAATACTGAATGCGATCTTCACATGGGAAAATCTTATTTGATGATACATAAACATGTATTACTCGATGCTCTGGGTATTCCCAAACCCTGCAACCACAACATGGGGAGTGGTGAGTGCCCATCATGCGAAACCACAAAAATAAGGAACGTGGTTGGGTCTCAATTGTGAGGAATATCCCAAACAAAAAACCAAAGCGGCATAGTTTAAGTCAAAGGAAATGCCACAATCCCAGAGTGAGGAAAGTTTCGCTTTGAGTCTATCAGCCTGAGAGGAAGATTTGTCCCATTAGCTCCTCTGTGATCTCTGAATAAATTTATGAGAAGATCTCTCTGTTGTCTTCTAGGTTGAATGACCATCCTGCATTAGCTTTTAATTGAATTTTGTGATAAGATCTCTGCAGGATTACCTGTAGTGACTTGTGTAGGTTCACTAGTCTTGAAAGATTTGGTTGAAGTCTATTGAAATGATTAGTGAACCAGTTAAGTAGAATACAACCGAAACTTCAAAGACGAGCGAGCACCATTGGTGAATGAAGGACATGAAATTAAAGGTGCTTAGATTGTGTTGTTTTGATTTTGAAAAATTATCGTTTGCAATTAAATAAGCCACTAACCTGTCTTAATGGATTCTCTCCCCAGCCCACCCGCAATTAAATAAGCCACTACCTGTCTTAATGGATTCTCTCCCCTCAGCCCACCCGCCTCCCTGCTCAGCTCAGCCGCGTCCCTGCTCCAGCACACCCTGCCTGCTCTAGCCCTCTCCATTCTTCTTGATCATGCCAGTCTGCTCTAGCACCATTACTCCAGCCCTCATCGAAACCCGCTGCATTGTGCATTTCTTGCTCCCCTGCCCCAGCCCTCCTGTCCATTGCACTGCTGATATCCTCCATTCATAAAGCCCTGCTCAGCCCGTTCTGCATATCACATTTCGCCTCTGCTGCACTCCTTTCCTAGATAGGCTGCATTTTTCCATTGTGCATTTGCCTCTGCTGCACCCCTTCCCCTAGCCAGGCTACATTGCGCATTTGCTGCTTGCATTAACCTCTTCTTGGATTGATGCATTGGATGCACAGAAACCGAGGAGTGCTATTTTGAAGGTCCTTGAAGGCTTTTGAGAGGTTATTCTAATCCGAGAAAGGTCTCCCACCTTTCAGCCCAAGAGCAGAAACGATAGGAAGGAAGGGCAATGGGGCCTTAACCCCCTCTGTAATTGAAGGAAAATTCAAGGAAAAAACAGCAAAATGCCATGGCAACAGGAGAGAGGAGCCAAGAAGGAAGAGAAGCAGAAAATAAACAGTTTCCCAAACAGCCATCAAAAGGAGAGATCGATGACATCAAAAACCGTCGCAAACCACATCGGTTTGCAAGTAGATAGTGCGACTGTACAGAAAGCGGCCACCACATCCTGAGTGTCAGTAGCTTTGACATCATCATCATCAGCATCAGCATCGTCGTCATCTTCATCAGCGCCACCAAAGATGTCATACCAGTATTGGCATTAGCATCGGCATCAATATCACTGCTGGCCTTGACATGCCTCTGTATCCCATTGCCACCATACTCCCTTATGCCTCCTCACAGTACTCTTTCTTGTCACCCTTATCCCTTGGCCAGCCACCATTCCCCTCTTCAGTCGGACTCACCTCTCTTAGATGTCCTCAGATCGGAATACTCCCACGACAGCTTCAGAGAAAACATCTATCTACGCAATCCCACAACTACTATCAATGTAAGTGAACCTTTCATGTCTACCCAAGAATCGGCCATGATCGCAATCACATCTGCTTTGTCCCAAGGAAATTAGCATGCGCGATGACGTTCAGGATGACCTTCTCCCCTCTCATAGGCCAGCACCCACTAGCTTGCGATTTAGACACTCTCTGTCTATCAGAATGAACAGCAACCAGTCGTCTTCTGAAGTCAATCACAATTCATTGCTTTGTGATTAGGGAGCATCCAGTTCCCAAACAGCGCATGCCTTCATGAAAAACAGCTTATTCTCCGTCTAGACGACTCTCCTCCTTGCGTGCAGCCAACTTCCTGGAATCAACTTCTGCAACCACCATGTCCTCGAATTGCAGCTAGCTCCAGAGTCTTTTCATACACTCGTCCCACACCCAAAGACTTCCACGACGTGTCCAGCCACCTGGCGGAGCTCCCTAGAACCATCTCCATGCACGTATTCTAGAAGCATGCCATTCAAGGTTACATAGCCAACTAGCATGCAATCTCTACACATGTTCGTCTTTTTCACATTCCAACCGCGTAGTTACCTTGCATTTTACCACTCTTCTTGCACACATAAAATAACACCATGGCACATTTACTCACCCCCCTAAGCTCCACACATAAAAAAACACAACAATACACAAGTGACTTCAATCACAATGGATATCCCTTTGGTTTGAGAACCTAGTGTACCCACATTATCGAATAAGAGTGCTTGCAAAATAGCCATCAAAGGGGGGGAAAACACAACTACTAAGTTGAGACTTCCCCACCTATGTACATGTATATGTATCTTTGTGCCTAACCACATACATGGTGTGCTCAAAAAACAAGATACCAATTTTATCCCATCATTTTGCCCCCCCTCCCCTCAGTTTGCAAACATTTATGTCTAGCAGCCAGGCATTTATAAGTTCTACAACTGCTTTGAGATATCTCCATCCATGAGGTCTTCTAGCTTGTCTTGCTTCATAGTAACAGGACCACAACTGCTCACACTCATGATCCTAACAAGATATTTCTCGAGTCTGAAACCATTTACTCTATTCTTGTGTTGCTTTCCATCCAAGTCTTCAAGGTGGTAAGAGACATTCTTAACCTTCTTTGTCACACGGAAGGACCCTTCTCATTTAGTCTTGAACTTCTTCCTGAAAGTAGAATCCAAACTACTGTTATACCTTGAAGCTAAATCACCTTCTTCAATCCTTTTCTCTCTAAATTTCTTATTTGCCCTCTTTCAATTCTCTTTCTGGGCTAAGGTGTATTGTTCAATTTCCTTTTGTCTATCAAGTTGTGCTTCTTGTAAATTTAGTGATTCTTCACTCATCTTCATCAACATTTGTAAGGTTGTAATCTCTACTTCTAAGGGTAGCAAAGCCTCTTTCTCATAAACAAGATGAAAAGGAGAAAACTGTGTGCCATCCTTGATTGCAACCTTGTAAGCTCATAATGCCCAATGCAAAGCAAGATCCCAATTATTTCATGTGTCCTCATGATCTTAACTCTGCATTCACCATTAAAATGCTCATTCATCCCATTACACTGGGGATAATAAGGGCTCGCATATCTGTGTTTTATTTTCATCTTATCACATATCAAGTCCATCAGTTCACTTCTGAAAGAGACCAACTCTAATGGTGTACCAAATCTGCACCAAATGTCTTCATACACAAATTATTCACAGTCTTAGCATTCACAGCCCGCATCACACGTGCTTCAGTCCACCTTATTAAATAATCTACATGTCAACATATAACAATTTCATTTGGCAATCATGGGCATGGGGCCAATAGAATCTATTCCCCACTTTTCAAAGATATTGTATGCAACTACCATTCATTAGATTCAGACTTAGATTCTTCGCGAGCTTAGACATCTCATGTATCTCCTCCTTAATCTCAGGCTTTTGTGCTTCTACCTTCACGTCAGGAACAATTTTAGGATCATGCTGAACTGTTGGCATCTCACAACACATCTATGTCAACCTCGTATGCTTCCTTTCCTTCTCATTGGCTATTCTGAGGGAATACTCACAAGTGGGCAACTCTTTCCATTCTACCTTAATCTTGATTTTTTGCTTCAAGCCAGTAACAAATCTGTCCTTGATGATCCTTGGAGGAGTCTCAGGCAACAGAGCCACTTGCCATTTGTTCCACATCATAGTAAATCTACCAACATACTCATCAATTGATTGGCTTGGTTGTTGCTGAAAGGAACATAACTCCCTCCAAATGCCATCAGGATCTCTAAAACACATAAACCTATCCATGAAGGCTGCCCTCACCTCAAGATAAGTCGGGTTCCTATGAGCACCTTGATCATCATCACGAAACCCCACTGAGAAAAGCTGCAACCAAGATCTTGCCTCCCAAGAGACAAAAGGACAATATCAGAGAAGAACTTTTGGAGCATTCCTATCCTTAATTAGAGATGTAAATTCCAACTCTCCAAAAACCTCTCTAGGTTCTCATTTGGTTACCCATAGAAACGAGGAAACTCGTGAACCATCTCTCCTCCTTGACCTCCCTATCTTTGGTTTCACTCCCACTTCAAAACATTGAATTCCTCTTCCAATCACTAATATCCTGGAAACTCTATTCTTTAACAAAAGTATACCCTCATGAAACACTTTAGCATTCCTCTACTTTAAGTAGCTTCCTTGAGGACTCTGTTGATTATTTCTCGAAGACGAATCACTCGAAGTAGGTGGTCAATGCAATCTTTTTCTCGATGTCCACACCTACCACACTCCTTGCAGATGATTACTCTCATACGAGCACTGTGCCCCATTATATAACATGTTACAACCAAATCGAAGAACAAGTAACCCATTCTCCCAAGCCTCTGGGATACCATATGTCGAGTGCACACACACAATCTCAATCCAGGACATAGGGGATTCTCGACAGGATCGCCAAAACAGAATGATGGGGAAAAAACAGAGAGGAGGATAAGAAGCTGGAATACTCAAGAACCAATTTTAGATACCAAGAAGACACAATCCTCTATTCAAATAAGATCCACTTCAGCAGGGAGAACCACGTGTAACCATTCTTGGTAACTACCTGTAGACGTAACTCCTGAACGACCAGAAAATGACACTATGGGTGCCCGATAAAAAGAGCTTTGTGCACCAGCCCAGAGCAGAGTATCCACGACACAAAGACTCTTGACTAGTTCCCACAACAACTGACAGGAAGCAAACACATAGACACACAGTTACCACGATTCACAACATCCATGGAGGAAAACTTCTTTAGATTGGAATACTCCCACGACATCCTATCCAAGAATCGGCCACGATCACAATCACATGTGCTTTCTCCCAAGGAAATTAGCATGCGCAATGACGTTCAAAATGGCCGTCACCCCTCTCATAGGCCAGCACGCTCTAGCCTGCGATTCAGACACTCTCTCTGTCTATCAGAATGAACAACAACTAGCAGTCTTTTGAATTTAATCACAATACATTGCTCTGTGATTCGGGAGCATCCAGTTCCCAAACGACACATGCTTTCATGAAAAACAACTTATTCTTTATCCGAGACGAGTCTCTTCCCTGCGTGTAGTCAGCTTTCTTGAATCGAATTTTGCAACCACCATCTCCCCAAAATGCAGCCAGTTCCAGAGTCTTTTCATACACTCTTCCCACACCTAAAGACTTCCACGACGTGTCGAGACTGTTTAGGGTCCCCAGGGACTTCTTGGGATACCATAAGGGACCTTTCTGGTACCATAAGGTGCTTTAATTTAAATTGGAAGGTGCCCTACTTGCAAACACATTTCAATGACATGATATTGACTTTAGTATCTCGTATGCAATTAAATAATAAATAATTAGCCTTTTCAAAATTTAGCAAGATTTGATTATTGAGTGTGCATGCAAATAAAATTTGATTTAGAGTTCACATTATGTGAGAAGAATATTGCTACATTGTGAAATGGCTTTGTAAACTCTCTTTTTATTTCCTACTTTATTTTGCATTTGGTTTCAAATTTTATTGGTATAAATAAGAGAACATTGTGTGTGTGTGTGTGTGTGTGAACACATGAGAGAGAGAGAGAGAGAGAGAGAGAGAGAGAGAGAGAGTCAATGTCTAATAATATTTTTGAAATGATGCTTTCTTTTTCTTCATGGATTTCCACATTGCAATGATTTTCGTACATAAAGACCATCATCATTGAGGGACACAAATTCTCCTCATGGAATTTATCGTAAATCATAATCACAAGACATGAATTTTGCTACAAACGATTACAAAATAACTTTATAAAGGAAATAATATTATCGTATCAAAGCTATATAATGTCAGATAATAGATTTGATTTATTAAGATCTCAAGGAGAAATATAACCCATGCTCACACCATCCACAAATTGCGATCCACAAGACGGTCTCTAATTTGGGGATCTAAATTATAAGTCCCAGATATACCCCACACATCATACAAATCCTTTGATAAGCGTGTATTGCATAAGACACATGCTCTTCTTGCCTTCAAATAATTTGCCAAGCATGCCAAATGATAGTTATGCTCACATGAAACTGTGTACCATCTAGTGCTACTATCAAAAGGATCATGGCATATTGGACATATAGGACCATCTAAATTGATCACTAGTGCAATTGTAGATTGGATGGTCTTCTTATTGCTAGTCCCACCATGTCAATTGCACAACTATTTCTTGATGTACTTGATCCTTTTTTTAAGCTTCACTAGCCACTTCATGGAGTGCATCGCGTAACAAGATAGAAGGAAATGTAAATGTTGTTGTATTTGGGGATGTTTGCATACTTGCATAAGTTAACTCTTCATCATCATTATGTTGTTCAATTGTGGCATTACATATCTCATCCTCCAATCGCTCTGTGTATGGTGTATCATGGGTTGTGCCTGTTTCATATATGCAAAACATCAAAATGTAAAAGATTTCAAGTTAACTTGTCAAACATCAAAATGTAAAAGATTTCATGTTAACTTGTCAAACTCACCTCCCTTTGATGTACTTGTTGGCTCTAGACACGTCTTCTCTTATAAGGAGCCCTCTAGAGAATTCTACCTCCCTTCCCATCTCAAACTTTGCATACAAAAGTTGTGCAAAGAACATTGAAATGCAACCCGAATTTGCTATTCTTCCATGGACTGAAGTAAAAATCTCAGAAGCATGCTTTTGTATCAATGCATGTGTGTAGTCTTTTATAGTCCAATGTGCATGCCCAGCGCAACCCTTTATCCAAAGTTACTGGATAACATCCTTGGGGGCAATCTTTTTAACTTCTGGCCATTTGAGTCCATTTGGATTGGAAAAAGGACTGGCCCTTGTGCGAAAACACTTTCCACATCCATATCAAGTCTTGCAGAGCAAGCAACTTCCCCTCAGCTTCCACTTTAGAATGCAATAGGAGAAGAGAATTTGTACCATCGTGTATGCTATGATTTTCTCCTACTTGGCTAGATGAACTTGCCACGACTAATGCCTTGTAAGAATCAACAAGTTTTTGACATGATAATCAATTCATACGTAGTTGTTAATATTCAAGGTATAGATACACAATTTTAAGGATGCCTGAGAAATAGATACATGAACATTAGAAAGATTTTATCACAAAAATATTTTTCCTAATTGAAGCATAATACTATTTGCCTTATCATTTTAATATTTATATAGAGAATATAATATTTCAAAAACTCAATCAACATGTCAATCCAACCAAAATGGAAAAATACCAAATATTTATAGTATCACATATGATAACATCTCAAGGAATGTTTTTCATGATACCAAATAATTCAGTTACAAGTATTTGCTCCCAAAACCATTGCAAGATCCATTTCATGTCGAGAATGCATGGCAAGAAACCCTTTGAAACCAAGACCTGCAAGGAAGTTGTCCACTTATTCTAAAGAGTAACGAACACGTGGATGTCCATTCATCACATTGTCTATATTCCATTCTTTGACCTTATTTGTAACCTGGATATCTGGAATTCTAGATACCTTCTCAAGAATTATTTATAACTTGGATATCTGCAATTCTAGATACCTTCTCAAGAAGGTATCTAGAATCCTCATAAAAGAGACACATCTCTTTTAGAATCCAACCTAATGCATGGACACCCGTTGCTCAAGAATAGCATACACTTTTCAATGGATTATGTAGTTCTGGGGCTATCCACTTCATTCCACACCTCCTTTGTCCTTCTATTCCGACTTGAGCTTGGAAAGTCTCATCACCCTCTTTTTCATTTTTCTGGTCGAGGATGATGTTGCTTGCATGTAAATCAGTATGCATCCATTGTCCGTCATGTAGTGCGTGCATCCCTTGTACAAGGGCATGCAAGAAGCTTGGTAAAGCCTTACCAAAATTAAAAATTTGCTCAAGGTCCTTTGGTGCAATCTCTAGTTTAGGAAGCTTCCCTTGAAACCTTTTAAACTTTGTTTTTTTCAATTCCTTTTCTATGGATGTATATGATGTAACTCCCCTTTCTAAATGGAAGTTTAAGTATGAATTGGTGTAAGATTCCTCCACTAAATAATGGTGTAATATTCCAAAAAGGTCTTACACTAGTGGCTGCAATCACACAAACAAGAACAGGATGCATAATTTGCATCGATTGTTCTCGTCTTACTTCACTAGCTTGCCTTGTTGGCTTGAATTGTTTTCTTGCATACCAAGTAAAATCCATAAGCCATGGATTTCCTATGATTTTGACTTTATAAGCATTCCGATATGCTCCCTCACCAAGCTTATCTCCCTTTATAATCTCCTTTTTTATCAGAAATACCATTATATGGCAATTCTCAAAGAGAATAAGATGCATGTAACTTCTACTTTAGGCTATGTTCCTCATCTCCAATGCTATCATTTATTCTTTGAGACTTAGAATAAGCCATCCTAGCTTTTGCAAGTGTTGCATCAATGTCCAATAATATTTTCTTAGTTGCCTTTGTTTTTGCTTTCATATTCTTCCATGCTGAATCCCACAAATACAAGTTAGAAACATTTATCAAGTTCTCTATTGCCGTTGATGATTCCTCATATGTGGTGATGCTGCATCCTATAAAACTTTCAATCCAATTCATGACTTGATTCTTCCAATCAAGCTTTTCTTGAAGTTTTTTAAAATCATCTTCTATGAATTCTCTTTGGGTTATAGCTATAAAATTATCTTTGAAGAGATGCAAGTTTGCTGAGTTGTTTATTATTTCCTCCATTTATTATTGACTTAGTAACCCAATCTCCCTAAGTGTCACCATAGAAGTCAAGCATAAAGGCTAAGCCATAATTTTCATGAAATTTACAATATGTAAGATAATGTTATTTTATCTCAATTAGTGTTAACTAGAGTTAGGTTAGGTTATACTAACTAATAGGTATCTAACTAGACAATTAGGCTAGTCAGACTAACCGAGACTACTCTAGTCCATTCCCCTCAGTTAGACTTAAAGTCCATTCACACCAAAGCTTTGACCAAGGAGCTCCCCCCCCAAAAAAAAAGACCCCATTTTACCCCTACTTCAACACTTCGTATCTCACCCATTTGGGACCCAAATTGAACCCCGTTTGAACCACGATTTCACACACGGAAACACCATGCTACAAGACATTTTTCCAACCCATTGCACACCATTTTTGCATCCTTAGCACTAATTAAGTCATGCCCCCGTGTGGGCCTTGTTTTGCACTAATTCGCTCATATCTTTACACCGTGACCTCCGATTGACGATCTGTATGCACCGGCACATTTTCCTACACACGTGGGACAATTCTAGGCACATTATTAACATGAAGGTCCCTACAACACTAACACATCTCTAACCCTCCTAACACAACTACATCAACACCCGCACTTGCGACAGAGACACCCATTGTACCTGGATGCAGATGCACTTCGACCAACGCCTCCGACACCAACGCTCGCCAAATCTCCATACAACTCCACTATGACCATCGTCTCTGACAATCCTCTACCTTGATTCCCCCCTTGAAATTTAAGAAATCCCTCTGACTCCACGACACAACATGCTCGGATGCCGTTGCCATGATGGGGATATTGACTTCGATGTGGAGGGGAACAATTTCTTTAATCACAACAATTTTGGCAATAATAATAACAATCAAGGCAGGCACCCCTTGGACAAACTCGAACTTTCCAAATATAATGGTAGGGGCGATCCAACCCGATTCCTCCAGCATTTTGATGCCGCATGCCGAGCGAGTGGCAATCAATCCAATGAAACCAAGGTCGCTTGGTTCCCTATGGCCTTAACCGATGAAGCATCAGAATGGTACCTAGACCTCCTAGTGGAAGAGAGAGCCACATGGGATCTGCTTCAAACAGAATTCAAGAGGCGCTTTCAAATGGAGAGACTACAAGATGATCCCGCTCTTCAACTAAGCAAGATCGAAGGTCGTCGAGAAGATGTATGCACATACTTGGGCAAGATGAAACGCTTAATTGCCAAATGTGACCCATGCCCCGATGCAAAGTACCTCACGGCCTGGTTCATTACAGGACTAAGGAATAAAATCCACAAAGACATGAAAAAGATTAGCAGTTACGAAACCTTTAGTGCTGCTCATGCGGCAACCATTGACATCGAGGATGACATGACTGACTCTGACATCAGCAGTGATGATGAAAGATCTAGTGCACAAGATAAGCGCTCTAAAAAGGGCAAATTTAAATCCACTACCGAAACGTCTAATGAAGATTGTCTAAAGGCTGTGACCATGAAGCTGAAAGAAGAAATGATGCAAGCCATGGAACAAAAGCTTCACTTGTCTCAGTCGCCACCTCAGACTTATCACTGCGAGAAAATATATGGTGCCCACACTCTATGGCCAATCATACAGCAAATGAATGCCCTGTCCTAAGAGCCAGGATCACTACACAAGAAAATCCACCACCAAGGTTGTGGTGTCATATCTGCGTAGTCGGTGGCCATGATGAAAATAGTTGCATCTTCAACATGTGCAACAACCCGCCTCAACCTCAACAATATCAACCGGCACCCATGCCAGTGTACAGGCAACGCCACTTGCACAAGCGCCCCTAGCTCTGAGGCTGAATCCTATTCCCATTCGGACACAAGTCCCACAATTACTCAAGAATCCGAATCCACGACCATATCCAAGGGCGCCAAATCCAGCTCCTTAAGCAGTTCCAATACAACAACTGCAAGTCGGGGAAGTAGACTCGCCATTCGAGTATGAAGCTGAGTATCCAGTGTACTATGTAGAAGCGCAGAAAGTCTAATACCAGTCTACACAAATCAAGTTCGACCCAATATATATTGAGCGCCAATCAAGTGCTACGGTTGTGGAGAAAATCACTGGATCGTAGAGTGCCCTCATCGTGGTAGCTTCACTACTTTCCAACCACTCTGCGGAGATTGTGGCATAGTACATGCCTATATGGATTGTCCCATGAAAAATAAGGTCCCACAACAAAATAGAGGTTAGGCCTAACATCCCAATCAGCATTATTAGGGTGGACCATCAAAATCTGGGGCCGGCAAGCGTAATATCACAACCTATAAATGTAATTACACGCCAGCAAAAAGAGGCCACCAAGGATCCTAATATTCTACTCCAACCAAGATGACTTCGTAAGAAGAGAGTTTCAAAGGCTAGATTTGAACCCGCAAATCCCCCTCCACCTATGGAAGACATCGAAGATATCCCTATGCGGATGGGTGAGAGAGATGACATACACAACATCATAGTGCCTTTAATCCACAAGGCATATAATGAAGTCCAAGCCATAGTGGATGGTGGAGTGGGTGTAAATGTCCTATCAAAGCAGCTCTATGATGAATGGGTCTCCCACCAATGCAAAAGGCAAATTTCAACATACACCTTGCCGATGATTCACGGCCAAAACCCTTGGGAATAGTGAATGGCATCTCAACAAAAGTCATAGGAGTCCACTTTTCCCTACAATTCACAATCTTGGATCTCCCCTAGAAATCCAATCAAAGCTTACTAGGACGTCCTAGGTTGCGAGAAGCATCAGTCCTCCATGATTGGGGAACTAATAGATTGACAATCCAAAATCATGACACCACAATCAGGATGAATGTGGGGACAGGAGCAATAAAACCAATTGTACCTAGAGCGTTGGATGAAACATCTTCAATGATGATCTCAAGCAAATCAACTCCCTTGCAACACCATGCGATAGCGGGCGATTCACAAAGCAATGTCAATAACTGGATACAAACATTGGCAACCATCGACAACTACCATTCATTAGACCCCATCTTCTCATAGGTAGATGCTAAGGTGATACAGGTAGATCCTGAACTCACACATGGAGAACCAATCGATCTAGAGGTTCCATTCTTTATGGCTGACCTCGAGTGGGATAATGAACCTAAAGAAGCTACCCGTACCAATGATGACTCAAATTTTCCTGGGGATCTTGAAACTGATGCTGAGAATGCTGAAATTGAAGATCAAGTCTTTGACAATGACTTAGCCATTCTACATGCCCTAATGGCAGTCGAGCTTCCAAAAGTTGAACCTCCAAAGTTGAATAATAGCAAAAGATTCCGCAAGAAAGCTGAAGGAGGAAATTGCCGAAAAACCAAGGCCGAACACTTGAATGAATTCAAATGAGTCTAAACAAGGATCGTCAAATTGTATCTTACAAAGCAATCTCCCTCAAAATCTAAATCACCTCCTCTTGAATGGTTCCTTGAGGGACTGGAAGGAGTATGCGCAGCAAATGAACCCTTACTTGGGAACACCTTATCAGTGGAAAATTTGCCCCAGAGTTCCCAACGTAAGAAGTTTGGGAAGTATAAGCCACATGTGTAGATGAAGCTCGATCAAGAGACTTTAGAAAAAGAAAGTCACCAAGAGCTTAAAAAATTGGTTAATGATACTATGCCACCCAGTACCCATAGCACATGTCAAGCTAGCTCAATACCATCAGAGGCTGATCTTTGAGAAGTGTCGGAGTACTTCAAGAATTAAACAAGTGGCAATGTCCCCATAGCAATGGCAAGACCACTAAGAGAATCTGAAGTTCAAGAAACTGATAGCATTGGAGAAAATCCAATCTATGAGGGACCGGTAAAAACTTGCATAATAACCCTTGCCCTTGAAGGGGAGAAAGAAAAATTGGTTTTCATTGGAAACAACTTTGACAGGAAGATGAAACCATGCTCAAAGCAATCCTAATGGAATACCATGACTGCTTAGCATGGTCATACAAAGAGATGAAAGGAATTCCAAAGGTGCACAAGTCTTTATGGGACATGTAGGCTATTATAGAAGATTTATCTTGTGGTATGCCATGATAGCCATACCACTTTACAAATTATTAGTGAAATTTTTATGGATAGAAGAGTGTGACCAAGCCTTTGAGCTTTGAAAGTGACACCTAATCACAACACCCATCCTTATATCGAAATTAAGGAATTGCCCCATGAGATGCTACAGCTCGATGCGCAACTACAACCAACATATCTCCAACAACATCAATAGCCAAAGCCTAAGGCAAGATTGACACCAGAGCTTGAGGCAAGATCGGCAATAGAGCTTGAGGCTACGTCGACACTAGTACCGCCCATTGATGCCATGCCAGTCCATGAGCCACAAGGGGAGCTAGTGCTAGATCAACAGTATGACTACTGTACCCAAGTGAATAAAATACCATTGGAACAACCCCCAACAAGTACCAAAGAATCATCAGGAAGTCTACATGGGCACCAATTGTATCAGCAGTATCGCCAGTCCTCTTCACCATCTATCATTCTCCACCGTCATCAAGCTAGCCAAATGATCCAAATGTCTGAACTATTCACTAGCTTGGCCAAGGAGGAACATGCACAAGAATTGGACAGACTGACTGAGCAGCAATCGAAGACCAATTATAGGCAATCGCCAAAGAGGTCAAGGCACTTCGGGTGCAAATAGATGAGAGTGAGGTTGAAGAAGTGCGCATGAACCAAGCTCTCCAAGCTCAAGAGAAGGTAGTGAGGGATGTGACCTCCAACCTCCACCAAAGCCAAACACAGTTAATAGCAGCAATACAAGCAACGGCAATCCTACAGACCTACTATAACTCCTTGACCTCTGCACATGCTTAGCAGACGGAGGCACTGGCACAAGCTCGACTCACTCTAATTCACAAAGAAGAAGAGCTCCAGGATTGCTAAGGCAAGCTTGAAGACATGCAACAGTCTTTGGTAATACGCAAATTCAGCATTGAAGAGCTTACAAGGGACTGCAGAAACTTAAAGGACCAACTTGCTGCCAGTAAAGAGGCTAGCACTTCACAAGCACAAGTCTTGCACCAATGGTCCAATACCACTGAAGACATTTCTCAACAGGTGAAGGTCACCTTGCAAATGAGAAAGCTTAAGGAGGCATATACATCCACCTACCATAAATATAAAGAAAAAATGGATGAGTTACAATCCAAAAAGTTAGTCATCTCCAAGCTTGAACTCCAATTGCTAGTGCATAACAATGAGGCAATGGAAGACAACACCAATGAAGTCCCACTACAATGCACAACAGTGGTATACCAAGAGCTTATGGCCGCTCTACAAGCGAAAGATCACCTCAATGCACGAGTGCTTATCCAATGGAAGCAACTCCAAATCAGGATCCTATCTGCTCATCCAACAATCAAATGGGAATGTTCCATAGGGACCAAAACTCTACTCATAAATTGCCAAGGCTTGTCCAAAGATGAGAAAAATATCTTTTGCCTGTCTACACATGTCGGCGGGTTTATAGCACTCAGGACGGATGCTTTCATTGCATATGTATGCCTCATGGGTAGTCCTCCCCTCAGGGTTATTGCTGGTTTGTTGCCATTTTTACAAAGGCTATCACTATTATTTGCAAGGCATGACATAACTAACATCCCACCCTTGTAGTAGATGATCCCATCGCACCAGCAAAAAGAAGTGTTGAAAGATGACAGGGCCTATCTCACATCCAACTTTCCATATCTAACCACTATCTGCGAACCTCACAGCCTCACTTCCCCTTACTACTACCACCCTCTTAACCTTCTGTGAGCTCTATCCTAACATCTATTCCCTTCATCGTCTCTTTGCTCATGCCTCTCACCATTTTCAACTAAGCCAACAGTCACAAACTTAATAAGCCCCTCACACCTAGCTTCTTCCCTTCCCGTGCTAATCCTACCCTCAATGATTACCAAGCTGCTTAAACCATTTGCCCAGTTCTTGCCCCCCTCCCCTCTGCGCCCCCTTCCATAACTAATACTCTTCCATATTTCTCCCCCATGTCCCCAAATTCTCTCCTTGCCCCATCTCATCACCTCCAATACTACTTGTGCTGCCATTAGCAGAAAATGACACAGTATTTGATTTTGAATATCAGGATCCGAATAATCCAATTCATACTCCCATGCCAAATTCCAATGATGGGTATGATTTTGATGAGATACCACTTCCCAAAAACCCCATCAAGGAATTTTGGAGCAAATATCTTGATATGAGAACTCAAGGTGGATGGACCCTAGACAACCCTTGACAACTTCCCTACCAACCTTCGTCAGTGTTAAATTAGTGACTATTGGATAAGCAAGTTGGATCCACAACCTAATTGGCGCCATCCCAATCTCTTTGATGTAATATTCTTGAAAGAGTACCTGCATGCACCTCCATGTCTAAGAACCCATCCCAAGTTCTATGCAGTCACAGATAGGAAGCCAACATACACACTTTGGGTGAAGATCGCACCATTAATTGGCCAATTATTGAACCATACTCTGGTGTAGAATGGAATATCCAAGGCATAATGATCCGAGCACTTCAGTAGCATGAGAAAATAATGCGCGGCAACATTGACCACTTCCTTCGCCAAAGTGCTATCTTCTGCAAAACATTGGAATACATTCGAGAGGTCCCGAATCCCCTCGATCACCATTTTCCTCCACTTAGTTTCAAACCCAATGAACGGATTGGTGCTCAGATTACAAGCCGACTCTATCAAACAGTCATCTTCTTAGAAGCATGCCACGTATCTCTGTTCGAACAAATAGTGGATACAGGGTACCTGGAAACTGAGTAAAAATTGTGTGGTGCCAAGGCTTTACAATAGGATCGACTGGCACGACACAAGTTCCACAGCCACTGGATTACATGCATGGCATCCCAACTCCGTGATCACAATAAACCATAACTCGAGGATGGGTAATAAAATGGATCTGAGAGTATGTTGTCTCTGTTCCAACATGAACTTAGGTAGTATAGAATGTGTGTGTAGAGTAGCGGCAAAGCTCCGCTTGCACTTGCATAAGTCTAGGAATAATCTCTCTTAGGAATCCTCAACATGCAAGTTCTACTTGCAAGTCCTACATGCAAGTCCTACATGCAAATCCTACATGTGATTCCTACATACATGTTCTACATGTGAGTTCTACATGCAACTCTTACATGCGAGTTCAACATGCAACTCCTACATGCAACTTCTACATGTAGAGAGAGAATGTCTTACAATGCCTACATGCAAAGAGAGAAGCTCTCCAACTTGTATAAATACCTCATAATGGAATAAAGCCCACACTCTTTGGGGCATTGTGTTGAGTTCTACTTTGGTATTCCAAACAATTGTCTCAAGTGTCCATGCTTCCTTGCACTCCACGTCCAAAAGCATGTCCTAACCTTACAACTCCTCCTCCCCTCTCCTCCAACCTTGCAACCCATCCTCCTCCTCCTCCTCCTCCTCCTCCTCCTCCTCCTCCTCCTCCTCCCTCCTTCTCCTCCCTCCTCCTCCTCCTCCTCCTCCTCCCTCCTCCTCCTCCCTCTTTTCTCTCTCTTCTCTCTCTCCTTACCCCCCATGCTCTTACATATTCTTCCTCTCCCACTCCTATGCTCCCCCTAAACCCTTAGTTTCTCAACCCTTTACCTCCATGATCTACGAGGGAGACGAGTTCTCCACCATGTACTCTACCCTGAACCTTGGATCCTCCTAATAACCCTTGAACCTCTTCTAAACCCTGAACCTCCCTCTAACCCTTAAACTCCTTTTAAACCCTTCAACCCCCAATGAAGGCAAAAGCCTTCATTACCCCAACCATGATGATGCATGCCCCTTTCATACATGCATGCACTATGTTTGCTTACCACACTTAAGCCTATGTCTCTCACCAAGATATGACTCGAAGTCCTAAGCTACACTTATACTACAAACAACAACACTGATATATCTGTAGTTGACAAAAAGCCTCGGAACCCTACATACTGAGAATACCCTACTCTTCCTACAAAATCCATGGGAAAGAGCCAACAATCCTATCATTATACTTTAAATTTTCATTGCCGCATCATCTGCTCTACTTCACATGAACCTATAGATAGTTAGGTGGAGTCCAGAGTAGCTATTCAGTCAGCCAAATTTCTCAATAGGGCCCACAAAATTGAGTCACTACTATAAGGATAATGCAGCGAGTCTAACAATGCGACAACTGACTCAGTTGCTGCTATATGACCAACATAACGACTCCTCACCCACTGCACTAAAAATAACAGCACTCATGCCATATTAATACCACCCATTGCTTTAGATAATATGCCCATCTCTATCGCAATGACATGCTATCCAACTAATGCCATTACCGTTGCTTTAACAACATCAATCAATGCTATAATAACACTTACCCGATGCTTTATTAATGCTAAGTTGCTACATTTTTCACTGCTCATGCTAGTCAATGCTTTATTAACACCAGTTTTTTTATTGCACTAATGCTAAAACTGACCCATTGCATCCCCTATATAAATAGCCAGCCTCATTTTGCAAGTCCTCACTTGTCATCAGACCAAAACTCTACCGAAATTTCTTTCGAATTCCATAGCCCTCAAATGCTCTCGGAATCACTCCCGCTCCCCATCAATCTACATTCCACCACCTCCTCACACTCCATTAGTGTCCACAACCTCTTTTGTAGATGGGATGATTTCTCAAACCTCACAATTCCAAACAATCTAATTAGGAGCTATTACACAAAGATTCAGTACCATCCCTTTCATTGACCCTCCACTTGTAAGGTTGCAGCTTGTAGAAGAGTTCACCAATGAAGCTTCAACTTCCATCCCCCACTCTACTACACCCTCTTCTTCATGTACCATTTCCATTCAACTACATGACCAGATGGAGCAAGTACAATTCACCTAGTAGGCTACCTACGAGCTCGAATCCTTAGCTCAGAATTTGACCACTCGTACTCTCTGCAAGCAACGCATCTTGGATTCCACAGACGTGTAGAACCTCTTGGAGCATGCAATCCAAGTCACCCATCACCCCTCGAACAAGATTGGATTGAGTAGCTCTAGGGGTTGGTGATCCATTCTCAATTCAAATGCAATGCAAAGGATTATCGGCTATACTACCACAATGCCACATCCTACCAGGCCCTCTAGACCCTCTGGGACCCAGACATGGTACTATACCTCCGATCAATTGGTTTGCAGTCAGTCTCGCCAATAGATTTCCCTACCACCTTAATCTCTGCCTAGAAGTAGAATTCATGGACCATTACAATTAGGCAACATGCACCACTAGCTAGATACACGTAGATGGGGACTATCACTACATGCACCAGGCAACATGCACCACTAGTTGGATACACGTAGATGGGGACTATCACTACTACTCCACTACTACCAATTCATGGTAGAGATGGTTCAACGAGCATTCAGTCTCCCAGCACTCTCCCAACCATTTGCCAAGCTACAGGCCATGGAGAAGAGGTTGGCCATAGTGGTCGACTATAACTCAAAAGGGCATAGGCAGGTGTCCCCATCAACCTCATCAAGGATGCAACACCGAGCAGCTCGCGCCATCGCCTTGCTCACACAGATCTAGCTTACCAAGCATAGTGTGGTCCTACCCAATTTTCTAGCTCACCTCCACAAGCCCAAAGACACAAACTGGGTGGATTTCTTCTACTAAGAGATCATCAGTACCACATGGCAAAAAGCTCGGCAACGTGATGTTCTTGATGCCCATCACACATCACCTGTCTAACGACCCCATTTTGGAAGGTTATGGAGTTGCAAAAAAAGAAGTCAGTTTATTTGCATCCCTCTCCACCAAATCCACACCGATGAAGCCCTCGCTGAAAAGAAGGAGAGAAGAGAAGAGACAACACGCATAGGAGGAAGCAACTGGTAAAAGGTAACAAGAAAAAGAAGCTGCACAGAGACTCCAGGAAGAAGCTAAAGCCCAAAGATAAAGAGAAAAGGAAGTAGCAAAGAAACAATGACGGGACCTCCTCCAACAACAATAGGAAATCAAATGGCTTCGGACAATGGATTTGGGTAAAGGAAGAGAAAAAGAAAGCGGCAAATAATGTTGAATGCCTCCACCATGAGCATTGGTTAAAGAGGAATATTAGCCAGGGAGAAGAAATCACTAATCTGACACAGGAGCCACAAGAGCCCAATCCCTCTTAACAGCCTACAACTAGCCTGGGCCAATAGCCTCTCCAAACCCCATCCCTTCCCAATGTATAATAGTAGGCCATGGAGTTCTGCACCTCTAGTGCCTATGCTTCTAATGAGGGATACTACAACAACTCTTGATGGAGGATAGCTAAGTTGGGCAGAAAGAGATGGATTTTATGGAATCCATCATAGGATTGACAATCGCCGCTAAGAACATTCTTCAACAGTGACAAGAAATCTTCATGAGACACAACTTGATGGCATTTTAGACCACCCAGAGGCTCCAGTATATGGAAGTAGCCCCCCAAAAAGAGAAAGCAAAGTGCCTAGTGGTAGAGGCTAGTAGAATCCAGGCAATTGAGATCAACAAGAAGCAAGAGCAAGAGTTGCAACAATGGACTCAAGAATTCATGGCCACGGAACGCTCCTGAACCGACACCCTCTAGGTAGACTTTGAGGCTTTGCAAAGACATGCAATGATGAATCAAGAGCAGCATGCCCAAATAGAGGAGGAAAAAAGGGCCTTGGAGCTTCAAGTATAGTAGAGCATGCCGGACTAATTGACCAATTGCATGCAGGACCCCAACAGCATGAACATCAAATTCTCTCACCCTAGATGAATCTGCATGCAGCTCAAGCATCAACCCCTCCCCAACAAGAACTAGGTCTCATTCAGAAGAGACTATTGGAAGGATCATCTTGTGCTTGCACCCCTTGCTTCACTTCGTGCACCGTCCATGACACATCCACTAATTTTTGCACACAATAGCCACCATAGTCCTCCCCTCGACATACTTTTTGACAACAGCCTCACACTGCATGAACTAGACAAGGTTTTTCTCCACACTACCACCCAAGCCCATCCAATCATTGCCATGGTGAATATTGTCTTGGATGTCAATATGGACATCCTTACACTCTTTACCATGCCATTGTATATAATTTCATGGCGTGGACTAGAGTGTTACAAGACTTTGTAGACTTCACCATGGCTATGTCTCTTCTAGATCTTATTAAGCCACCAACCTTAGAAGACCAACCTTGGAATCTCGATATCCTCTGCAGAATTCTAGAATGGATGAAAAGGTATGCTAGGAATGATGCTGAATATATATTCCACCTTGTGTTTAGGGTTGCTAGTGAAAGATATCCCCTTGTTGCTGACATTATAGTACTGTACAATAATATGCTCCTCACCCTTCAAAATATAATTCAAACTGGCATAAGTTAGTTTGAGGATTCACATGTGGCATACCCAATCAATGTACATCCCAATGATAGGCCAATGATATGAATGCAACTTGGAACCTTTTTAATTCTGCACAACCACCCATCGCCCTCACATCCTAGCACAGGTCCTAGCTCTACTATCATGGGCACCCACACAAGCACATGCACTGCCTCATAACCCTCCACATCACAGCACAACACAACAGACATGCAATAGCAGCCTCTCAAACAAGAGGGACCAGAAGACATGGGTCATCAGGCCACGTCACGAGGCCACGTCATCAGGCCACATCACCAAGCCACATCATCAGGCCACATCACTAGGCCACGTCATCACTGCCACGTCATTTTTGCCACATCAGCAGTGCCACCTCAGCACTGACCCCTGCAGGCACAGTCCCTTGCCAGGCACACTGTGCACACACTGCATGTGCACACTCCTGCCACCTCAGCACAGAGCTTCACTGGCACACCTCTTGCTAAGCACAGTGCCACATCATCATTGCATGTGACTCACAGTGACACATCATCATTGAGCACCATTTGCACTCCTTTTGCCCCTCCACCTAGATCAAGTCATATCTCTTGATCCAAGAAGAATTTGAGTGCTCCAAAAAGGAAAGTCGCTCGGTTTTTCGTGCTCTACGCGCTCGTTACATCACGCACACATTTCGGCGCAAGTTACACTCACATTTGTGCCTCGTCGACAAAACCACTTCCTTCATGCACATTTGCCTCTACATCGACGCATCTGACCCAGCACTTAAAAAGAACAAAAGAAAAGGAATTATTTGCTGCTCTTTCATCGATCGACGGTTGGTTTAGATCTAGATCAGAGTAGACTAGATCGCCATAGAGGGGACGCTTTGAATTTCCCCAAGTTGCCAATCTAAGCCATGCCCGAAATTCTCGACTAGTACCTACTCGGAGTCAGTCCATACGCTCACATCCGATTTCACATCATTACATTACCTGAAACCTTACGTTCATCAGTTTAGTGAGCAGACTTCAGAGTTCAGAGGCATTGCAGATTGATTCAGTGGGCAGATATCATTTGATTTCACACACACATGCCACCATTGTAAAGCCTATTTGGCTATCTCACGGCATCGTGCACATCATTTTTAGCCTTGTAAAGCCTCTTGGCTATTCTCGGCATCATTGCCACAAGCCTTGTAACACAGATCAGATCTTATATACTGCAGTTCTATCTTCACCGATGGTACAGAGATTTCACTTGGCATCTTCAGTGTATTTGCAGTTGATTCATACAGAGTTTTTCAGGACACTTTTTGAGTACATTGTTTGCACTATGTCGACTAGCAACCTCAATCTGGAGGCATCTGCGAGGCATCTGCTAGGTTAGACAACTCCAATTACGGTACATGGAAATACCGAATGGAGACCAGTCTTGTGCTTCAGGACAAATGGGAGTATGTCGATGGATCTATACCTAGACCATTGGCGGATCCAGCCACCAGTAGCTCTACTCCATCTGTTGTCATAGCACCAGCAATGGGATCTACATCGGGATCTACATCTACACAAACAGTTTCCGCACCAGTAGCAGATCCTGCCATTGCCCGAGCTCAAGCAGAATGGGATAAGAAAGACAAGTATGCCTATCACCTGATCAAGCAGAATGTGCAAGATGTCATGCTAGGACAGCTCAACACAGTCAAGACATCAAAAGAAGCATGGGATATGTTCGCAGCTCTCTACGAGTCCAAGAACACATCCAAGATTCTCACCCTGAGAAACCAGATCAACCAGAGTTTCCGCAATAGCAATGAAACCGGTCATGCTTATGTACTCCGCATCAAAGACTACAACAATCAACTTGCAGCAGCAGGAGAGACTATGAATCCCGCAGAAATGGTTCAAGTAATCCTGAATGGACTAGGAGAAGGATATGAGAATCTAGTCCAGAGTATTGCCATCCAACGGCAAATTCCAACAATGGAAGAACTTCAGTCAGTTCTACTTGGTGAAGAACTCAGGACTCAGGCCATTCAAGCACGTAAAGGTCATTCTAATGATCAGGCATTCACAGCTTCAGACAGAAGTAGAGGCAAAGGCAAAAACAGAGGTAGATCATACCAGAAAAGTGGTCATCATCAACAAAATCAAAGTCAGAATCAACATCAACACCAGCATCATCCTCAGCAACATCAAAATCAGCAAAGAGAAAATCATTCCAACCGAGGAAGATTTCAAGGACGAGGGAATGCATCCACCAATGTGTCAAACATTCAATGCAACTACTGTTACAAGTTTGGACACTATGAAAGAGATTGCCGCAAGAAGCAGTATGACCAAGGCGGTCAATCCAGCAATAGGGAATTCCCGAGGAAGAGGAAATCATCGTGGTGGACATTCTAGTCACAGTCATTTTGCAAATGAACATGGAAATATGTTTCTTGCAAGTGAGCAATTGCATCAGACTGATACAATGCACCTAGACACTGATTTCAAAGAGGATTTCAGCTATCAAGTCGACCAAGTGGAACAGGATCCTTGGTACATCGACAGCGGTGCATCATCTCATATGACAAATCATCAGGAATGGTTCACAGAAATGAAGCCATTAGAAGGTCAAAAGAATGTCATCTACACAGCAGACAATACACCGAATCCGGTTCAAGGGACAGGTGTTATCCCTATGAACAATTTCACTGGTACAAAAGGATTAGTCAAAGATGTGATCTATGTTCCGAAGCTCAGCAAGAACCTTTTGTCAGTAGGTCAAATGACGGAACACAACTACAAAGTCATCTTCGACGGTGATGAATGCACTATCAGAGACAAATCCAAAAGAGGTCAGCTAGTAGCAAAAGGTGTCAAGGAAGGACGCTTATACAGGATGCTAGCTACAGTACCAGATAAGCATGCCATGTCAGCTCAAATGCAACAGATGCCACTATCTGCAAAATGGCACAAGAGATATGGTCATGTCAACTTCAAGTACTTGTTAGATCTCAGGAATCAAAATATGGCAATTGGGATTCCGAAGCTACAGTTTCTTGGAAAGGTTAGTGAAGCATGCTGCTTCGGCAAACAAAAGCGAACCAACTTTGTCAGAAGTACCTCTCGTGCACGAGGTATTCTTGATTTGATTCATACAGATGTATGGGGTTATGCCCAGACCCGCAGCATCAATGGTTCACTTTATTACTTGACCTTCATCGACGACTACAGCAGATATTGTTGGGTCTACTTTCTAAAAGAGAAATCTAAAGTGTTTGCCAGATTTCAAGAATTCAAAGCCATGGTAGAAAAACAGACAGGCAGAAAGATCAAGGTCATGAGATCTGACAGAGGAGGTGAATACATGTCTTCAGCATTCATGAACTTTTGCAAAAATCACGACATTCGAAGACAATTCACATGTGCAGATACTCCTCAGCAAAATGCAAGAGCTGAAAGGAAGAATGGGACTTTAGTAGACAGTGCTAGAGCAATGCTTAGTGAAAAGCATCTTCCGAATCAGTATTGGGCAGAAGCAATAGCTACAGCTAACTACTTGCTTAATCGGCTTCCTACCAAACCGATACAAGGTATGACTCCTTATGAAGCATTCACTGGACACAAGCCACGCATTGGGCATCTCCGCATATTTGGTTGCATAGCATATGCCCACATACATGATGATCATCGTAGGAAATTGGATGCGAAGTCACGCAAATGCATCATGGTTGGCTACAGTGAAGAAAGCAAAGCATACAAATTGTATGATCCCATCAACCACAAAGTCATTATCTCCACAGATGTAATCTTCGATGAGGAATCAGAATGGAAAACCTCACCTACATAGGAGATAGAAGCATCAACTTCACAGTCATCTACAGAACAGGTTGATGAAGAAGAGCAAGAATTGCCAGCAACACCCCAAGCAGCGCCACAGCAGCTCAGACGGTCTACTAGGGAAAGCAGACCACCAGCCAGATTGACATATGCTCAGAAAGGCAAAGCGATTCAGGTGGAAACCACCAACTATGCTCTTATGACTACCATCATGGCTACAGAAGAGCCAGTGTACTTCGAAGATGCAGTAGATAAGCCAGAATGGCAAACTGCTATGAATGAAGAAATGGATGCTTTGTATAAAAATAACACTTGGGAATTATGCGACCTTCCACCAGGAAAGAAGGCCATAGCCAACAAATGGGTATACAAAGTGAAGTACAATCCAGATGGCAGTATTCAGAGATACAAAGCCAGATTAGTTGCAAAAGGATTTGCACAACAATATGGCCAAGATTATGATGAGACTTATGCTCCAGTAGCAAAGATGGATTCCATACGGTTCTTGATATCACTAGCGACACTCAGTAAATAAAATGTGTATCAGCTCGATGTCAAGAATGCATTTCTCAATGGTTATCTAGACGAGGAAGTCTACATGCAACAACCAGCCAGTTATGTTGAACCAGGAAAGGAGAACAAGGTTTGCCATCTAAAGAAAAGTCTCTATGGCTTAAAGCAAGCACCCAGAAGTTGGTATAGCAGAATTGACAAGTATTTTGCTGATCTCAGATACATGAAGTCCAATGCATATCATACTCTCTACTACAAAGTTCAAGGGGACGACATTACTATTGCACTTTTGTACGTAGATGATCTGATTGTGACAGGAAGCAAGGATAGCTTCATCAGAAAATTAAAACAAGACTTATCTGCAGAGTTCGACATGAAAGATCTTGGACTTATGCACTATTGTCTTGGAATTGAGTTTTGGAGAGATTTAGATAGCACATTCATGAGTCAACTCAAGTATGTTGATAGTCTCCTGAAGAAGTTTCATATGGCAGATTGCAAGATTGCAGCCACTCCCATGGAACAGAGTTTGCTCAGAGTTTGAAACTTACGAAAGATTCAAAAAAGCCTACAGTCAATGACAGATACTACAGGCAACTCATTGGATCTCTTATATATCTGACAATCACACGGCCAGATATTTGTTATGCAGTAAGCTCACTAGCACAATTTATGGCAAATCCAAAACAGTCTCACTGGAATGCAGCCAAAAGAGTCTTGAGATACATCAGAAGTACAAGACAGTTTGGGATAGAATACAGAGGAAGTCATCCACGGTTGCATGGATACTGTGACAGTGACTATGCGGGAGATCATGAGACCAGGAGATCGACACAGGGATATGCATTTTTCCTTGGTCAAGGTGCTATATCATGGTTGTCAAACAAACAGCCAACTGTTTCTTTGTCTTCGACTGAAGCAGAATATAGAGCACTCACTACAGGTGCATGTGAGGCTATATGGCTCAGAAGACTATTGTCAGAAACAAATTACTTTGATGAGTCAAAGCCAACAACAATATATTGTGATAATCAATCGGCTCAAGCATTGGCCAAAAATCCAGTATATCACTCCAGGACAAAGCACATTGATGTCAGAGAGCACTTCATCAGAGAAAGAGTGTTACTTGGTGACATCACACTGCAGCATTGTGATAGCAAAGAGAATGTTGCAGACATCTTTACTAAACCACTCGATAAAGAGCTATTTGAGAAACACCGACTAGCTCTTGGTTTGATGCAGAGGAAGGACATTCCCATTAAAGGGGTGTGATGGAATGTAATGCTCAGTCCTTCTTCGATTCCCCAGAATCATCATCTTGAGGGAAGGCCTACTTCATGATGTTGATCTTGAGGGAAGGTGTTGAGAGTTCACGCTCAACATCATGTGATCATGTGTGCATAGCACCATCACGTGATCATATGTGCATAGCACTAACCTTATAGAGTGCTATAAAGGAAAGGGTTAGATCCCCTAACCCTAACCCTAAAAGGGTTTGTATATATTCTATTTTTTCAACTAATTCTAGTGTACAGTTAGTCATTTGTGGTGTGCTCTCTAGCTGTGCCCTCTCTCCTCATCTCCACTCTTCTCCTCTCCCCTCTTCATATTTTGTCATCTTTGTGCATCCTCAATGTTTCAATGAGTTCCTTCTTCATTTCATAGTTGGTCGACTTGAGTCTTTTTGCTTTTTGTGCTTTCTTTGTTGGCTAGTTTTCTCCTGTATAGACGGGTTAGCAATGTGATCTCTCTCTTTGCGGATGTTTGAATAAGACATTATCATTCTTGCTAAGGAGATGACCTTCGTGCTTGTATAGTTTTGTTGGTGACTAGAGTGGGGTGTTCATCATCTCTAATAGTTCAACTTGCCAACTTCTTAACTGCCAGTGTCTTTGGTCTTTTGGAACCCAAAGTCATGGCAGTAGTTCTCTGTGGAAGATTCGTGTAATAGTGCACTTCCAACAAGAATGTGAATTCTTCTTCATTGATTTAAGCTATTGTTAGTCATTTTTCCTAATCGTTGTCCATTAGTCATTTCATGAGTGCAGTTTGTGGTGATCTTTCTCAAAGGTTGTCATTCCCATTTTGTCTTTACTTCAAAATAAAGCTCTCTCTAGCATCTTGCCTTTGTACATGCAACATCTCATTTGCGGACCTGGGTGTTGGACTACTCAAAGGAGTCACTGGTTTAGCACCTTATTCCTATCACTAAGGGAGAGAACAGCTTACATTTAAATTCCCTAGGAGTTTTGGTGCTTTGGTATCAGTGTAGTGCGATTAGCAAAGATCCATCTCCATCTGCATGTTGGTTGGTCGTGCTCAGTCTAGGTGGATTGCGTACTCCTATTGACATGAGAGATCATAAATTCCTATGACTCGAGACCATCTGCTCTACCTTTTCATGATTGGGTTATGGTCTTTGTTCATGCCTATGACTTGTTGGATGACTTTTAAAGGGAGTCTCTAATTAGTTCTAAGTGCATGTTTCTTTGCCTATTAGGATTGGTATTTCAATTATTGTTATAGTTAGTAGTGATATTTAGTGGAGAGTTCCATTACGTTATATGTTAAGCCAGTCGTGTAGTTATAGATTTTAGATCTCATATAGATTTGTAGTCTACATGTATGTTTTTAACCTTATTAATTTAATGATGAATATTGATGTGGTTTGTAGTTAATGAATTTTTAAATTTCTAATATATTTGTATATATTGTAGTGTACATGTTAATTATTCAAAAGTTATTCTGAGAATGAGATTCTCCATTTGGTCTGACTTTTCTTTGGTTGTATAGGATTTTTTTCATGCTTGTGTGTGTGTGTGTGTGTGTGTGCACACACACACGGGAATGTTTATGTATCATTGCAGAGGGATAAAGTGCTTCCTCACTAGAGTCAGCCTTTTATATATATATATAGAATTCAAGTTCTAACCTGTATTTAATTGTTTAACTCCCAATGTACATCAAGAAAACGAACAGTGCACGTAGCCCACATAGAAGGAGCAAGAGCACATCAAGGGCACAAAGAGTCAAGAAGGCCGTGTGCAGAGGAGGATAAGGTCATGATTCCCTACATAAAGGCCACCAAAAGCCTCCGCAATTCCCCACGTAAGTTATGCTAAATAGAGCATAGTAAGAATCATTGTGATTACTAACTAGATAACCATTTTAATCCACAACCATGAGTTACATGAGCCATACAACAACCTTTAGCACAATACAACTATGACTTAGGAGCTCTATGCAGTTTATTGATGTGGACCCAAAAGATCCTTTTAAATTGCAACATAAGAAAACTTTTCCACTATACGGAGTAAAAGAAACACTAACTCAAGGAGCAAAAGACATTTTAAAATCAAGGTATAAGCAAGGATATTAATTACAACATGTATCCAATACTCATTACAAACCAACCATAGAACTCCCAAAAGATATGTCATACATATGCCAATAATCAATACCACTTACCAAAATCTGCCATTGAATTGACATGTGAAGAAGTATTTGTCAATAAGAAACCACTCCAATACCAAGTAATTGACATCTCATGCAGCTATGAAACTGACAATAGTGCAACTTCACGTGTACTCATTCCAAACATTACTCCTCGAGCAAGGAAATGGTACCCTCCAATGTTGCACATAAATTAAAATATAGAATGCAAGTGTAAGTACAAGGGGTCGATAAAAATTTTACATTAAAAGTATGTTTGTGTGGTACTCTATGTATGGAGTATGGTTCATAAGCATGTGTGTGTGTGTGTGTGTGTGTGTGTGTGTGTGTGTGTGTGTGGTAGCAAGCTAAGGGTGCCCACTTTTTGACCACTTTCCATGGCTTGGGAGGAGGGAGAACATCCTTTTTTGCACTCAAATTGGGAAATCTGACCCACTTCCCTAAGTATTTAGTTCTCAAAGTCTTAAGACAAAACACCACACATGCATTTGTGCACATAATGGTACAATCCAATCAAAAATTGGAGTTACTCATAAAAACTTTGTTTGCAGTCGACTTCAGGGTCATAGCGCTTGTCACTTTTTCGCAAACAGACATTATGACACTAAATTCACAATTTCTCCCTTGTTATACATCAAATGAAGGTAAAAATTGATAGGAAGTGTGTTCAAATATGATGGAACTTAACTTGATTTTTTGGAATTTTTAGATTGGTTTATATAAATAAAAACAATTTTTGCAAATTTATGAAGGACAAAAAAAGGTACAGTTTTTTGTACCACAACATTTTTTTAGTATTATGATTAATTGAACAAATACAATTTGATAGAGGGCTAGTGGAAACACAAGGTTATGTGATGGAATTGAAAGATCACAAATTTAACGGTTGGAGTTTGAGAGATCTAGGATTAATTTTTACTTTCACGTGTTAGAGGAGTGGTAAAGGAAAAATGAAATAAATATAATAATTTGTGCACATAACTACCCTATGGTCTCCATTCTCTTGCAAAGTTTTCAACACCAGATGTGGGCACGAGGAGGTCAGAGAACCCATTTTCACCCTATGCACCTCGTTGCATCAGTGAAGGTGCAAAATATGGAACGGGTCATAGGATTTGCATGTCCATGTGTTCGATTGAGCTCAAAATTTTCACATTTCCTAAGCCCTATGGTCTCCATGCTCTTGCAAGTTTTGAGTCCCATTTGACACCAAATATGGGCACGGGGAGGTCAGAGGGCTCATTTTCACCCTATGCACCTCTTGGCATCAGTGAAGGTGTAAAATATGGAATGGGTCATTAGGATTTGCATGTCCATGTGTAATTGGGCTAAAAATTTGCACAAGTCCTAACCCTTTGGTTTCCATGCTCTTGCAAAGTTTGAGTCCCATCCAACACTGGATGTGGGCACGGGGAGGTCAAAGGGCCCATTTTCACCCTATGCACCTCGTTGCATCAGTGAAGGAGCAAAATATGGAATGGGTCATTAGGATTTGCATGTCCATGTGTTTGATTGGGCTCAAAATTTGCACAGGTCCTAAACCCTATGGTTTCCATACTCTTGCAAAGTTTGAGTCCCATCCAGTGTCGGATGTGGGCATGGGGAGGTCAGAGGGCCCATTTTCACCCTATGCACCTCGTTGCATCAATGAAGGAGCAAAATATGGAATGAGTGATAGATCTCAACAATAGAATCAGACTAGAAGAAGGTGAGAGAGAGAGGGAGAGCCAAAAGAGAGAGTCACACAAGTTTTGGTGGGTGTTGAACACCCTAATCTTCTATGTCATCCATATATATATGTGTGTGTTTGAGTATTGTACATAACCAGGGTTAAGGTATAGTGGCCTTTAACCCCCACAACTTTCCACTTAAAGGCCAATGTGCCTTTAAGGGAGAACAACCAATGAGCATACTATCCAATGCCCATCAATACACGACAATACTCAAACCGTTGACTAGGTAGACTCTTCATCAACATATCTGCAGGGTTATCATCTGTATGAACCTTGACAAGCTCTATGCGCTTGTCCTCAAGTACCTCCCTGATAAAATGGTACCTAACCTCAATGTGTTTGGTATTTGCATGAAAGACCGAATTTTGTGCTAGCTGAATAGCACTCATGGAATCATTATGCAATGTCGGTACATCTATATGAATCCCCAAATCTCCCACTAGCTGATCAAGCCATATAGCCTCCTTGCAACCCTCTGTGGCTGCAATATACTCAGCCTCTATGGTGGATAAAGCAATGCACTTCTGTGCACAAGAAATCCAGGATAGTGCACCACCTACAAAGGTGAACACATAACCAGAAGTGGATGTCCTGCTATCCACATGCCCTGCATAGTCAAAATCTGTGTACCCAAATACACGCATCTCTCCTCTGCCTAAGCAAATACACACCTCCTTGGTACCCTTAATGTACCTCATGATGCACTTAACTGCCTCCCAATTCCTCTTTCCTGGATTAGCCATATACCAACTAACCACCCCCACTACTGCAAATGCAATGTCCAGTCTAGTAGCTATCATAGACTCCCAAATGCTGATGCATAAGGAACCTTGGCCATCATGGCCCTCTCCTCATCTGATTTGGAACTATCTACCTCTGACTCAGTTTCACATATGGAGGCAATGGAGTACTTACTGCCTTCCCCCCCTCCATTTTGAAACGCTGCAACACTTTTGTAACAAACTCCTTCTATGAAAGCCAAAGGAGATGCCTACTCTGGTCACGCGTGATGCGCATACCAAGAATATGACCTGCAGGTCCCAAATCCTTCATGTCAAAGGTCTCATGCAACTTGGCCTTCAATGCATCAAGCTCATAAGTGTTCTTGCTAGCCAATAGCATATTATCCACATAAAGTGCCAGGAGTATCAGGCTATTATCCTTAGCCCTTTTAGTGTAGAGGTAGTGATCAATTTCACTTCTTCTAAAACCCTGAGACCGAATGAAAGCATTAAACTTGTGATTCCATTCTCTAGGCGCTTGCTTAAGGCCATAGAGACTCTTTTTTAGCTCGCAAACCAAATGCTCTTTGCCCTTTTCTTCAAAGCCTTCCAGCTGTATCATGTAAATTTCCTCATGCAAGTCTCCATGCAAGAAAGCTGTCTTAACATCCATCTGCATAAGCTCCATATCCTCTATTGCCACAAGTCCAAGTACACATCTAAGTGTGGTCATCTTCACAAACGGAGAGAATATCTCATCAAAGTCCACACCCTTCTCTTGCTTGAACCCTTTAGCAACCAAACGGGCCTTGTACTTAGGCACATCATCACCTGTGACCTTCATCTTGTAGACCCATTTACATGGCAATGCTTTCTTTCCATGTGGCAAAGAAACCAAGTCCCAAGTCTTATTTTTTATGAGAACTCATCTCTAATTTAATAGCATACTCCCACTTGCGTTGATCCTCGCACATCATAGCCTATTTGTAGCAAGAAGACTCCCCACAATCAGTAAGCATCACATAGTCTACCCCTGGAACAAATCTCTCAAGCGGTCTAGACACTCTAGATGTTCTTCTCAACGACATTTTAGCTTGTTGTCCTGCTTGCATATCAGCCAAATTTGGCTCATCATTGCCACCAATAGTTGATCCAGCATCTGGCCTTGATTGTGTACCTGTGGGAGTACCTAATTTTTTGCACATTCGGTGCATGGACAACTTGCTGTCTGTCAACATATGCGGGTGGATTCACATCCTGGAAAGTGATTCTCCTCATTTCCACATCCCTCATGGGTGTCTTATGCATCTTCTTTTCATTGAAGACTGCATCATAGCTTTGTATGATGTTCTTTGCCTCTGGATCCTAAAGACGATAGCCCATCTCTCCACTTTCACCATAACCCAAAAAGATGCATTTCCTAAACTTAGGATCTAGCTTCTTCCGTAGCTCTTTTGGCACATGTGCATATGCCTCACACCCAAATATACGTAAATGAGAGTAAGAGGGCTTCTTGGCACTCCATGCCTTTTCAACAATACCACCATCCAAACTCTTGCTAGGTGATCTATTGATCACATGCACTGCAGTCTTCATTGTCTTAACCCAAAAACCACCAAAAAGACTTGCATTGGAAAGCATACATTGCAACCTTTCTTGAATAGTGTGGTTCATCTTCTCTGCAACTAGATTCTACTCTGGAGTACGAGGGGATGTGAGCTCCCTCTTGATCCCACATGTATCACAAAAATGCTGAAAGTCATGAGAAATATATTCTCCACCTATAGCATAAGCCCACACTTTCCTAGTTGCATCATCAATGAATGTCACATAGTATTCAGCCCCGCCTAATAACCGTGTAGGCATGGGACCACATACGTCTGAATGCACCAGATCAAGCTTTTCAAGCTCTTTCTTTCCCCTTCTTTTATGGGCTGATTTATTCTGCTTCCCATAGAGACGATGCTCACAAAATTCAAAGTTAAAAAAACTCAAATGTGGTACATAGCCCAAATGGCTTAAGAGTTTCATTCCATTCTGGCTCATGTGCGCCAACCTGTAATGCCACAAAGAAGTACTTGGCTTCTCGGTTATTCAACAACATGATCAGACACCCCTAATACATGTAAGGGATACAAAGTCCCATGCTTGGCACCCCTAGCCAAAACCATAGAGCTCTTCTGAATTTTCCAACTCTGACAGCCAAAAGTGGTCTAAAAACTAGCATCATCTAGCTGATCCACTAAAATAATACTCTTGGTCAGCTTAGGCACATGTCTCACATTATTCAAAACAAATGCAGATCTATTTGCAAAAGAAAACTTTATGTCACTTGCTTCCACTATGTCACATGCATAGTTATTTCCAAGATGCACACAACCTATCTTTCCACTTTCATAAGTGGAGAACCATTCCCTATGGGGAGTAACAAGGAATGAAGCACTAGAATCCAAAATCCAATCTTGGGAGTATGCATCATCTAAAGTGATAAGCAAGTCTGCAGGTAGACTAGACATGAAGGGAATGTCATTGTCACTATCATCAGTGACTACATTAATCTTCTCAATCTTCATCTTTCCTTTGTCCTCCCTTGGACTCTCTTCTTATTTGCATCCCAATTTGCATTCTTTTTCTTATCCTTTTGCTCTCTTTTCAGCTTGTAGCAATCCTTTTTCATGTGCCACAATGGTAACACTCAATGTTCCATGCCTTGGATTTGCTACGAGACTTCCCTCTTTCTTGGGACTTCCCCCTGAACTGTGATCTGCCACTTTGCACATTTAAGGCTGCATCCTACTTGTTGCCAACCATAGACTTCAGTCTAATCTCCTTGGCCAACAAGCTACCCACAACATCATCAAACTTCAGTACTCCACCAGGTGCAGAGTTACTGACAGCTGTACAGAAGGTATCCCATGAGGATGGCAATGAACATAAGAGAAATATTGCCTTAGTCTCCACATCAAAATTCATTTTCTGAGCCTGAAGCTGGCTGAAAATAATATTGAATTCATTCAAGAAATGGAGACCCCTTCCTTCATCTATAGCTCAAACAACGTCTTCATGAGGTAAACTTTATTAGAGGCAGTTTCCTTCTCATAAATGGCACATAATTTCTTCCACAAATCTTTCGTAGTCTACTCATTTACTACTGTGAAATAAACTGACTCTGCAAGATGAAGTCTAATAGTAGACTTTGCTAATGCATCTGACTCATTCCAATCATCCTTAGACATATGTGCAGGCTTAGCTTCAATCCCTGCCAAGGGTTTAATCTGCTTCTTTTGAATAAGCACATCCCTTATCTGTTCTTTCCACAAAGAAAATTTTGTCCCATCAAACTTTTTAATGCAAAAAAACTCCTTTTCAGACATGGAAGAGGATGCCATGATGCAAATGAAACAAAATCCAAAATGCTAGTACCTGCAAGAGAGAAATCACACCAAATACTAGGTGCATCCAATATGTCTGCCTTAATGAAGGATAGTATCACCAAAACTCAATGTCAAAGCATCAAAAAATGCATCTGACTCATGTGCATATACTATGCATCCATATGAGCAAATCTGGACCAAAAGAAAATGTCAACCCATAATGATAAAACAATGGCAAATATAATGCCAATGAGAGCCAAATGCCTCAAGCATAAACACCATCCATGGGCATAAGCATCAATAATGTCTCAACCAAGAGATCATAGCACAACATGTGCATCCACTGCAATATGTCAAAGCTGGCCCTTAGCATAAAATAGCATTTGTGTGCTAAATGTCCATCAATAAAGCATCCCACAAGGCAATCTGGGCCTATCAGCACATCCAATAAGGATCACAATGCATCCAAATGGCCTGTAAATCATCTATTGCAACCGACTGCAAACCACAAATGAGCGCACACAGCTCAGACTACAACTAGAGTGATCTGCATAAGGTATATCCAAGAAATCACGACCCCATGGCAATGATTGCTAGTGAAAATAGAACTTGGGATGTCTCAAAACATGGGCGTCACTGCATAATCGAACTTAGCAAGACAATCTGCAAATATCTCTCTTCTGCCACAACTCCAAAATCTCATCTAAGGATGGAGTAAGAGCCAGTCAACCCTCGCATTTACTTGCAAAAATGAACGTTGGGAAGCATAACCTTAGCCAAAATGCCACATGGCAATCAATGAGAAGGTCTTGGAAACTTTGAGAAATTTCCTTCAAAGAGACAACAGAAAAACACAAAGAATCACAACTCCCTCGATTCTTCACGAAATGGCAAGCAGCTTTATTGACATTTGTTTTAGGTAGTTCCAGATCCAATGGGATAGACAGCTCTGCAAATGGAGGCCTGGATGTTGAGTTTCCGCTCACACAGGAAATGGCTAAGGGAAGACGTTGGAGTAGACAGAGCTTCACTATAGCTTCAGAACTTCACGGAATTGGAAGTAGCTTCACAGGTAGAAGTTTTGGACTGCTCTAAATCCATTGGAAGTGTCTGAACTACAAATGGTGTTCTAAATATGGAGATCCAACACACGAAATCCGCACAGGAAATTGAATTTCGTCACTTTTTGCAGGAGCTATAACTTTTCACTAAAAACTCAGATGATAGAGATGTAAAAAGGAAAAATGAAGTACTCAAAGTCTTCTACAACTTTTCTTTTCATCTTAGGGCAAGATTCAGCTTCTAGAGAAAGATATCTTCATCACAAGACTCTCAGCCAACCAAATTCGATGTAGCTTGATGTCGACTACTCCCAGATCTCCTTCACTCTTGGGTCAGGTACAAAAGTTCCATCTCACTTTGGTGATTCTATTAGATCCCCCCCTCAAAAAGGATCTACATTTGGCAATAATTTTATCCAGTCCCGCCTGACTTGGATGCCAACAAGACAGGTAAAATATGGTAATGAGATATAAGCAATGGTTGAGTACCATTCTTCTTCCCACTAGTTTTGATTGAAATCCTCTCCACTTTTCCAACTGAGCACTGAACCTGTTAAGCACCCAGTCCCATCATTCCTTCATGGAATCCTTGAAACCCATGGGTATGCCAAGTAATCTAAACATAGTGCCTTTATGGATCGGTTGATAGCCCAACCAGGCAATCTAGCTCAACTTGTGACTTTCCACTGAGACTCCAATATCCTGTTTTGTTATGATTGATGAGTGAGCCTGATGCTAGACAATAAGTTTCCAGACACTCCACAACTTCACTCACATCACGAGTGGACTTGGCATAAGATTGGTGTCATCTGCAAATTGTTGCATAACCATCTGCTTCCCAGTAGGCAACTCAATTCCTTTGACTGTACCCTCAAACGTTTTTTCAATGAGCAACCAGCCCAACTCGTTTGTCGCTATAGCATAGAGGAGAGGGGCAATAGGGTAGCCTTGCCTAATGGATCTTTTCAATGGGAAAGGAGAATACATCTCACCATTAATGCACACCTTGGCCAAGGCATTAGAGAGCAAAAGTTTGACTGTGGAGATGAAATTGCCCAAGTCCCGTGTCTTTCATGGATTGCATTAGAAAATCCCAATCAAGCCTGTCATAAGCTTTATCAAAATCTATTTTGATGAAGCAAACATCTTGAATCAACTCCCTAGCATGTTCACACCCTTCCTAGATATTTACAGTAGCCTCTAGGAGGTGTCTCCCTTTTATGAAACCCTTGTGTTCCTGCAAAATCCATATGTCCATCATGTGTTGAATTCTTAGTGCTAAAGCTTTAGCAAAGATTTTGTAAGTGCAGTTAAGCATAGTCAGAGGTCTCCAATTTTTAATTAAATCCTTTCTTCCTTCTTTTGGAATAAGCTTGATTATTCCACTATTCAGGTTGTCAGGAAGACAAGAGATGGAAATACTTTCATGCCACACCTTTAGAATTTTGGGGCCTATCCAATCCCAAAAGACCTTATGAAACTCAATCGGTAAACTATCTTCTCCAGGGGTTTTGCCATCTTTCTTGTCCAGCATCGCTTCCTTAAGTTCACCAAGGGTAAGAGGAGCTTCCAATCTCTGATGGTCCAAACCTATGACTACACCTTATCTTGCATACTGGCATCTATGTCTTGCACGAGCCACTCCATCATCTGAATGCATAGTTCTTAACAATAGGTTCTTAAAGTGCTCACAAATGAAGTCCCTGTTTTCACTTTTCTATTGTGCCCAACTAATTGTGCTGACTTCGAGGAGCAAAATTTCCTCTAAAGCTCTCTTCCTACAAATAAGCTTGAACCTTTCTTTGGTGGGCCTATCAAGTTTACCTGCCCACCATCTTCTGGTATATAATCTGGCTAAGGAATATCTTATGCTTTCCGGTCTAGCTAGTTCGCTCTTGGCAAGGCAAAGATCGATCTATGCTTGAGTATCTCCATTATGCACCTAGACTTCAAGAGTATCAAACCTCTTCTTGACAGTGTATATTCTCTGCCATCGTACTTTGTCCCTGATCTTTTTGGCTTGCTTGAGAACTTCATGTGCTTTAAGCACATTTTGAATCCAAAAGTTATCCGCCCCGCTGAAGTCTGAGAGTATAGTCCATAGCTCCTTCAGTTTGGCTTGTATAGTAGCTAGCTGGAAAAGGCTGGAGTCAGCGCTCCGGACACGCTGACAATGTTAGAATCATCAAATAATGCACAGAAGATCATCGTTTGAAGATCACGTATGTCAGACATAATAAAACAAAAATATTTTGAATATGATTTATTTTATATTTTTACATGGTTTTTGGTATTTTTCCAACGTTAGGTTGGCCCTCTTCTGATTGGTCAAGAGCCTATTTTTCTAAAGCCTAAAAGGCCCCAAAATGAGCTCCCTTTTTTCCTAATGTACACCTCTCACAACAACTAGTAGGTTCATATACTTACACTAAGGAGAACATAATTCCCTTAAGTAGGCATTTCAACAGAATCCATCTATTGTCAGTGTCAACAACAACGTCTAGGACGCTTTGGGAATAGTGTGACAAAATTCCAATTGTACACCCACCTCTACCTTCCCCATGGAACTGGTAAAGCAAGTCCTCCCCTTATCAACACTCTTGAGTCGAGCATCTAGAGCTTCACCTGTCATTTTAACTTCTTGTAGTGACAAAAAAGTTGAAGAGAGAGAATTCTCTCTCAACCGAGTTGCTAGCATACCTACCCTATTGGGGTTAGTGAGACTGCAGACGTTCAGGGACAGGAAAGAAATGGGTTTACTTACCATGCTTTTTCTGCCCCTTTTTGTCCCTAGGGTTTGGGCTACTTGCATGCGTAGATGGGCCTTTGGCTGCAGATAGTCTCCTCTTACTTTGAGTAGTAGTTGTTGGTTTACCTTTAACCACTATATCTTTATCTAGTTGAGGGGGAAGAGGAAGATCTTCTTCTGAATCATCAAGATCATTTGTCAGCATATCATCACTCTTAATGACTTCATCCTCAAAGTCCTTGGCCCATTCATCTCCCTATTCCAGCTTGAGAATGAGCTGGATTCTGGGTTCTAGAATCATTTCTACCAACACCTCAAATGTGTTTTTCCTCAGAATGTCAGAAGTAGTTCTAGAATCGAGTAGTGGAGAGACGTCTTGCTTTGGTTTAGCTGGACTGGTTGGACGCAGAGGAGCTTCTGACTGTTTGAGAGCATCAAGTTTGACCTGGAGGAGGATCAATGTTACTTCTGGGCTTG
This sequence comes from Dipteris shenzhenensis, assembly GCF_047967505.1. Taxonomy (NCBI): domain Eukaryota; kingdom Viridiplantae; phylum Streptophyta; class Polypodiopsida; order Gleicheniales; family Dipteridaceae; genus Dipteris; species Dipteris shenzhenensis. The sequence goes on along the minus strand of NC_141598.1, from coordinate 51,658,250 downwards.
GCTCACTTCAAGGGTCAGCTCTTAACTGTGTGGTCCGATAGACCACACAGAAAACATGACTTGGGCAAGCTTTTATACAGAAATTTTTATTCTCTGATCACTCCACCCCTCCAATTAAGGATTACAATTGTATTAGGAAACTCCTCGGCTAAATCTAGTTGAACACAGACCTGGGGATTATATCTTTGGGATTAATAAACTGCTCTCTTTCTATCTGACTACCTCTCCTAGGCTGCTGCAAATTGAAGCGGCTTGGTTACAAAGCAAGAACGGCAAATCAGGAAGCTCTACCCAGACCAGGAGAATAGTGGACAAGGGTAACCATGATGGATGTGGTGTTGTTATCAAGAAAGCTTTGTTTAAACACCAATTAATATGCCCTCAACAAAAGCTTAGTGATACCCATGATGCTGTAACATGGCTCCTTTGTGATAGGTGTTGCAGGTTGAGCTCTAGTCATCACTCCATTTTGGTTGAAGGATCAAGGACCTCTGTTATGCGAGCTACTAAGCCTTATCCCTAGCCTCAAGTGCTTGTGAAGTATGTTGAAGCTCTTATCTTTTGTAGCTCACTTTTGGCTATGAGTTGGCCTGCTCTACTGTCTTTAAGTTTTTCTTTGCAGACGGTCGATGATGTTTGGAGATTGCTCTTTTTTGTAGATTGGACAAACTAATCCACACGTATCACCTACATTGCTTCATATATATGTCGTTTTTGTTGTCTATTTATGACTTTGCTAGGCTGCCACCCCTCTGCCACCTTGACTCTGCTACTACAGATCTATTTTTCTGCTATCATGTAGAGGGTTTCTGCAAACTTCCTTGGAGTACTCTTTTCAAGGGAACCCATAGTTGTATGTTGAAGAAAGGCTGCCCACTATGAGTATTCTAGCTTTGATACCATGTTATGAGCACTACAACACCACGCTTGAAGCACATCATTATAAGCAAACACAAGCAATAACAAGATTTTAAATAGGAATCCATTTAATAAATGCGTATATAATAGAAATGGTGTTGAGTAGAGAAGCTATAACGTCAATGGTGCAATTTCGTAACTTTAGTTGCATGAGATGCAACATTTGACATAGACAATGATTTGCAACAAAGTTTTTTAAATTGACCACAAAGTGCATGGAATGTGAACACATACATCTAGTATATTTAATGCTTTCAAAAGCAAGAAAGTGACCTCACATGAACCTTGATGGATGGTAACAACGGGCCCTTCATATATCACATTGTAAGTGCAATAGAATTGCATCCTAGGCCAAACCCAATTGTGGATTATCCACCTTATTTATTGTAGACTTTAAATGTGATTTTGATGTAGTAGGTGCAATGCTACACATCTTGCTGTGGATTATCCACCTTATTTATTGTAGACTTTAAATGCGATCAGACAAGATTGCTAAAGTATTAGATGGAATTCTCCATGAGTCCATAATGGAACCTTAGGAGGAGGTGTGAAAGCATCCTTGAGAGGGAACTCAATATGAGGTTACCCCGAGTGAAATTCAATGCATTGGAGGGTGGTAGGGAGGCGAGGATACAGGGGGACATGCAAATAAGGAGTAGGTAGAGGCCATCGAGAGGCCTCTACTTGATGTGAAAGGGATGAGCAGCGAAGCCACGAGTTACTTTTACATGAGGCAAAGGCTAACGAATGGCTTGTATCGGTCATCGAAGTTGATGGGGAGAGGAGATCAATTTTTTGGTCATTCTAGAGGAATCTTTTTAACCTTGATGTGATGTACGATTGGCAAAGGTATTGACACGTGAACGTGTGGTGAATCGCATACCATGTTCCAACGTTGAGACGATTGAGGTCCAATGGCCGAGATTGAAACTCCGAGCCGGAGCAATGGTGACGGAGTAGGTAGATGCTATGGGGAGGCCTTTCCCTCAAATTAAAGTTTCGAGTGGTGAAGCCGCGAGCCACTTTAATGTGAGGGAAAGGCCGACTTGTGTGACTCTACCAGCCATCAAAGTTGGGGCGATATATAAAAAATCAACTATGATGTGATGGGCTAAGTATGAAGGTTTGGACAAGTTAATTATTTATGGAGGTTTTCCCATGATGCGGTGGGGCGACGTGTGAAGTTTTGGACACGCCACTTTAAATGCAGCGCCCACCATGCTGTGATCTTTATAGGAGTTTGATCCAACGGCCGAGATCCTCCCTCGGAGCAAGGTAAGGGGGGAGGAAAATGAAGAGGAGTGGCCAAAAGGGTAGGGTGACTAATAATAAACAAGTGAGTACAATTACTTGTGAGCAATGCCTTCAAATGGGTTCTGTCAAAGGAAAACAATTGTCGAGATGAATGAATGATTAATTTGCAACCCTTGTGATGGAAGCCTCTGTATAGGAAAGTTCGAATGATTTGCAAACTCCGTGTGTGTGTGTGTGTGTGTGTGTGTGTGTGAGAGAGAGAGAGAGAGAGAGAGAGAGGGGGGGGGGGGGGAGAGAGAGAGTATTCTTAAAAAAAGAAAGTGTGTGTGAGTGTGGATGAGGGAAAAGGTGAGCGGCAAAAAGTGTTATGAAATAATTGGCCGTTAGTGATGTCCGGCTCCAGTGAACGTTACAGTTGGCAGCAGATATATACAGATAGCTCACTGGAGTCCACTAACCTCCATATCCTCCCATGGCTCCCTTCCCCCTCCTCCTGCCCCTCCTCTGCCTCTGCCTCCCTTCCCTCGCTTCTCCTCCTCCTCCTCCTCCCCTCATCGCCCCTGCCCTTCTCCATGTCCACGCCGTCTCCCCCATCGCCCTCGTCGACCCTGACTTCATTTGCGCCACCCTTGATTGGTGGCCCCCCCAAAAATGCGACTATGGCCGCTGTAGCTGGGACCATGCCTCCTTACTCGACCTGGTACACGCCCCCCCGTCCACCGGATCGCGGTTTTGCTCGTTGTCGTATGCCTTTCCCGTGGAATCGTGATGGAGATGCTGTGCGTCCTGTTTTTGCTTCCTGGGCCGTCGATTGTGCATCCGTTATGCGTGCTTCCGTAACGGCTCAGTTACAACTTTTCCAGTAAACGTATGGCTTCTGAAGTTCTTTGCACAGTCCAAGTATTAAGTAAAATGAGAGGTGCTCGCTCACGTTAGAAGAAAGAACCTTAGTAATCTACTCGTTGTCGCTGGCTTATCGATAATCATCATTTGTGTGGAATCGAATTTCATCCTACGGTTAAGAGAATAAACATCAACGGTGGAAGAATGGGCGAATTCTTGTTAGCTCACTGTCACTCGGGAAAAGTGTGGGGAACTTATGTATTCCTTTTGCATCGGCTGTGCATGCTGGACCCCAAATGTATACACTTCAGTGTACGAATTGAATGTTGGCTGTCAAGGCTTCTAAACGCAAAAAACGATGTCGTTACAAGTTGTGACAAATATTGACAGTTTTTGTCTTACTGCAGAATTTGACACATCCATTGCTGAAAAAGGCTGTCAAAGGTTTGCACTCTACCCTGATTTTACCTGGGACAGTTTCAGTTATTGGTTTTCTAGGGTGTGATGTGCTTTGCTGACGATAGCCAGTACATTAAAAAGTAACATCCGGTCCTGAGAGATTTCTAGTATACGAATATTTACCAAACTTAAGCTTGGACAGACATCTATTTGGTAAGCAGATGAACTGGTTTTATTTTTCCTTAGTATATTGTAAAACCTTTCAAAACGCACTTGCTATTTTTGTTCTTTGAAAATGAAGCAACTACTGTACTCAATCCATAATAACGGGGAAATCCAGTAGCCTTTTCTTCTTTTTGTCGTTTGATAAATCTATACCTTTGTCGTGAAGACACAATGTCAAATTGGAAGAGCTTTGCAGCCTTCCTTGAGGAGTTTTTGTGCAACGGTTTGGCTGCGAGTTCTTGTTTCCTAAGGCATACAAGAAACCATAAAGAAGAAAGTATACTTTTGAAGGAACTAGTGCCACATGGCACGAGCTCTGCACAACATGCCACACGCAGGGGTCCTCAAACCCTATCGTGTAGCTGTGTATACCCCTCTCAATACCTCAAGCGAAACGTAGGGAGACACTCTAAGGGGTCTCCTCGCTTCTTTAAATCGAAGACCTTCATTAGGCCATATTTGTACAAGGGACTGAAGTCCCCCAAATCTGTGTGTTATCATGCACCTAAGGACCTTTTTCTTTTCATTAGTCTTGCCATCCCTGGTCGGAAAAGGTGGTGTTGGAGGGGGTGTTGTATTGATGATGGCTGCACTTCAAAGTCCATGTGAAGATACAAAAGTACGAAGGTTAGTTACATGAGGATGCGGAAGAATGAGCAGCCTCAATGCACATGTTCCCTCTACCTGGGAGGAGGTTTTGGATCTTTCGATTATATGCTAGAAGGAGGCCCAAGAAATAATTCTCGATGGAGCTTCAGTACTTCCACCTTCATCCAAATATTTGCAATGATCAATGTCCAGAAAAGCCCTTTGTCGCAAGAAGAAAAACTAACTCACTCTCCCTCCTACTAACTACTGACTGAACTGAGAGAATAATGCACTCACAAACATAAGTGGGAGCTGTGAGGTGAGTGAGAGAATCTGAGGAGTATAATGGACCTCCGAAGAGGGAAAAGAATAACTGAATAAATGTCTGCCCAATAGGGCTGAATACAACTGTAGATAACTGAAAGAATAGGTACTCTATGGAAGGGGAACCTTGACTGCAAAAGAATGGAGAAGTACTGTATGGAGGGGAATATCCCTCACTGACCTGAGGGCTGCTCTAATGCAGACCGTACTGCTGCTTTTCAAGCAATGAAGCCTGGTCTCGAATGGAGTTTGTAGATGCCATGGGAGGGAGATGGAGCGTTGCTACCTGCCTGGCCTGCTGATCCGGTGCTGGCGGTTGTTGCTGGTGGTTGTTGCTGGCTGGAAGTAAACCATCTTTGGAATAGCCTAGAGGGTGGTTGAGAAATGAGGCCAAGAGGGCTGCCTTTTATAGGCCCCCAAGGACGAGAACTGCACCGTACACGGCAGTCTATTTGGCTGATCCAGGCCCCTACTGTACCGACCAAACTGGCCCCGTTGATTGCCAAGTGGCTACTGACATGGTGCATGTGTGCGGCTGCCTGGTGCTCCTGTGCACAACTCCTAGCAGCTCCTCGTGCTACCTACATGGCTGCCATGAGGCTGCTGATTGCACAGCCCTAGCCTAGCATGGCCATGGGCTGTAGATGCCCGTGACATCCCCTTCTGCTGAAATTAGAACTAGGGTAGGTGAAAAGTCTCCTTATATGCTGAAAGGAGGTGGGGATAATCTGTGAGAAAATCATCTTCGACCCATGGTGCCTCGTGGGAACCAATTTAACTGCATACAAGCACTAACGTTTGCTTGTACCCTTCTTGAACTCATGAAACATTAGGCTCGACCACCTCTACCTCATCAACAATTCCACATCTGGAATCATTGTCAGTGCCGAAACCACATATGGCTTGAGCCACAACACATGGAAAACTGGATGCATGGTCCATGTCGTAGGTAGTTGTAACTTGGTTGGCCACATCATTGATAGCCTTAATGATTAAAAAGGGGCCAAAGCATTGATGTGAGACTTCCCAATCTGCTTAAGTTGCTTCTTCATGATCTGATGATAAACTCACTCCTCTTTGTAGGCCACATCACGCCTGTGTTTGTTGGCTTGCGTCTGGTAGGCCTCCTTTGCTTTGGCAATGCGGCCTTTCACGGACTCCATGATCTGCTCATATGACTCTATGATGCGATGGGCCTCGTACACATTCTCGGAAATCCTGGTGAGAAGGAACTTGAACTCTTGCCGAAGGCTGCTTCATGGGGATTCCTACCCACACTGATGGAATGGGTGTCATTCAGGATTCACTGAACCAATGGTAGATACTCCCGCCATCGGGACTGTGCATCTGCAACATAGCATTTCCGAATATTGAAGCAACTGGTTATAGACCTCTGATTGGTCATTGAACTGAGGATGGGAGCTGCTTGCTGGAAAAGCTGAGCTTTGTTCAAAGTTGTTGAAAAGGGTTCTCCAAAACTGACTGGTGAATTTGGAATCCCTATCTGACACAATGATACGCGGCATACCAGACATCAGATACCACCATTGAGCCACCGTCTGAGGAAAAGTCGAGCTGTATCCTATGCATCAATGGTACTGTTGCATGGAATGAGCTTGACAAATTTGCTGATGAACCTGCACACAATGGTCAGACACATGCTATTCCTAGAACCAATGGCTGGTGAAAGGTCTATGACAAAATCCATGCTGATTTGTTTGATTGGCTGATTTGGAATCTCAAGGGGTTGAAGAAGACCTGGCAACTTCCCATGGTATACCTTCACCTGCTGGCATATCTGGCAATGAGACACATACTCGTGGACGTGATTGCATTGAATCTTCTCAAGCGTTCCTGCAACCCCTCGGTATCCGCCAATTGTAGAATCATGCATATCATGGAGTATGGTAGCATGGAACTAGTGCAACACATAAAGGCATCCTCGGAAAAAAACCACCATCATGTTTGGCGGGCTGGTTAACAAGCAGAGAACCTTGTACCAATGCACTTGAAAATCTGAGTCAGTATGGTACCGGTTGTGCATCACCGCAAGAGAAGACTCTTGAACTACGGAGATGGAGGTGACCATTCCCCATCTATTGAGAGCATCAGCCACAACATTTTCTGATCCGGGCTTGTACTCAATCATTCCATCAAACTGCTGAAAAGTTTAGCTCCATTGAACCTGGTGGTTAGACCATTGGGCAGCTGGCATAGTCTAAAGCCACTTCAAAGCTTGATGATCTATCGACATGTAAAATCCTTTCCATACAAAAAATGCTTCCATGTTTTTGGGCATGGACCACTGCACATAGCTCCTTATCATAAACTGAATACGTGGTCTCAGCCAGAATCAGCTTGGGTCCCTCAAATGCAATTGGATGACTGTTCTGATCCAAGATTGCTCCTATGGTATAGTCACTGGCGCTGGTCCGAACATTGAAGGGCTGATCCCACTGAGCCAATGCAAGGCATGGAGGTGTAAGACATTGGTGATGGGTACCGCAATCTTTGTCAAATCCTTGATGTGCTTCCTGTATGCTTGGCAAATGCCCATGAACATGTGGACGTCCTGGACTATTGTAGGAACCTCCCACTCCACTATGTACTTCACTTTGGCTAGATCCAATCAAACACTTGTTGTCCTGATGTAGCCAAATAATGTACCTCCTCTAAAAGAAACTACTCTTCTAAGATTGATGTACAGCTGATTGTCACTTTTACCAATAAGAGGCTTGAAAATTCACAGAATCATGCAATTGAATTTCACATGCACCCCCGTGAAACCAAAGGGCATCACAACGAACTCCTACTGAGACTTCGCCGTGTGAAAGGATGACTCAAAATATCTAGCTCATGAATCCGGATCCGGATCAAATGGTGCCCATTCTTCAGATCAATCTTAGAGAACATCTTGGCACCATTTAGGCGTTCCAAAGTGTAATCAATCCGCAGCATGGGAGACCTGCTCTTCATTGTTAGCTTGTCCAATTCATGGTAATCCAGACACATCTTGGGAGTGCTATCCCTTAATTCTTGACAAAGAGGATTGGGGCTGCATACGGAGAATTACTGGGGCATAGGAAACCACTCCGCAGCAACAACTCCTCTAACTGTGTCTCAAGCTCCTCCTCCATATTCTTGCTGAGATGTAAGAATGCTTTCTTGGGGGGGTGATGTTCCAGGAATAAGCTCAATGCGGTGGTCCTCTGGCCGAACTATTGGTGAGGATAGAGGAAGACCTGGCGGGAAGAAAATATCGTGGTACTGCTGTAGTAATGCTTCTTGTTGGGGGGGTCCCACCTCGATGGATCTCTTCAGATCAATCTTAGAGAACATCTTGGCACCATTTAGGCGTTCCAAAGTGTAATCAATGCGCAGCATGGGAGACCTGCTCTTCATTGTTAGCTTATCCAACTCATGGTAATCCACACACATCTTGGGAGTGCTATCCCTTAATTCTTGACAAAGAAGATTGGGGCTGCATACGGAGAATTACTGGGGCATAGGAAACCACTCCGCAGCGACAACTCCTCTAATTGTGTCTCAAGCTCCTCCTCCATATTCTTGCTGAGATGTAAGAATGCTTTCTTGGGGGGGTGATGTTCCAGGAATGAGCTCAATGGGGTGGTCCTCTGGCCGAACTTGGTAAGGATGGAGGAAGACCCAGCAGGAAGAAAATATCGTGGTACTGCTGTAGTAATGCTTCTTGTTGGGGGGGTCCCACCTCGATGGATCTCTCTAGATATCTGAACTGCTGATATGAAAGGTCGAGGAAGAGTATCCCTGAGATCTTTAGAGCGGCTGAAGTGACCTTCATGTTGCTCTCCATCGGTTGTCCCACGAAAGCGCCACCTAGGTCAATTGTACTTGTGGGGCTGAAAGTCAACTGGGCCTGTTTGGTGGCTTTGGTGGAGACGACATCCTCTGAACTCCTTGAATATGCAAAGATGAGGACCTTCTACCCACTGATCTAGCCATAAAGCTGAAACATGGTGGGAAATGTGTGAGGCTCCCCCTTCTGCTGGTCTTCAATCTCCTCAATGACCACGGATGTAGTCTTTGTGGGGATTGAGAGTGTTGATGAACCACTTGACGTGACTCCTTCTTCCTGGAGTTTCTTAAAGTGCGGAAAATCCTGCTTCTTGTGGCCCTGCACATGAAAATAGAAGCACGTTCTCTTTGGCATAGGTCGCTCGGGTTGCTGAATCCAAGAAACCACCGTAGCCGTTGGTATCCTTTTTCGTCTAGTTCTTTTGTTGGTGGCTGTTCCTAGACCTCTTCCCACCATCTCCTGGCGTGCCCCCTAGTGCACAAGCTCAAAATTATGGGCAAGATCGTATGCACTCTCACAATCCTATGGCCTGAAACTTCGCACATACCACTAGATATGTGTACGCAAACCATGGAGAAACTTACCTAGCTTACTGCCTTCGTCCTGTTGCAACTGAATGGACACCTGTGTAAACCTGTTGGTGTAATGGTTGGGATCATCTTGGTTTCCCTCTGGTGCATTTCGAAGAATTGACTCTGCAATCTACCCAAGTACTAAGGTGGTAGGAACCATGTCCTGATGTCCTTAATGAGGTGTCTCTTGATCTGCATCATAGTGGTCCTTCTGCACCTTGTGACCTCCTTGCTTGTGAGGTGCATCAATGCGAGAATACACCTCTCGTTGTCTTTCATAGACGCAACTAAGAAATAACTCTCAAACTGGTTGAGCCAAGAAATCAACACTAGGGGCTCGGTCTTACCATCATACCGAAGAAAATTGAGCTTCCCAAGGCATGAAGCTTTGAGGCCTGCATAACTCTCTCCCTTTCCTTGCCTCCCTATGGCAATAGAGGAGAGAAATGAGGAGATGTCAATCTTGTTCTTCCTTCGCCTCCTGAGCTGTGCGCTCTTTGAGCTCCCTGACTTCTTGAGCCTCGCAATCGCGCTCTTCTTTTGCCTCTTGAGTTGCTTTCTCATGCTTTCTGGCAGCGTGCTCACGATCATCCCGCATCTCTTGGAGATGAAGCATGCATGCAAAAAGGCTCCCTAACTGCTGTCGCTGTATCTGCATCATGCCTACCATGGCATAAATTGTCATCAGGGCCTCAACAACTAGAGCTACTATTGGTGATCGAGGAGCTGCGGGAGCAACTTCTTCCTTCACACTGGGTTTGGACTTGTCACTAGCATCCATGGTGTCCTTTTCGGATCTTTTCTGTACCACAAAACAATGGCTGTCCCTGAACTATTCCTCTCTATCTCAGGAAAGAAAATCTGAAGCTCTGATACCAATGAGCAGGGAGACTAATTCACACTCTCTCCTACTAACGGATGAGTGAACTGAAAGAATTAAGTACTATATGAAAGGAGAACCTTCACTGCTAATGAATGGAGAAGTATTGTACGGAGGGGAAGATCCCTCATTGTAGATTTGTGACCTGAGGGCTGCTCTGTGATGCAGACCCTACTACTGCTATCCAAGCAATGAAGCCTGGTTTAGAATGGAGCCTATAGATGCCGTGGGAGGGAGCAGTCCCTGGAGTGCTGCTACATGCCTGGCCTGATCCGGTCTTGAAGATTGTGGCTGGCTGGAGGTAAACCTTTTTTTTTTTCCCGAAAAAACAGTGCTGATTATATTACTTCGAAAAAACAAGATACATAAAAGTCAGTTTTGCAGCTGACGGGGCTGCGTTCACAAATCGGACGCAGCCCTAAGTGGAAACAAAAAGCTCTCTCTCACAGAGGGATCAGGCGGGTGTGGATAAACAGCCAGAGAGGCGGTGAGTAGCGCCACTGAAGGCCCTGAGAAGTATGCTCGAAGAAGAGGCCCTGCGTATCCCAATCTCGGAGGAAGCGTCTCCGCTTCTCCCGGCCAGCCCGGGAATCCCCCTGGATCTGGTTCCACTGGCCTCTGAGCATGTGGATAATCTCGCTCCAGATGTCGGCCATGACCTGGGCAGTCGAAAGAGAGGTACCACCGAGGATCTGCGCGCAGCGCGAAGTCCAAATGTGCCATCCGACGATGCTGCTAATAATCTCCCAGACTGGCTGCCTCACCTGAGATCCTGTGTCCGCCTCTGCCAAGTGCTGCGGGATGCCCTCAAGCGGCCCCCAAGTCCCCTGTGTGATAAGGAACATAGGGTCCTATGGGCCTGCCTCGGACAACTGATGATATCCAGGTGTGGTGCTGCACCAGCAGAACGCGCCCCAGGTGATCAAACCTAACTCCGGAGCTGCGCGAGTAAGGATCTCGAAGGCCCACCTCCACACGTCCTGGGCGCGAGTGCAGCTCCACAGGCAGTGCTTTGGTGACTCCTCGTCCTCATGACAAATCTGACAGAGTCCATCCTGACCAATCTGCCGCAACCAGCTCCCCACTGGAAGACTCTTGTGGGCGAGTAGCCAAAGGAAGTAGGAAATCTCCCACGGCTGCCAGCTCTCCCACAAGGCCTTCCAGAAGGCCTGCAAAAATAGCCTAGAAATACCCTGAGAATACCAACTGGGCCGCTGGGTGGGCGGTCGGCTCTGCATCCTCCCGAGAACTCTCCTGCCCAGTTTCGTGCTGTAAGCGAAGAAAGGGGTCGGTCCCTGGCCTGGCCATCTCCACTCACCTGGGTCCCAATCAAACTCTGACAGGGCCCGCCCCTCCCAAAGCCAAAGGCGCCATAACTGCAGCTGATCCTGCTCTATACTAGGATCGATCCGCCAAACCTTCCCCACGAGGCCTACGACATGAACCCTCTGCCACGAGAGAAGAGGGTCGATGAGCACACCCTCTCTCCTGAGTCGGCCATCCCCCGAAACCGCGAAGAAGGATACAGAGGTGTCGTCCAGCCTGCCTGCAACCACCAGTGGGATGCCACGAGGGGTGAATTGTCCAAGCCAACGGGCATCACCAGGCATGAGGATCTGAATCTCGGGTGGAACCAACCAACCGGCAGGAATCGCTCCATCTATCTCTGTGCGTCTCATCAGAGCTCCACGGACACCTCCGGCTGCGGCTGCTAGAGCAACGGTCTCCAAGTGTCTGTAAGTGTCCCTCCAAACTCGAAGGGACCGGGCAGGCCCCCGCATCCAGCCGTCCCACGAGATATGTGACCTCTCCCCTAGCTGAAGGCCCAAGGCATCTGTGACCTGATCGTTCCAGATGAGCGGCTGGCGGTCGATCTCCTCCTGACTGCTAGGAGGCGACTGGAGGAGACTGAGACGGAGTCGCCTCCAAACCGTGAGAAGGCTACGAATGAGCGGGGAGCGGGGCCGAGTAAGCGGTGCAGAGGTGAAGATCCACCGGAGGGACGGTAGCCACTCTCCGCCTCGGCGCGGGACGCAAGAACTGATCCCCTGCTAAAGTAACATCTTCCACGTTTGTCCCCCCGGGGTCAAACCGCGGATAACTAACTTGCCCAGCAGGGCCTGACTCTGAAGCTCCAGATCAATGACCCCCAAGCCACCCTCAGCCTGCGGAAGAATGACTGTCTGCCAGGCTACCCTGGCTCTGGTATCTCTGAGACCATCCCCCCCAGACCACAGGAAATTCCGGACCATCTCCTGAGCTGTGCCACACAGGATCGCGAGAAGCACCAACAAGAGGCCACATACCAGGCCGTGGCCAGGAGAACCTGGTTGACTACAAGAGCACGACCTGCAAGAGAGAGCTTAGCAGTGCTCCAGAAAGCCAGCTTCCGTCGTATGGAATCTAGCACTGGGAGAAACTGCTGAGCTGGCATGATGTCCAGGCCGACCTGAAAGCCGAGATATCTAGTAGTCTGCCCCCGCGGGATCCATCTAAAACCCAAAAACCTCCCCCACTGTGAGCATGCCCCAGGGTTTGTGAGAAAACCAACTGATTTGTTCCAGTTGATTTTCGCACCGGCTGCCGAACAGAAGACCTCTAAGGCCAGTCTCACCCTCTCCAGCATCATCTCATCATCCTGAACATACAGCGCTGTGTCATCTGCATACTCCGAGTCCAGGAGCTCCATGTCCTCCCTGATGGGAAGGCGAACACCCCGGATTCCTGTCGACCTCGCCCGAAGATAGTATGTCATCGCCTCGGCGAAGAAGAGAAACAGGTAAGGAGCGAGGGGGCAACCCTGACGCACTGATCTCTCCAATCAAAAACGCTCTCCCATCCTACCGCCGATGATGACCCTGCTAGAAGCTATCCTATATAACGCTGAGATACCCTGAATCCATCCCACTGGAAAGCCAAGTCTCTCCAAAGTACCCTCCAGGAAGGACCAGTCCACTCGATCGTAGGCCTTCTCAAAGTCGAGAAGTAGGATGGCTAAGTGCGACCCGCTGTGCTGAGCCCACTCCGTCGCCTCTGAGAAGGTGAAGACATTATCCAGGATACTGCGATCCTGGACAAAGCCTGTCTGAGTGTCATGAATGAGGTCAGGAAGTAGTGGCCGAACTCTGGCGCTGATCATCTTGGCAAGGATTTTATAGGCAGTGGTGAGGAGAGTGATCGGGCGCCACTGACGGATCTCCTGTCGATCTCCCCCCTTCGGGATGAGGCAGATCAATCCCGAAGAGAGGCTCTCTGGCATATGACCGCTGCTAAAAATCCTCTGGAGGGCTGCTAGGAGGGGCTGATGGATCTGATCCCAGAAAGAGGTGAAGAAAGCTCTAGAAAGCCCATCCTCACCAGGGCATTTCTGCCCATCGATGGCCATCAAGGCATCCTGCATCTCGACAGTGGTGAATGGTGCCATCAGCGTCGCCTGCATGTTGGGCTGAACAAGGGTCGGAATGTGCCTCCACACCTCCTCGCGGGAACGTCTAGTGCGGGGGGCAAGCTGCTCCTGCTAGAAAAGAGTCTTGTAGAAGTCGGTAGCCAACCCCAAGACCTCTTCCTGGTCCGTAATGATGTGCCCCTCCGCTGTCCTAAGACTCCGGAGCTGGTCACCTGCTGCCCTCTGGCCATGCGTCCTGAAGAACTCTTTGCTCATCCGGTTGCCCTTCCGAGCCCAGTAGGAGAGTGAGGCATGATAAGAAAACTCTGAGCGACGCTGGAGAGTCTCCTCAAGAAGGGCTTTGGCTCGAAGGGCCTGGATCCGAAGCTCCTCCGAACCCAGAGCTGTCTGCTGGAGCCGCTGAATGGAGGCGAGGTCCCTACGAAGAGCTCTCTCTCTGCCCCACCACTCGTGGCGAACCTGAAGGGCTGCGAGCTGGAAAATCTGGCTGGACTCCTGTAGAGTCTGCGCCACCGACTCTACCAAATCCTTGCACCCGCCCCAATCTCTGTCCCAAAGGCTACCGATACTACTGCGCACCTCCTCCCTAGAGAAGATGGAATCAGGAATCCTGCACGAACGGGGAGGAAGGGACTGAGCTGCCGAGTCTAGTGATAAGAGCACTGGTGCGTGGTCGGAGAGCGTCGTCCCTGGCACTACACCCACCTGACCACCTCTGCTGATGGCCCAATCACTGATATAAAATTTGTCCAATCTCTCCAGAAATCTGCCCCCTTCCCTGCGGAAGCCCCATGAGAAGTCCAAGCTCCCGTGCCATCGACGGAAGGACGGGTCTCTCCAGCTGTCCCTACCTCCTGTCATGAAGAGAAAGGAGTCCCAAGCGGACTGCTCTGCCTGAGCTATACCTGTAAACTCTGGTCCTCTGCCCTGCTGGTCCTCCAAAGTCTCCAGATTGTTGAAGTCACCTCCAACAATCCACGAATCCATGTCTGGGAGAATCTTTGTGAGTGTCCTCCAGAAGGTGGCTCTGCGTCGGAGGCCTGTGGGTGCATAGATGTTGAGGATTCCTATTTTGGAGCCCTCCAACTCTAGGCCAACCCAAAGTGCACGGCGTGGGATCAACGTACCATGGCCAAAAACTACCTGGGCAATCGACTCGCAAACGGAAGTGCAAACACCGCCACTCCTCCTCTGTGCTCCGATCGAGGGCTCCCAATAAGTGTGCGAGCGTCCAGGGAGGATCTTCCCGCAACTACGGGTATGAGCCACTGAAAGCTTATGCTCCTGGAGCAGGAGTATATCCAAGCGACCAATCACTGCTGGTTGAAGTTCCTGTCTCAAGATGAGCTTCCTAGGACCACGGGTGCCAGAAGAATGAAAACCGTTCACGTTCCAGGAGACAAGGTGTAAGCTCATGATGAGGACTGGTAGGCTGCGAACAACTGTCTGCTCGCGGCCGAGGTCAGGAAGAGGCTGGTAGTTCGGAATGAAGGCGCTGACGCTTCTGTGAGGGTTTGGAGGGGGAGGCGGGGTCATCCTGCCCGTTCTTCAAAACTTTTAGCAAAGGCATGACGCCTTTGGTGCCATGGACAAACGCTTTCTCGAGCCAACTCGAGATCTCTGAAGTAGTCATCCCGTAAAAGGCGCGAAGTTTCTATGGTGTCCAGGCTTTGACATCCTGGGGGAGGGGCCACGATAGAGGGGGCCTGAGGATCACAATCAATCTAAAACGCTTGGCGGCGCATCGCCACCGCAGGCGCACGTCACCCTCGGACCACTGAGTCTCGAGAAGCTGTCCACCCATCGGGCCTATCCAGGAGCAGATCTGAGCGTGCGTCTGCTCTCTGAGAGCCTCCCAGACCGAGTCGTCTGTCCAAATCTCGGTGCCGTCACTGAGAAAAGTGAAAGCAAAGCTGGGGCCATCCCTCGGGGCCAAGGCTGCGATCTTCCCATCCGCCCCTTTACGGAGCAGGAAGATACTGATGTCGAGGCAAGCTGGGAAGGTCCTGGGGTCGGCCACATCCAAGTAATCCCAGGGACCGGACCTGTAGAAGTCGCGAGGAAGCTCTCTCTTTTGGAGCTGAGGCCCGCCAGAATCTGCAACTGAGGGGGCCGGGCTAGCTGACAAGGAAGGCTACTCCAGGGGTGGTGCAGTCTCGGGGTGTCCTGCCTGGGGTGAGGGAGGGGAAGGAGGTTGTGGGGTAGGTGACACAGACTCCACGGAAGCAACTAGCGGGGGGGGCGGAGGTGGGAGAGTGGGGGCTTCACGCGGCTGAGAACCACCGGTGAAGCTGACACTGCGGAAGAGCTGAGAGAGGCGGGGGAGGAGGGATGGGGCTGGGGCTGGGACTGGGGCTGAAGAGGAAGAGGCGGGGGCTGAAGAGGAAGAGGCGGGGGTTGATGCTGCGGGTCGGAAGAAGGGGACTGCGGCTGGGGTAGGGGCTGGGGCTGGGTGGGGGGGAGCTGGGGATCGGGAGAGAGGGGGACCCGAGGCTGCGGAGGGCGGGCTACAGCCGAAGAAGAAGCTCTCCCTGGACCCTGGGGCGGCTGCCTTTCAGGTCTCTGAGGCGTTGTTGCAGGCTGGGTAACCTCTGCCTCCTTGCCTTTGTCAGAAGTCTTCTTATTCTTTCCTCTTTTCCTTCTGACCTCGGTCCAGCCGCCAGCCACCTCTGGACCGGACTCCGGCTGCCTCTGCTCTTCATGACGTGGCTGCCTGGAGGGAGGGGGAGGGGGCTGCGGGGGGGGGGGCGGGGGGGGCCAAGAGGAGCTGGAGAAGTGCGGACAAGCAGCAGCCAGGTGCCCAAAGCCATGACACCTCAGGCACTGGCCAGGCTGTTCTGTGACTACCATGCTCTGAGTAATGCTGCCAGCATCTGTCACAATCTCAATCATTGCAGGGAGGGACGTAGGATCTGCCACGGCCACACGGACTCTGGGAGCTCCTGCCGCAGCGACCGCGTTGACAAAAGTGTCATGCATCACCCAGCCAAAGTGGGAACCCAGGTCCCTGACTATCGGCCGCAACTCAGCAGCAAGGCCTGGAAATACTAGCGTCACTGGGTGGCGAGGTATGCGGAAACGAGCATCAAAGTCCGCTGCGCTGAATCCTCGGTACCAAGGGACTCTCATGATGATCTTTCCATCCACCGATGTGGGGGAACCAGCAATCAGGTTGCTCGCAGCTTTCGCAGTGGAGAGTTTAAGCCAGAAGATGCCCCTTCCCATAAGGGCCACCTCCTCGATGTGGCTATCCCCTAGCATAAGCGTGGATTGAAGCCAATCCGTGATGGCTGGTTTGGAGGGGGAGTGTCCAATGACTCTGCCATAGACTGAAGTGTGGGCAAAGTCATTGGCAACCTGTTGTACCCCGGACGACTGTTGCTCTGTCAAGATCACGCGGTAGGCTTCTGGAGAGGGGGGGTCCGGCTGGGCCTCCGGTTCCGGGCAGGGAGCCGCCATACCGCCAAGACAAACTGCGAGAACTCCGATGAGGAAGAGGCTGCCACCAAAAAGGGAGAAGTGAGACGAGGGTGGAGCCTGGGTGTGGATGAGGAAGCGGCGAGGCGCGGTGACGACGAAGCGGTGGCGAGGCGAGGCTACGGGGGGTAGTGGCGAGACGAGGCGGGGCAGAGGAGGAGGTGAGGCGAGACGAGGCGGGGCGAGGCAGGCGGCGGCTGTGGCGAGGCTGTGGCGGGCGAGGTGAGACGGAGGAGGAGAAGTCGAGGCGAGGCGGAAGAAGAGGGGGTGATGGCGAGGCGAGGCGGCGGGTAAAGGTGGAGGCGAGACGAGAGCGTGGCGAGGGCGAGGGCGAAGGCGAGGCGAGGCGAGGGCGAAGGCGGGGGCGAAGGCGAATGCAAAGGCGAGGCGAAGGCGAGGGTGAGGGGCGAAGGCGAGGGCGGAGGCAAGGGCATGGAAAGGGCGGAGGGCGGAGGCGAGGGCGAAGGGCGGAGGGCAGAGGCGAGGACGTGGCGAGGTGAAGGGAGAGTCGCTGGCGAGGCTGGGCGGGGGCAAGGCGGTGGCGAAGGACGAGGGGGGGCGCAAGGCGGGGGGGCGCAGGCGAGGCGAGGGCGCAAGGCGAGGGAGGGCGAGGCGAGGCGAGGCGAGGCGAGGGCTCAAGGCGAGGCGGAAGGGAGAGTAGGGAGGTAGAGGCTATGGCGAGGGAAGGAGGGCTCGCAGGAGCTCTTGGAACTGGGGATCGATGGTTTGTCCCAATGGCAATTCTCAATGCATGGCTGGAGGTAAACCTGACCCAGGATAGCCTAGAAGGTGGATGAGAAACGAGGCCAAGAGGGCTTTCCTTTTATAGGCCCCTAAGGCCTAGAACTGCACTGACCTAGGGCAGTCTATTTGACCGACCTAGGCCCCTACTATACCAACCAAACTGCCCCCCACCTGTGGCAAGCAGTCTGTCAACCAACTGCCACGTGGCAGGCCACCATGTGGCTGCTGATGTGGCTTCGGTTGATTGGCATTGCCTTTGTGCAGCTCCTAGTGCTGCCTATGTGACTTCCATCTTGCTGATGATTGTGCAACCCTAGCCTAGCATGGCCACCAGCTACAGATGCCCATTACACCCTTAGTCGTCTAGGCTTCTATCGTTGTCTACAAAACCTTAAAGGTGCTCATGCATCTTCTTTAGAGATTGCTCATGGAGCCCAATCTCAAGCTAAGGAGAAGGGCAATCAATGATGAAACAAACATGTCCATGATCAAAATTCTGGTGACAGGCTGGAAGAAGAACCTCTCATTGTGAACAACCTCCCATTGGAAGAACAACTTCCCACTGTGAACATGTGCTTAGCTTGTCTCGCCCTCAACTGTGAGCAGACTCCTCAAGCCATGGTGGAAGTAAACGAAGTCAGCCTTGAAAGGTTCTATTTGAATGGTAGAGCAGCCATTAACATAATGCCCAAAAGCAAGCACCATGCTTCAATGTGGACAAGGATGACTCATTCAGTGCACTTCCCGAGTAAGGATGGTGGATCAACAAGAGTCATGCCCCTTAGAGCTATCAAACGAGTCTCTGTACAAATCAGTGGGGAGACATTCCTCTCAAATATTGTAGTCATGTATTTTTTGTTATTTGTGTTATTATTTGTCACAGGCAAAGGCGAGATAGTCCAGCCAGTGAGGTTAACTCATTCTCTAAGAATTTCCCTAGTCCAGTAAAAGCACTCTCATCAATCATCTAAATCCTTTTTGTAATGGTAGAGCTTTTCCTGGTATACATTTTTTAGCCTGCAACCATAGACCCTGGGCAACAAGTTTTTTTTTGTCATGTTTGGATGAGTGAAAGACTTGTGACACTCCCCCTTCCTGTTAAGCTCGTATTCTTCTTCCCTTCTGTTCCTTGCTTTGCATTGGTTTATGAATGCTTTTTGTGAATTTATTTCTGATGTTTAAAATTTTCAATGCAGCGTTTTCACCATTGAAGATACGGTTAGGAGGCTCCCTACAAGACATAGTGGTCTATCATCTTGGCCATCCATTGACACCCTGTGTCCCATTCGATAAAAGTCAATCATCCATGTTTGGGTTTTCTGGTGGATGCCTTCCTATGTGGCGATGGGATGCTCTTCACAATTTCTTTCAGGAAACAGTGTATGTTGATGCAAAATTTATTTATTAATCTTCCTTTTTAGCATATTATCTGCTATAATCTATATGATATTGATTTCTTGTGAATTTGCAGATCTGAAGTGGTTTTCGGCATCAATGCTTTGTATGGAAGACAATATCTGAAGGGGAAGTATGTGGGACCTTGGAACTCTACAAATGCAAGGGATTTCATTCAGTATACTGTGGATCATGGCTATAAAATGAATGCATGGGAGTTTGGTGAGATAAGGCTTTTAATCATCTTTTCTATAAAATTCTTTTTATGGGTGTCAATATAAATGCCTCTCTCTCTCTCTCTCTCTCTCTCTCTCTCTCTCTCTCAATTCTTTACAAGAAACAAGAGATGCTCTACCCTGCCCTGCTCTGCATTACTTTTAGCTCTTCCATTCACACCTAGAATTTGCTTCTAGCTTCATTAAAGCTTGAATTTTTATGAACTCGCAGCATCAAAAGCTCCTTTTGGAAAGTCCTAATGGGCCTCTTCTAACATGTTACAATGGGTCTCAAATAAAATTTTTATTGAAATGGTGGGGTCGTAACTAGTCACCACCTCTTCTACTCAAGCTTTTCTCTTCAAAGTTTCCAATGGTTCAAAACTCACCTGCAAAGTCATGAAGCATTGTGTGTACGCTTGCTATGTGAACTTAATACAAATGATTATAGTGGGCATATCCCTTGCGATCTCCCATCTCCCACTTCTGTGCAGGCCTCTCCCTATTTGTAGATCTACCTACAGACATCAGTAAACCTCTCTCTCTCTCTCTCTCTCTCTCTCTCTCTCTCTCTCTCTTTCTCTCATCCCTTGTGAGCTCCCTTCTCCCACCTATATGCAGTTATCCCATCCTATCGTTGTTTTGCCCCATTTCTCTTTGTGAAGAAAGTGGGATCGTGCTAAGCCTAGAACACAAACAGAGTGTGTGAAGTAAGGGGGCTCAAAATATACAAGAAACTCCATGAAAGAGGGAGAGACAAGATGAGCGCACTCAATCGATTGTCTTCCAATGTTCAAGTACATTATGTTATAGCCTGAAGGGCTTATCTCCAATCCTCGCTACACCTCATTCTTGCAATCTACTCCATATTATTTCTTCATATTAATCTTCTATCTTCTTAGCATCACTCACTATCACTCTAATGCTCCATGGCACCACAATTCTCAACACTCCCCCTTGGTGCCAACACAAGGTGGACGGATGCAAGATTACAAATTTTCATTTTCACTCTTCCTTTTTCTCCCTCTGTGTTCAGACAACTTTGGCAAGCATTGGGGAAATCCACAACTTCTAGCCACACCGGTCAACGATGCCTAATCAAAGATTGCATGATCTCGGGTGGGAGACCAAGGCAAGACATGAAACCATCTATTGCCCATAATAAACAGAAGAATGTTCCAAAAGCATTTGCTTATGTTATTCATCTGCCATGATAACTTCAAAAAAACCCTTGGCTGCATAATGCACCTTTTGCACAAAACAACCCCCCAATGTCTACATCAACTAGTTTCCCACAACTGCTGCAACGTGCATTCGGCTTGGGAAAAAGATAATAACAGCATTTTTGGCATATTCCCTAGCCAGATTAACAATTTCATCAACCTCAACTGTGATGCCCACCGTAGGGACAGGCCCCTTCAATCTTTCCTAGTATCCTCAAAGCCTTCATGCATGATCTTGAAAATCAGTTGCGCTTCATGTGAGGCATGAACAGGGTCATTCTGACCCAGTACATATTTTTGCTTTTTATTCTGAGATACTCCTTTCCTTGTATAAATCTTGTCTATCTAATTGGAAGCCATCAAGTTAGAAAAAACCCCCGGGACAAGGCTATGAGCAAACATCCTAAAAATTCCAAAGTAGGAGAATGTATGAAGCAGTAGCACACAACAGAGAAATTTGCCGCAAAAGAGAGATGTTTGCAGGGTTTAACACAAAGGAAAAACAAGATGTATGAACAACAGAGAAATTTGCCCCAAAAGAGAGATGTTTGTAGGGTTTAAAGCAAAAGAGAAATAGGACAAATAAACAGCAGATAAATTCGCCCCAAAAGAGAGATGTGTGCAGGGTTTAAAGTAAAGAAAAACTAGACGTAGCAGTAGAAAAAAGAAGAGCAAGCAAGCGCCCACAAACACACACACAATTCTAAATGCACATGTTTGTGGGCTGCAAGAAAGAGAGCAAAAAGGGAGTAGAGGTGGTGGATTTATGAGAACAAGAGAGGAAACGAGCCAGGGAAAACCCGTAACTGAGGCAGGAGCAGGGATAGCTTGTTAGAAATCATGCAATAGAGGGTACACACAGTGGAAGACTGATAGAATAGCCCAGGAGCTCACACAGTGTGTGTGGGGAGTGGAATCACAAACTTCTTAAACTTATGTGCATCAGATAGACGTGTAGACTCATCAATAGACAATGATGCAGCCAGATATAGAAGCTACCGAAAGAATATATATTTTCATCCAAAGCTATGCACACAATACAAAGAGAGAGAGATCCCCAGAGCATGGTCCTTTGATCTCACCACATATTTCTACTATCTTCCGGATATCTCTAGACTTGAGCCTGCGTGCTCCACCTCTAAGCGTATGTAGACTCTTGGTCCAGATCTCAGCTCCTTGCTGCCCTTGTAGACAGCCTAGGGTTGAGCCCTGTGTGGAGCTAAGTCTGCAGCACCTTTGCTCTTCCTTTGCCTCCTGGATGGAGGCCCAAGGAGGGGGCTCTGGCTGCTCCCTCTGCTCCCCTGTACACTGACCTGCTGAATGCGTAGGAAGGCCACAATGGACCTCTTATATAGGCCCAAGGGCTGGCAGAACCCACCGACCCAGCAGCCTAAATGGCCGACTGCTGGTCGGTTCATTTCCCCCCTGAACGACTGGTTTGGCCCTCTTGGGGCTCCATATCTAGGGCCTTTGGCCCTGATTTCATTGCAGGGGCCTAGCCCCTATGTAGGCCTGCCTGGCCGACCTGTGTGGGCTATAATATGCCCCCAGGGCCAGTCCCTTGCAGCCCTACTTGCTGCTGCTCCTGGCCACCTGGGCGCCCACTCTCCAGCCCTAATCCAGGGCCTCAAAACAGGCCCAAGACCTGCTCCACATTTGCGCTTATCCATCCTGCACATCCCACCATGTGTCCACCTCTGTCCCACATCTGATCCAACCCTGCAGGCCATGCTCCAGCCTCCGTACAGGTCCATACACCTGGCTGATGTCATCGTCAGTTCAGCACCTCTGCTCTTGGGTCCCTGCTGCTGCGCTCTGCTTTGCCTTATGCTCCTGTAGATCCTACCTAACAGCCAGGTACCCTTATTTTCTCTTCTCTTTTTTCTGGGCATATGCTGCCCTAGCTATCCCTCCCCCACACACTCCTCATTTGGGGGCTTATAGATGGGGAGGTGACCTTTCCAACACAGTTGCACATGAGTGATAGAAGGACACATGAGAAGGAGGTAGTAGGTTACGCTAGAGATAGGAAGCCCAAAGAGGCCACAGAAGCATCCAAGAGATTAACTGGGCAATTGCTCACGTGAGGATGACCCCCAAGGGCAGTACCGTAGCCAGGCGGGCAGCCCTAGGTGAGCTTACTGCAGGAATTCATCATAGGTCCTCTCTCTCTCTCTCTCACACACACACACACACACTTTTTTTTGGTGAAAGCACATTACTATATTAACATAAAAACAATGTACATGACATTAGACTCCAAAGGAGAGCCCAATGGAAGAACTCAAAAACAGTTAGAAAACACTTCAAGGCTAGTAGCATCCAAGTCCCTTGCAGCAAAACTATCATATAAGGATTGCTTGAGGGACATTATGAAGAAAATATATGCCTGAGGAAACTGTTGACCCATCCTGGAATGCAGTCTCTGTGTCCAAATGGTCCATAGTACCCAAAAGCGAGTCCAGTGAAAGAAGAGGAGGAATGGAGACATCTGAGATGAGAGGCATCCAAACATCTAGAAGAGTTTCCCAAATCTGATAGAGGGAAACCGAAGCCGCAGCAAATGAGAAACATGAGTGATCAATATGCGAGAATGTGGGCAAGACCATAATAGGTGAGGAACTGTCTCGCGGCTATGAGAGCAACGGGGGCAGGAAGGGGAAGCAATGCGGCGTGCTGCCAATTTCACCCCAATGGAAAAAGCTCCCACTATACATCTCCAAAAGTTCTCTCTCTCTCTCTCTCTCTCTCTCACACACACACACACACACACACATTCATAGCTGCTCTAGAGTGAAGCCGCTAGACCCAAAGTCTCTCGTGGCAAAAAATTTGCCATCCAATAGGGCAACCCAATTGATGCACGTATGCCAGAATGGGCTGCACTATCTGAAGGTGAAAATGCAGTGGCCAAGTAGACAATTTTCAATAATTCAGCTTATGAAAAGCTTTTTTAAGACCCAAAGTCTCTCTTGTGGCAAAGAGATATGCCATCCAATAATGATGCACCACCTCATCAGGAGGGAGCAAGAGGCTAAGCCACCGGCGGCGATGCCAACTCACACTGGCATAGAGCCAAAAGTTTGGATTTAGTGGAATTAACTTTCAGCCCAGCCACCATACCAAACAAATCAAGCGCCTACATGAGATGCCTAACATCTACTTCAGAGTTCTGTAGGAAGAAAAAAGAATCATCAGCATAGGCTTGGATCACAAAAGGTGTGCCTCCAGGAAAATCAATACCATGCAGATACCTCTGCAACAAAACCAAATCATCCATGTGTAACAACAATGGATGAGTAGAAATTGCAAAAAGCAAGGCACTAAGAGGACATCGTTAATGAACAGAGCGACCCAAGGTCCAAGAAGAAGAAAGGGCATCAAATAGGAGGCACAAACACTGCCCTCTTCATAAAGCCAGTAAACCACATTTTGCATCTTGGGACCAAAGGCCAACTGCCATTGCATGACAACTGCAATAAAATCCCATCTAACAGTGTCAAATGCATTTTCAATATCCACCTGCATAATCAGAACATCTTGATGGGTGTATTTGGCATATTCAATGCCAATTTAAGAAGTTGCAATGTTATCCATGATCTTCCTTCGAGGCACAAAACCATACTGAGCAGGGTGCAAGAACATATATAAGAAATGCGATATATGCAAGACTAGCATTTTAGAAATCAGCTTATACACCACATGCATCAGCGTAATTGGCCACCGATTTGATAAATATTGGCACAGGGGCTCTTTGGGAATTGAACACAGCAATCCCTTTTTCCACAAAGAAGTCATAGAGCCAGAGAGCCAAACATCAAAAATCATGTGCAACAAAACACGGCTCAGCTGATCCCAAAGTTTAGCAAAAAGGTCAACAGTGAGGCCATCGCAACCCACTGATTTAGAGTGCCCCAACTTTGACAATGGCGCTTTCAATTCTTGATCAGTCAAAGGCAGGTCCAGCTTATGTGCTTCCTCTTGAGAGAGAATTGGTTGCACAGTTCGAAGAAAAACATTCTGGGCATTGGCCTCAACATATAAAATAGGAGGAGGGTCTGCAAACAAGTCAGAATAAAATTTCAGCACCATCACATCAAGCTGTTGTCTATTCATTGTCCATGAGCCATCTTGACGTAGTACACAATGCAAACATTGCATACATTCATTGTCCTTGAGCCATCCTGACGTAGTACCCAATGCAAACATAGCATGGGACGGGAAGTATGAAAGGCTTTTGAAGAAAGCATCAAGCTGTTGTCTATTAATTGTCCATGAGCCATCTTGACGTAGTACACAATGCAAACATTGCATACATTCATTGTCCTTGAGCCACTGTTGTCTATTCATTGTCCATGAGCCATCTTGACGTAGTACACAATGCAAACATTGCATACATTCATTGTCCTTGAGCCATCCTGATGTAGTACCCAATGCAAACATAGCATGGGACGGGAAGTATGAAAGGCTCTTGAAGAAAGCATTCAAAGAGCAGCTTGTATCCTGCAAGGCTTTCTGACGAGAACGAAGCTGCCATTTTGTTAACTTCTGTTGATCATTCTCAGCCAAGCAATGAAGGACAGCCTGAAAAGCAAATTGATCATCCGAGGATAATGGGCACCGTTGTACCACAGAAGTGAAGTTCTGAATTAAGGCCTTTACATCAACCACCCAGATAGCATTTACAATAAGCTTTGATTAAATCCTGCATGCCCAATGAGAAACGGTCGCATGCCTAGTCCTGATCGATTGAAGCATGTAGTACAAGCCTGTTAATGAGAGCCTTAACCAAAACTTTAAAGATAGAGTGCTTCAAATAAGAATTATTGACCACTAAAATCCTTTTGCGAGGCAGCTACATGTCATTCATTGGCAGACCAAGATGCAAGGTCATATATAAGATCAGAGAGGTGCAAAGTATAATCCAAGGCCATCTCACAAGTAAAATCATCAAACTGTGCTGCATGTATCATGTACCATCTATCCAATCAAGCCCAATACTAAGCGAAGGCATTAGTATGATGAAAAGTGTACCCAACGGTAGCAAGCATAAGATGGTCCCATAAATCACAAGCATGTATCTAGGCATTCCTTTCACTTCATAGGATGTGAAATCGATGAGTAGAACTATCATCAATGTTAGGAGAATTATTGAAACCTCCACAAATGAAAGCTTTACCCATCCAGGGATAAGCTGCTAGATGATGCCACATTTCAGCCCTAACCGAAGAGTCATAGATTGAAGAAAATTCATTATTATCCCCATTTATCATGCATCTAACAATGAGGTAATGACCATGCAGGTCATTATATGCCAAATATAGTTGTAAATCATGATGAATCAACATAGCAATCCCTGAAAAGGAAGCATGGCACAAAGAAACCTTCACGGCCCGCAAAAGAGTGTTGATTGTGTTCTTGCAAACATACAATTTGTAGCTTATGAGAGGTAATGCTATCCTAAAGCAGCCTCCATTTATTTTATATTGCAAAGGCCTTGAACATTATACATAAAGCATTTGATGGGTATGTACATATTTGCAAACCAATAGATGCTACATAACACGTGCATGGCCACATCAGGCTATGGCAGGCTAGTATTCTCTTGATAGGCATTCCCTTGCTCATCATTAGAAATAGGGCCAAAGACAAGAGTATGAAAATGCACAGCTGTCATAACTTACAGTGGTAAACACAGTGGATCAGCACAAACCACTGCAGACAAATCCATAAACTGCCTGAATGTCCTTGAAAGAGGATGCATTCTCCATCCAATTTCTGTTAGTCATTGTCCTTGTTTGAAGGCTTTTTTAGGTGACTGCCAATCTGATGCAGAAGCTTTCTCTCTAGCATGCACTTTAAACCCTTGCTTTGGGGAGGTGTGATCTACATTCTGGCCTTGCCTTTTTTCATCCACTACAGGGGGGGAAGCGAAGCATTCCTTGAATTACGAGTGTGCGGCACTGTAGCAGGCTTTGGCAAAGAAGCAGCTAGCAGCAGTAGGGGGAGGCTTTAATAAGACCTGTGGACATTCAGATTGCATGTGTCCAAATTTGCCAGGACCTCAAAATTTTCCCATTTCAATTTGAAGAAAATCTGTTGGGATGGCATTCCCGCCATATCACCTTGAAGAGCCACACATGGGAGGAGTGGGTCTATCTGTATGCCATGACATGCAAAAACGATTCACATTTCCAAGAGAACAAGGGGAACAAACCACTCCCCAATGCTTTGACCAAATTAGGCAAAGCAGGCCTACAATATAAAGGTAAGTCTACCATCTTAACCCATACAAGGCATCTGTGACGCATAAGACTTTGGTAGTCCTTGGTAGGCATCCATGGATAGACATGCACCAACTGATTTCCAAAAAAGAGAGGAAATTTTTGCAAGAGTTGTTGCTTATATTGGGCATCCATGAAAATAACCTCCAACTGATTTCCCAAAAAGAGAGGAGATTTTTGCAAGAGTTGTTGCTTATATTGGGCATCCATGAAAATAACCTCATAGAAACCTCTATCAGCCATATAACAGCCCTCAACAAAGCAACTCTTAAGCAGGAATTTCAACCATTGTGCCAAATCTTCTGCATTAGGCATGCGTCTTGGAAACAACAAGACCGTTGCTCGTTGAGCCAAGGTGCACCCAGGATTCGAGATCAGGAGGGGCGCATGCTCGGACAACGGACTCACATTGGTTGGGCACAGTGGGACAGTGGTCCGGCCGGGTCTTTTGCCAGATGGAGCAGATTACCACATGGAGGTAGAGGCAAGGCTTGATGCCGTAGCGCATCTACGAGGGGCAGGGCAGCAGATGAGAGAGATTGACCTAGCCATCCCTGAGTCCTGGTGGGAGGGACTTCGCGTTTGGAGGGACAGCATTTGGTTGGGGCAGTTTTCTTGGACTAGTGTCCCCTTGAGGATGATGATGCAGCGAGGCAGCACGTACCCCGGCTTCTTCCTAGTAGGAGTGGGAGGCCTACTTCATCCGCTCACTGAGAGAGACCCTGAGATGGATGGGAGTCTTGATGGGATTCACTGGCAGATGATTAGAGTGGTGGGACGTTTGGGGAAGGAGTGGCACATTGACCCGCTCAGCCTGTCCATCTAACTCTGCCCTCCCAATCCTGCCCTCTGCTCCTACCCTCCCTCTCCTACCCTCCGCTCTTGCTCGCAGCTCCCCGCCCCTCCGCCCCCTGCTCGCAGCTGTCCTCCCCACCCCTCCGCTCTTGCTCGCAGCTCCCTGTCCCTCCGCCTCTGCTCGCAGCTCCTGCTCCCGCCCTCTCGCTTTTGCTCTCTGCTCCTGCTCCTCCCTGCCTACGCCTAAGCTTGCGGCTCCTGCTCTGCCTCTTCGCTACCCCTCCACCCGCGCAGCTCCTCCTCCCTCCTGCGTTGCTCCTCCTCCCTCCCACGCTGCGCTGCAGCTATTACAGCTCCGCCCACCCCTCCGCCTAGGCCTTTAGGCCTCCCACCCGGTCCCTCCTTCCGGCTCCTCCGACTTCCTTACCCTCCTCGCCCTAGGTGTGCTTCCCTCCATGGGGGGGGAGCCAATACTCTCGCTCCCGATCGTGCACTAAAACCTGCATCAAGGGAACACAAATCAATCCAAGGCAATGGGAAAAGCCGAGAAAGAGATGGATAAAGCCAAGAAAGACGACAACAACAACAACAAAAAAACAACATACACAGCTGAAACTTGAGGATGTGAACACGCGTGTCAACCGAAGTGGACTCGGGGTTGACAACAAAGCAAAGGCGGGGCCCACTTCAGCCTCTATCTCTACTTTGACTTCAGCCCCCGCTTCAGTTTCAGTTTCAGTTTCATTTCCAGCCTGAGCTCCCTCTATCTCTACTTCAACTTCAGCCCCCGCTTCAGTCTCAGCTCCCTCTACATCCTCACTTTCGACTTCAGCTTACACTTCAACACTAGTTTCAGCTACAGCCCCCACATCCCCAGCTACAGCTACAGCCACTATCAGTGACATACTTATGCCCGTGGCGCCGATTGTTCCCTTCCCTTCCTCTCTTGTTATAGCTCTCGCACCACTTATGACACCTACTTCGAAGGTGTCATACACTGCTCTGCATTACGCTTCACTCTTCCCTCTCCCTCTCAGTCAGCCCACACTCCCACATCCCATTGGGACTGCCTCCTCCATTCCACTATCATCTCCGTACCTCACCCAGTTCACCCAGTCACCATCCAGTTTCCAAACTCAGCCCCACACTTTCATGCTAGAGCCATCACAGTTTTAGCTAGGACACGGGTGGGCTGATACACCAAAGGCCTGGGAGACCTTGCTCATGGAGGTACATAGTTTCTGTGAGCGCGAGATGATCCAAACTCAGCCCCACATTTTCATGCCATAGCCATCACAGTTTCAGCTAGGACACGGGTGGGCTGATACACCAGAGGCCTGGGAGACCTTGCTCATCATGGAGGTACATAGTTTTCGTGAGCGCAAGATGAAGCTGACACGCTTCACATGGGAGCATGTCCGCTTCAACCAAGAGCAGAGCCGCATCATACGGGAGCAGGCTCGGGCCATTCGGGAGCAGGCTGGTCTCATTCAGGGACTCAGACAGGATATCTTGCAGCTCCGGCAGGAGGGAGTACCCTGGTTATCGATGCACAGATTGCGAGCATGCAATCTGCTATTGAGGAGACTTCCAAATGGGTTGACGTGGCCAAATGGGAACCCGCAAGGGTAACCGTTTCAGCTACCCTCATGGAGCAGAGCCAGTAAGGCTCTCAACATCAGAGTACGTAGGATCCCATGCACTAAGGCTACACCGATGGCAGATGCGACTGCTTTTGTGGCGACTACTCTAGGTGTAACTGAGCACAGGATATAGAGGGCATGGTGGGTGGGGAGAGGCCCCAACCGAGAGCAACCCCTGATCATACGGTTCCATGACACTTAGGCACGACTTTCAGCTCTACGATGCAGGTCAGTCCTTCGAGATCAACCAGCAATCTCCATGGATGAGGACCTCACCCCTCTATAGGTTGAGGAGAGACGCTCTTTGCTGCAGCAGCGGGATCAAGCCTGGAAGGAGGGGAAGTGGGCAGTGGTACGAGAGGGACAACTTCTTACAGGTCCCTGTAGGGCACCTGTCCCCTCCCCTACATAGGGAAGCGGGGTCTATGAGACTCAGATATCCAAGACCCTATCTTGCACCATTTGGAACTGTAATGGTACCCTATGGTCAACACCAGGGAACTTCTCGGAATCCTATAGAGGTCACGACATAGTCTTTTACGTCAGAGTCTAGAGCGCCCACTTCTAGTAGTCAGCGGATATGCATGGGAGTCTGCCTACAGAGATGAGACGAGGGAGTTTGAGGTTCAGGTGGAGTTGCAGTCCTTTTCAGATCCACACTTTTGGGGACCATTTCGGTAGACCAGAGAGATGCACATTCCAAATTTCTTTGGATCCGGATTCAGCACACGGACAGCTGGGATCTGTTTGTTGCAGTTTGCTACTTCCCCCCTGAGACCTCCCACTTTGCCAGAGATATCCGAGGTGAGGATGAGTCATCTCCATTTGCTGCTCTTTATCAGTCCATCGTTGACTTCTCTAGCCGCGGAGAAGTCCTTCTAGTGGGGGACTTCAACGTGAGGACAGGGGTCCATCAAGTACCACCCCTCGACTTCAAGGATGATTCCACTCTACTGCCAGACATTGACCTTGAGGAGGCAGGTATGCTACAAGTTTCTGCTGACAAACAAGGTCTATTCACATCTTATGGGCAAACCCTATTAGACCTCGGTAGGATGCATGATCATCATTATCTATAATGTTCTTGACAGATAGCCGGCCTCAGGTTGTTTCATGTGCTTTCCACATGGGGGAGGCTTCAGCGTTGTTGATTACATCATGGGATCCCCTGCCTTCACATCTCGCATCACTGACTTCACTGTAGCACCTCTCCCTCCGGGGGCTGATCATACTTACCCTTTCTTTAGCATCTCCACTCCCCTTCGCATAGCACCTTCCATCTCACTAAGTTCTTACTCCACCTACCACGATATACGCTTTGACTATGATCACTCACCTACTTACTCTGGCCGTTGGATGCAAAAAACACAGTAGAGCTACATATACCTTTATAGTCTGTCACATCCACAGTTCACATTTATTGAAGCCACTCGACAACATACGAAATGTATTTTTATTCAAAATCCTCATCTTTACATCATCCCAAATAAAACTTCCTCAGGAATATCCTCCTGATCTGACAAACTCATATAAATCCACTCTTCATCTTTCACATGCAATATCAGATGCCATGTATCTCCTGACACAACTGAGAAGTGCACCTTGTATTGAAAAAACCACAACTCACAAGACAACCACCCACAAAGTGACCTCGGTCAAAATTCTTATTATATCTTCCCCAGAATCATCAACAAGCACTAGAAATGATGTAACCTGCCATCTCTTGGGGATTCTCAAAGCCAAGGTCTCCTCAGCAACACCGAGTACCTGCTTGGCCAAAGCCTCTCTTCTCTCAGCACTAGAGTATTTGTGTGCATTCAACGACTAGCTAGCCATAAGCATGCTGCTCCATCCCTGTTATCTTCTTCCTTTATGAGGACTACCTTATAGCTTTACAGCTCAAACACCTCATGGAGCTCATGTACCACCTTCCAAAACCTATTCAGCTTGTAAAATGACGACGCCTCTCCTTCACATGATCATAGAAGCCTCCTGATTCCTCTCCTGCAAGAAACTCCCAGAGCCCACAGTCCTCCAAGCCTCCTTCTCTTCTAACCATTGTTGTTCAGAGAGTATCACGGTGCCTTCTCCTTCATCAATATCTAGTATCTGAAGTCTCCTCTGACCAAGAACCTACAACCAACAGAAATGATGCTATAGCCATGCTTCTCCGTCGCCAAGCCCCAGAACTTCATAGCTCTCATCTAAGCAGCAGCCCAACGTCTCCCCACCATCATCAGACCCCCAGATCGCAGAACAAAACGACCCCCACTGCCTCTCTGAGCTCGCATCGGTCCCCTCTCAACTCAACTCTTCATCACTGGCCATCCTTCCACCATGAGCTCACGTTCTCCCTTGTTCTCAGAGCTCACAAGACTCTCGTCTCTTCCCAGGTCCTCCAGCTTACTGAGTTCCCGTAGCTTCTCTTGCTCTGATGCCCAACCTCTTCTTCACGTACTGCGATAGATTCTTGCTCCTGGAACAAGCAAATCGCCCTTCCGCTCTCAGAAGCTCACAAGCTCCCATCGCCTCTGGTCCCCCCCGTGCCTACGTATACCTTCAATCAAAAAGCCTCCAGCCACACAGTAGCGATGCTCGGCGGAATCCAGAGTTCCGTGTCGCCTCTCAATCCTTTTGGAACCTCCAAGCAACTCCCCCTACTCCTTGTTTGTCGTCATCCTCTTCACCGAATCTGCTTTTTCTCTAAATCTTTCCTTTACCAGTCTCTTTTTCCTCTCAACTGTTCATTCACTCCCTCCTAGCTCGTCACACTGGCCACCGTCGACTTCTCCAGCAGCCCTTCCCTACTGTGAACTCCCTCTACTTCAGAGATCCTCCTAGCCCCTATCTTTTGCTCCCCACACGCACCTCCTTTGCGAGAAACTCTCTGCTCTCTCTTTGCATCCTTCTTCCAACCCAGCTCGCGCACTTGTCCTCCCTCCCTCTCAGCATATCGTGATCCTCATCTACTCCTTCTCCCACACAAACCTCTCCCACCGAGCTTCCATTCCATCCCCTTCTTCCCCTCTCCCTGGTCCTTTCACTTCCTAGAACCTCCTCTAGCTCACGCGCAGCTCCCTTCCCTGTCCATGGAGCTCATCTCCCTGTGGTCCTTTCCTTCTCCATCATCTTTTCCAGGGCACCTTTTTTCTCCCCCTGTCTTCAGCCCCTTCCCTCCTAATGGTGTCCCTTCTCGACGACTCCTCCCGGATCCACGACCCCCAGCGCTGCAGTAGTATCGCCACCTCGCCATCCAAAACTCTCTTCTTCTCCTCTACGTAGCACGTTGCATGGATACCTTTTTCATGAGCCACATCAGCATTTGCCTTTTCACCACTCTTTCAATCCTTCACAAAAACCATACCAAGTATTAAATACTCCTCTTCCAAACCTTAGACGTTGATGCACGCATGGCTCTAGTTAGGCATTCAATCACTTGCATGCCTCTTCTAATCTCCTTAAATCAAGCCAACTCGACTCATGGAAAGTTCACATGACCCAAGATTAAAGGAAAAACACTCATGAAATTATAAACATGTGACACAGGACAACTTATCGGAGCCATAGTATCACATTACCACTCAGACAATGTTAGAAACCAGGCTCTGGATAATCCTGGTGCTCCCACATTGCATCTCATCATATCCCCCAAGAGTCCCCGTAAAAGTATCTATCATCTCAAAAAATATCTACATGAGTGTAGAATCTTTTATGAGAGTGTCCATAGCTCATTTCGACCACTAGCTAGCTATGTACATAGCTATGCACCAACTCATCAGCATCCAACAAGTGATATACATATTTACATTTTTGTCCACACACTGTCTGTACATACTTCTCACTTATATTGACTTCATATCCCTTTTAGAGGGTCGTGCTGCCCTGGTTACCTGCTCACTACACGAGCCTACCCTTCATGCTTTCCCCCACACCACCCGCCCACCACCCCCTGGGACCGTACTATGTAATAGCTGGTACGATGATGAGTGTAAGGCTTTACGCCGTCAGCTCAGATTCGAAATCAAAAACAGTCTTTTGAGCGCACCAGATACGCTATGCGAGTACCGTAGACTGGTACGGAGAAAGAAGCTAGACTTCGCTCGTCGAAACGAGGAGGAGCTACTAAGCTTCTGTTTAGTAACAACTCTAAGGACTTCTGGCGGAGATTTCTAGGACGGTCCCCCTCACCACTCACTGATACACTCAGATCTGGTTTGATTAT
Source organism: Dipteris shenzhenensis (assembly GCF_047967505.1). Taxonomy (NCBI): domain Eukaryota; kingdom Viridiplantae; phylum Streptophyta; class Polypodiopsida; order Gleicheniales; family Dipteridaceae; genus Dipteris; species Dipteris shenzhenensis. The sequence goes on along the minus strand of NC_141598.1, from coordinate 51,625,008 downwards.
GCACGTATACTTTATGACATCCCGAATCAGCCAGTCCCTAACCTCTCACACATGCCACGCCCCACATCCTGCACCCTCTTCACTAGAGGAGGGGTAAAGGATGCCATAATGAAACTTCATAATGGCCGAGCGAAGGATCATGAGGGGCTATGCATTGAGTTCATTGCATATGGGATTAACCTCCTAGCCCCGATCTTAGCAAAGCTCTTTAATGAAGGTGTTTGTTTAGGGTTTCCACGCACCTGGACCATTAACACTATCTCACCCATCCACAAGGTAGGGGATCCCATGAGCCTGGAGAACTACAGGACCATTATGATTGGATATGTCATGTCCAAGATTTATGCATCAGTACTTGATTCCGAGGTTAGCTTATTTGCAGAGTATTGAGGACTTATAGCAGCAGGATAGGCTAGGCGTGATCATGGAACCATGGACCACATTCTCATGCTCAGATGTATCATTGAGGAGGCGAGGGCACGGAAGCAGACGATTTATTGTTGCTTTGTGGATTTCCACAAGGCATTTGACACGGTTTCGAGAGCCCGCCTCATGCGGCGCATAGGACTTGGGTTATGACCAGGAGATTGTTTGGGCTGTCATGGCACTTTACGAGAGAGTTTCAGGCAGAGTCCAAGCAAGATCTGGGTGGATAGACGAGATCATGAGCACTATCGGGGTCAAACAAGGGTGTCCTTTATCGCCTACCTTGTTTGGCCTCTACATTGACGAGCTTGAGATGGTGATACAGACACAGGGGGGGGTAGGTTGCTCTCTTGTGGGCATGCTGATCCAAATATTGCTCTACGCAGATGATGTGGCTCTCTTGTCTTCCTCAGCAGAGGGGCTCTAGAGACACCTTGACACACTACAGCCCTTTTGTGAGTCTCATGATTTGAAGGTCAACCTGGGTAAAACCAAGGTCATGATCTTCAATACATCTCCAGCCATCATGCGCCAGGAGCAGTTCACATTTGATGGGTCCGCGATGCAGGCACACTTGAGCAGAGGGTATGCTTCATTGGCCAGACTAGAGAGGCAGTGCTTCCGCTTGCACTTTCAGGATCCACGTAGCAAGGGGTTGCTTTTTGACTCCTTGGTTCGCCCAACGGGGATGTACGACAGCCCATGTTGGGGGCCAAACTTGTCAGATACAGAGTGGCCCCGTGTGGAGCGGCTACATGTTCTCATGTTATCATAGATGATTCGTGGTAAGCCATCCGTTCCTCACCATATCATTCAGGTTGAGTTTGGGTCACCCCCTTTACAGCTACATGCTGCATTTCAGGTCATCACATATTTGTACCGAGTCAGGGAATATGGGGATTACACCTCTGGGCGTAGCAGGCTACCATGGATAGCTCTGTCCTCCTCTATGGCACTTTTAGCAGGAGGGGACCAGAGGTGCTGGTATGCACACACAGAGAGATGGTTTGGGTGACTGGGGCTCCACATGGATAGACTACCTCCCTTCTAGTACAGCATGGATGCTCCGTTTTCTCCCCTCCTATCACACGAGGTTAACCAAGTTATCCGTGAGGATCTATGACAGCTACATACATTTCGGACCTGGTTGGGACCGAGTGAACTCCCAGTGAAGCTTAGCTTCTACAGAGATCACTTCTTACATATCACAGTGGAGGGTTTCATTGACCCACCAGGGTATACGCAGATTCACCTACCCCACTCGCTGAGGATCTCTCTTGGGCAGTTCCGGCTCTCTTCACACAGACTTCGTATCGAGAGCAGCAAAGCAGAGCGACTACCAAAGGAGAGGCGCATATGCACACTGTGTGACATGCAGGAGGTTGAGACAGAGGAGCATTTCATCTTCAGGTGTCCTGTTTACTATGAGATCCAAGGGTGTTTCTAGTGCCTCTTCAGAGATAGCTATGGGATTTTGGCTCGTTTCCTCTCCTACCCAAACCAGCGGTGTTTGGCAGGTTTCATTCATGAGGTACTTAGACACCGCGAGAGGATACTCCCAGCACGGAGACAGGAGCACACTTATTCCTCGGTTGATCCCTCTCAGAGCTCTATCACGGAGTTCTTTAAGCCAGATCACATGGACCCCCACGAGACGAGGCCTCGACATGACCGTGACCCCCGGAGCTTGTGAACCGACAGCTTGGACAGAGGGTTGACACACAGATCACACTTGGGGACATCCCCTCCTTGTTTAAAGTTGCCGGAGCCCGACCGTCGGGGGTTATAGTAGCCCTAGTTAGACGCAGAGCTACGACCAGGGGACGTGCCAGGACTGCACCTTTGGGTGGCCAACAACACTCTATTGCCGACTTCATGCCTCCATTGCCTCATTCACCCTGATGTCCTACTGATGATGATGATGATGATGATGTTGATGATGATGCTGAGATTTATATATAGTCGACCATCGACATGACTATGTTGTACTTAGGACTTAGCACTGTCATTCTGCATTTTTTGCGTTTTGCATTGGTGTTGATGCTCGTTTAGTAGCTCCACTACCATAGCTTGTTTGTACCAGGTTATTCACAGTCTCATAGACCCATCGGTCTTTCGAAGACTTTAATAAACTTTCTTTCTTTCAGAGCAGGATGTCCTCAGATGGCGCCTCTGGCTGTGGGAGGGTAGACCATTGAGGGAGGTCCAGTGGAATCCGGGAGAGTGGTTCTGGCCCTCCAAGGCCGGCCTTGCTGAGTAGATGGACGAGATGCTCTTCTTTTCATACACCACACGGATTGGCAGGAGGCTTCAGATGGACTCTTCAAGGTGGATCCCCTCGAGGGAGCGGCATTGGGTGACCCAGAGAGTACCCGAGATGTCCGTTCCAGGTTTTGGACGCGGTTATGGTTCAGTTTGTGACCGAGGAAGATATCCTACTTCTTCTAGCTAGCCGCCTATGGAGGCTTGCCCATCGGACCATGGTTAGAACAAATGCGAGTGGAGGGGCAGTGCCATTGTTGTTCTGATGGTTTCCTGGAGACGATCCCGCACTGCCTTTGGAGCTGCAAGGATCTGGATGGGAGCCCTTGGGATCATGACCCGTATGCAGAGTCTTCAGAGGGACTACACCCGGGGGATGGTGGCCTAGCTGACTGAGGGAGGACACGCGTTCCAGGTTGATGAGATTTCCCCAGCCTACCGGATACAGGGTCAGAGCATTCAGAGGATAGCGCTCCATGAGGCAGTCCTTCCTGATAGCCTAGCTCCCCTTCTCCTCCGGAGGACAGCGTTTGGGAGGTGGTAGCGAGTATCACTGCATGGAACATTTGGGTGGCTCGTTGTTGCAGTATCGTGATGGGTGAGCATACGGTTCCACCCTCAACTACTGTGGTCGTCATTTGGCAAGATATCATCTACACTCTACGCTCCACCTGGGAGCGTGGGACTCCAGGCTCTAGAGCGACTATCGAGAGGCATGCTTGATTTTGCAAGGCTTGTCCTGCAGGAGTTTTCTACATCTTCATTCCATGAGGGATTCGGTGGTTGTATAGTCCCCCCACTTGGCTGTTAGCCCCAGTACCAGAGATCCCCTAGGCAGTGAGCTAGAACAGGCCAGTTCTTTGCTTTCAACCTTTTCCGGTTTTTTCCATATTCAGGACCTTCGGGGCTGCTGTTTTGTATGAAGTTTTCCAAGCATTAATAGAAGGCTCCTTTCTTTGCCAAAAAAAAAAAAACAACATGTACACCACACTTTAAGATCCCTGGTCTAGTTTAGTTGCCTTCTCGTGCTCCACCCCACCATCTCCTTATTTTTTGCTCTTCAGCTCCACCCTAGACATGAGGGATGAGAGCATGTGTTTTTGGCCCTTCAACTTAATGTCTTCAATGTATTACCGCAGCGTCTAGTCTACATGCAACCCCAATGGATGGTCCAATGCACAAAGTGCATTCAAGTCCTCCAAAGCCATCATTGAAGAAACCCCAATGGATGGTTCAATGCACACAGTGCATTCAAGTCCTCCAGAGCCATCATTGAAGAAACCTCCACTTTCTCAAGGAAGGTTTCCTTCAATAACCATTAGAGGATGAATCACCGAATTAGTGACTTGATTATTATCACCACACTTAAAATCATTCTTACAAGTGTGCTTGGGCAAGGATTCTTCCAAGTTGTTTTTGACTCCTCAGAGGTAGCAGGTACAGTGCTTCAGGCTAGTCCATTAAAACTGAGCTCCAGGATGATTTTTTTGACCCCTTTCTCCTTGGTGTTTGATCCTATTGAGGAGGATAGCCGGACGACGTCACTCTTCATCAGATTTCCCGGCCTTCCTCAGGTGTATCATTGACTTTTGCCTTCCATTGGAGCTACCTTTGGGATGGTTACCGAGATTCCCCCTCTCCCTAGGATGCCTTCCTTAGCAGCAGAGGGAGTCAGGTCGGATGGGGTACCACGTGTTAGGGTCATTGTCTCTGACCCGAACATCTCGGATGACCACATTATGCTTCAGCGTCCAGATGGCTCCTTCTTGAGATAGAGAGTCGAGATTGCAAGGAGACAAGATCAATGTAGGATTTGCAGGACCCTTGGGCAATTTGCCAAAGATTGCCCAAGGAAAAGAAAGAAGAAAAGACCTAAAAGGTTCACGGGTGCACCTCAGCTCCACCCGACTTGGACCTTTCTCTCCTACCTCTTCCCACGCTGATAAACCTTCGGCTTCACAGCCAGGATCGTCAGCCTCTTGTCCTGGTACTTCTTCGGTGCAGCCAGGACCTTCAGCCTCTCGTCCTGGTACTTCTGCAGTGCGGACAGGATAGCCAGCATGTCCTATTTCGGTCGTCCCCCAATTGGGGGCTTGTCAGAGTTGGGGAGCCAGTTCCACCTCAAGCTACCACTGATGGCGCCGCGGACTAATCTCTTCAGGCAGGAGACATTCGTGTCTTGGTTCCATGTGCAGATGAGACTGCTCCTGCCCCTTCAGGTGTTCATGTGCAGGAGTGCTCACCTAGGGAGATCCTTACGACAAAGACCCATGCCTTACTTGAGAACAATGCCAAAGTTGTGGCCGAGGTCATGCAGCACCATGCCGAGGTCCCCCTCCTTCTCTTGCACTTCTATCTACACATGACAGAGGTAAGGGGGTTATTGGTTCCACTCCTCCTTCCGCAGGCCTCCTTCGCACTCCTGCGCCAGAGGTACCTCGCAGGAATTCATTTTCAGTTCTGCAGACTTGGCTGAGTTTGAGGCAGAGGAGTAGTTTGTACCCTCTACGCTCGAGAAGCACATCTTTCAGACATTCGTGGATAGAGTTTACTCCTCAGTAGGTGTGGGTGTGCTATCCCCAGTTGACTTCTCTCCTCTTGATAGGAGGAACTTTTCTCAGAAGAGGGCTTTCTCTGCTACCAGGTCAGGTAGGATCTTCCATCCGGCCTCTTCCTCTCGCAGATGAGGATTGTTAGTTGGAATGTTCAGGGCCTCAAGGGTGTACCTCACCGCCACCGTAGGCAACTAATTCATAACCAACTACATCCAGGTGCTACTGGGGGACCCATTTATATTCTTATGATCCAGGAACACAAATTGGATATCAAGGATTGTGCCAAGTCGGGTAAGCTTCTCTCAGGCCATACTCACCCGCCTTGGGCACCAGGAGAGGTACTTGCATCTTGGTTTCTTCTTCTATACTCCCCTTGGTGATTGAACATGGGATCATAGTCCCTTCTAAAGCTCAGTGGATTATACTTTTGATTGGTGGGCATAAGGTTGGTCTTTTAAACTTTTATGCACCCAATTCTAGAGGGGATCATGTCCTTCTTTGGAAGGAACTGCTCTCTTGGTCACGTATTGTAGAGGCTTGGATTATAGGGGGCGATCTCAACATGGTTGAAATGCCCTTAGACAAAAGGGGTGGTAGGGAAGGTGGTATCTACTTCCTAGAGAGAGCAGCTTGGGATGCCTTCCTTTTTCAGTACAGTGGCAGGGATGCTTGGCACGATGATGTTTTTCACACTCAGCCACATTCTCTCCTGTTTTCTTGGTCGAACAAGAGATTGCAGATGCCTATCCATGCATCGATTGACAGATTTTATGTGGATGATTGGATTCTTGACAGAGGTGGTTTGTTAGCACTGCAGCTGGGGTGTCCACTTCGAATCATTTTCCAATGATTCTGATGGTTTTAGATCCTCATGTGAGGGGCTGCTCTGCCAGTATTAGGATTCCAAATGCCTTTTATACGGAGGATGGCCTTACAGAGACAGTGTTGAGGACTTGGGTATCTCATATGCATGATGGGCAGCTTTCTCCGTCAGACTTAGCTGCAGCCCTCTCTGGTATTAGCGACTTTTATCTTTCAGTTGCTCGTATCAGGAGGGGTGAGATCCTCAGGCTGCCCTCCAGAGGGAGGAGTAGAAGATGACTACAGATGCTTGGATTCAGGAGCGCCTTGCTACAGCAAGGGCCCAGCAGCAGTCACTTTTAGATCAGAGAGCAAAGTATGCCTTTCATGCTTTGGACTCAGACGAGAAGTGGGGTCAACAAGCAGCTCTTCTCTACTCTTGGCCCCAGACATAGTAGGGAGAGCATGTCACGTCTTGTTGACTCAGGCAGAGTTCTTCAAACACATTCAGATGCCGTCTTGCAGGTTGCCACCGATTTCTATGCCTCCTGACACTCAGGCCATAGATGATGCTAGAGTGGTTATTTGGCAGCACTTACCTAGGTTGGTGACTGTGGATATGACTGTCTCACTTGATGCACCCTTCACCAACTTAGAGTTCAGGACTGCTCTCTTTGCCCTTCACAAGGGCAAGTGTCGTGGTTCAGATGGACTTACCCCCTTATTTTTTATTACTTTTTGGGATCAGGTATTATTGGCCACTGCCTGGTTCGTTTGCTCTTGTTGATGCAAGTCTAGAGGTTGTATCGCTCAGCTCATGAGACCTATCAGGAACTTCCTATGGAGCGGTTTAGATGGCACCTTAGATGTTGTAGCCAGAGTGGCTTGGGAGACCCTCATTCTCCCCACAGGAGGAGGTCTCAATATTATTGACCCGAACTTGAAGTGTATGGCCTTGCTCTGCAAATTTATATTACGTGGATTGATGCCTGGACAGGAGCCCTGCACAGCATTCAATCTTGTACTCCATCTCATGGGGGAGATTGGATGGATAGCATCAGATGGATATTTACTTCAGCCCATCTGAAATCTCCCCCTTCCCCTCTCACGGCTGCTATTCCGAAAGCTTGGGGCAGCTTCAAAAACACTCTTCGCAGAGTTCCACCCACCTCTCGTGAAGAAATTCACAGGAAGCCTGTCATGTGGAATGACTCGATATTAGATGACCATGGAAGACCACTTGGAGTGTCACACTATATGCATTGGTCTAGATGGGAGAGGGGACCTGCTTCTACAATAGGCGCCTGGCAGGCCTTTAGGAGACTTCGAGAGGATCAGAGACTTTTAGCAGTTGGCCACCTCAGAGGGAGTGCAGCTAGGATACAGCAGATAGAGGCAGCCATTCCGGCAAAGTGGATAGACACAGATGACATGCCGATCACATAGTGGGGAGCATTCTCAGGCACGGGCATTTCTTTACAGGTTATTGCCCTGCAGGATGCACATGAGGATACCCTAGTCTTTGATGTTCAGTCTCGGGAGGCAGACTTACAAGATCTTCTGATGATATTCTTTTGGAGGTTGCCTTTCAGCCTGTCAGGATTGCAGGTTTCATGGAGTGGGGCATGGACTCACAGTCGTATCTTGACCCTGATCCTCTTCTCCTTGCGCTGGGGTCTTGGAGAGGGTTATATGGTGGTTCCCCTATTAGGTTCTTGCAGTGGGACCCAATGGATTGATGAGGGGCGCCGAGAGAAGAGCATCCCCTTCTTTTGTTATACAGTCAGAAATGCTCGGAGATTTCAACTCAACAGTAGAGGTTGGAGGCCCTCCAGAGCCCCTCATTGGGATAGTTTTCAGATTTCCGTAGTTGTGCGGAAAAACTTTTGGCGTAGGCTCTAGAAATCCCTCAGGAATAGAAAGATCACTCTTTTCTTTTAGCTTTCTATTCATGGAGAGATTGCAGTGAACCTGTGGAGATCAGGTTCGGGGCTGACCCTACTTGTCCTCGTTGCCACATTGCAGTTGAGTCAGTACTGCATTGCCTTTGGGAGTGTCGACAGGCGAGGACGATCTGGAAAGGTGTTGCTAGGATTTTCAGTATCTTTCATACAGCACCTTTCTATATGACCTGGGTTCAGCAGCATGGTTCTCTCTTATTGGCCCTCAAGTGTTCTTCGAGGGACACGATCCAGACAACTCTCATTGTACGGCGACACTCAGTGGAGTCTTGTTCCCTCCATGATATTCCCTTCACTCCTTTCAGAGCTGCTCATGCCTCAGTAGACACATCATGGGAGATTCTGGCTAGCATTGCAGCTTGGCATATTTGGAGAGCCAGGTGCACAGAGGCGATGGAGGGTACCTAGGTTCACCCTTCCTGGGCTATGGCCAGTATTTGGACCGACACAGTACACACTCTGATGGCCATCTGGGCGAGCATGCAGGAGGGATCCTCTAGAGCAGCCTCTACCAGGAGAGTTGGATCTCCTTTCTTCTCTGAGTCTCCCTCAGGGTTGAGGTGGCCTGCCTTGGTTTTTATTAGCCCCTTTTGAGCTGTTTTTTTACTCATGCATAGCATGATGAATTCCCGCATTTGAGCTTGCTCTCACGGTTTTCATTCATACTTAATAAAGTAATTTTCTTGGAAAAAAAAAGAAAAAAAGGAAACACACACTCTCTAAACTCATTATCTCTGGATGACATGTAATAGATCGCTCACATTCTCTTATTTGCATCCAGGAGAGCAAGGAACATAAGCCTCTTCTCATTTCTTAACTCAGCATTGGCAAGATATTTTAGCTTTGCCAATGTGACGATGGAGTCATGCCCATTACAGTGCAAAGAAAATCCCATTTTTTGGGTTAAGAATGTTGAGAATCTTAGAGTCCATTGAAAAGACAAATATAAGTATGATATGTAAAACAATAAACAAAAAAACAATCCAATGAAAATAGACATGAACTCACCATTCCCATTTTGTCATCATACTTTTTGTGAATCCTGGTTCTCTCTTTGCGTTGCGCATCCTTTCTCATCTCCTCTAGGACCTTCTTAGCAACCTCTTGAAGGACCTACATGAGATTGACAATGTACTCGACCTAGCAGAAAAAAGCATGAAGAGTAAAACTCATTTTTAGAAGTTCAAGTAAAATAGCATAGTTAAAGACTAACATGAAATAGCAGCACATAACTCAACTTACCTAAAACACCAGTCTAGTAAGAACTCCCCTACTCAATGGATACCCGGCTTTTTTATTTTAAATTCCTTTGATCTTGATTTTTCTATGACCTGGCAGTGGGTTGCACTCAAATACTGGTGAACACATTTGCATCACACTCACATATGTTGTTTGTATTGATGAGTGTGTCTCAAGACTTGGCTTAATAATCGCATGATCATTCAATCTGCACATTCCCAAACACATTAGCATACAACACCATACACACTTTATGTTTCCAAATACCAAATACATATCCACTGTGTAATAAACGAATGGACTCACGAGCTCATTCTTTGCAAGCCTACGAGCAATGTAATTTCAGAGGTGCACTGTGGGTCTATCACCATGCACATAACTCTTATGTGCCTTGACTTCATCTCCATATGGGTATGCTTCTGAAATCAACTGCATCCAAGCGGTGGTATGGTGGTTGCCCTCATAGACGTAAAACAACCTCCTAGACATAAACTTGCACTCTTTTCTGGTTGCCACCTCCTTTTCAAATTCAATTTCCACCTCCCTCCATAGAGGAGTCTTGGAATCTCTGATCTCATTAGAGACCATTGTCTCCTCTTCATTGGACTTGCACAGCAATGGACAGGAGACAATGGTCTCTAATGAGATCAGACATTCCTGGAGTCCTTTATGAAGGGAGGTGGAAACCGAATTTGAAAAGGAGGTGGCAACTAGAAAAAAGTGCAAGTTTATGTCTAGGAGATTGTTTTACGTCTATGAGGACAACCACCGTACTACCACTTGGATGTAGTTGATTTCAAAAGCATATCCATATGGAGATGAAGTCAAGGCACATAAGTGTTATATGCACAGTGAAAGACCCACGGCTCACATCTGAAATTGCATTGCTGGCGGGCTTGCAAAGAATGAGCTCGTGAGCCCATTTGTTGATTATGAGATGGATATGTATTCGACATTTAGAAACATAAAGTGTGTGTTTGGGAATGTGCAGATTGAATTAGCATGTGATTATCAAGCCAACCCTCTAAGACATAGTCATCAATACAAACAACATATGTGAGTGTGATGCAAATGTGCTCATGAGTATTTGAGTACAGGCCACTGCCAGGTCATAGGAAATCAAAGGAATCTAAAATAAAAAAGCAGTGGTATCCATTGAGTAGGGAAGTTCTTACTAGACTGGTGTTTCAAATAAGCTGGATATGTGCTGCTATTTTGTGTTAGTCTGTAACTATGCTATTTTACTTGAACTTCTAAAAATGAGTTTTACTCTTCATGCTTTTTTCTGCTAGGTTGAGTACATTGTCAATCTCATGTAGGTCCTTGAAGCCGTTGCTAAGAACGTGCCAGAGGAGATGAGAAAGGATGTGCAACGCAAAGAGAGAACCATGATTCACAAAAAGTATGTTGACAAAATAAGACTGGTGAATTCGTGTCTATTTTCATGGGCTTGTTTCATTATTTATTGTTTTACATATCATATTTATATTTTTCTTTGCAATGGACTCTAAGGTTCTCAATATTCTTGATCCAAAAAATGGGGATGTTTGGAAATCCAAGGTTTTTTTCTTTGCATTGTGATGGGGATGACTCCATCGTCACATTAGCAAAGCTAAAATATCTTGCAAATGCTGAGTTAAGGAATGAGAAGAGGCTTATGTTCCTTTCTCTCCTGGATGCAAATAAGAGAATGCGAGCGATCTATTACATGTCATCCAGAGATAATGAGTTTAGAGGGTGCGTGTTTCATGTCTTGCACTTGTAAGAATGATTTTAAGTGTGGTGATAACAATCAAGTCACTAATTCATTGTCTTGTCATCTAGGTGGTTATTAAAGGAAACCTTCCTTGAGAAAGTGGAGGTTTCTTCAATGATGGCTTTGGAGGACTTGAATGCACTCTGTGCATTGGACCATCAATTGGAGTTGCATGTAGACTACACACTGTGGCAGCAGTATATTGAAGACATTAAGTTGGAGGGCCAAAAACACATGCTCTCATCCCACATGTCTAGGATGGAGCTGAAGGGCAAAAACCAAGGAGATGGTGGGGTGGAACAAGAAGGCAACTAAACTAGACTAGGGATGTCAGTGTGTGCTGTACAGGTATTGTAGAATGCTATGCTTACTATGTTGCATATGCTCGTCTATGTGATAAGAGTTAACAAACATAATGTTTATCTTGAAGGTATTTGTCCCACCTTGTTGAAGAAGGTAGACTGCATGACATGCCAAGGCAGTGTAAGAGGTGGCTAGAGAGATCGGTAACCTTGTGACATGCATGTATCTCGAATCCATGCATGGGTTATCACAGTGGGAGCTTGCACATTGTTGTTGGTAAATTGACTTCAGCGAGAGGCAGGTGTTGACCAGAGAGAGGGACAACTACATGCAATATGCAACATCTAAAAAACTTGTGCAAAAAGAGATTCTCAGGTCTGTGAGCAGAAGTTGTTGAGAAGTCTCGTGAATCTGGCTCTTATAAATCTTATTTATCGTATGAAACTATCAGTTGTGTTGATTTGAATCCACCCATCAAAGACAAACAGAAAGATGAGATGCTCCCATTGGATAAGGATGAGGATGCTATTGAGATAGGGCATAGTTGTTGTGTTACACTTTGAATGATAAGGAAAAACAACGTAAAGTCAAGGATAGTGGAAAACGAGCCATGTCAGTATGTAGTTACAGTGGCCACATGATGGTCACAAGGAGAAGGCATGCTATAAGATAGAAATGGTGCAAGTAGCAGCCTGCAAATTTGGTTCAAGACGAGCCTCCACCACTAGCTTGCAGATTTGGTTCAGGACGAACCTCCACCAGTAATCAACATTGATGAAGATTATGCCTTCTCTAGTGTGAGCAACAATATTAAGTGTGTTTTCTTTTTTGGTTTTCGGTTATTTTGGATAGTTTTCTGTTATCTAGTTCTCCCCTAATGGTTTATGAGGGGGTGTTGGAATTACTTAGTTGGTTAGGCTAAACCTCATAGAGGTGCTTAGAACACGTGTTTCATGACGTGGTGTTGTGGCGGTTATTCTTCTCAACAACGATCTTCCTTGCATTCCCGATTTCTCAGCAAGGCACTTTTGTCTCATGGGTCTCCATGAGAGTCGTGGTGATGCTCTGAGCCAGATTTCTAGTGGCTATTGCTGTTCGCGACTTCATGAGATTGGTGGACAAGATTTTCTCAAAGCTGGCAGCTTCTACAACCTTCTACAACTATATGCTAGGTGGTTTCCCTCAGGTGGTTCTTTCAGTGTATGATGTGGGCATGTGTCGCCATTCTAGACTTCCATCCAACTGTGTGTGTGTTTTGGAGCTCTATCATCTTATGAGTAGTAGCTTGGCTGTGTGCCAATTTTCTCTTGTTGTCTTTTGTTGGGGAGCCTTTGTGGCTAGTCTATGCTTTTGTAAACCTCCACAACAAGCCTAGTAGGAATGCGTGGAGGTAAGTGAGTCCTTCAGGAGAAGAGTCGATCTGCTCGTTCTGTGTTTACTGTTATAGAACTTTATATTTTATGTGTGAAGTTTCTTTACAAGTTTATGAGCTTGGTGTACTTCCTCGTTCTCTAAATTCCAACAAATAGATGGGCAAACATGGCCGTAGCATGTAAGATGTATGTGTGGAATCAAGTACTGCAAAAATAAACAAATCCTTTTGGAGGGATGGATATTGCCTCCATAATGGATTTTACCTCTTGTATACATGTATTGGATTGCTTGTTGTATACTTGTATTGGAATATATAAAAGGGTCTTGCTCGCTTTTCACCGCTCGCTTCTTTTGCTTCGCTCGCTTTTCACTGCTCGCTTTATCGACTGCCTCACCAATGTTGGCAGGAGAAACCTTAGCCTTTCCATTGTCTTGAACAATTGGCTTATTGATTTTATTATGAAGCCCAAAAGTCCCACAGTCATACTTGTACAAAAGCAGGCATAGCTTCAAGAGGCAATTGATGTAAGGCTAGAGGGCATTGCGAAGCCATATGCACGAATTTCTTGCATTCAAAACAAGCTCCTTCAAAAAGATCCCATTTGAGCTTGTAAAATGCACAGTGATTGAATACGATTCTGGTGTGTGGACACCCGTGTCCCGCAAACCAAATGCTACCCACAATAGAGAGGGGAATGTTCGACAAGCATTTACTTGTGCTGTTCATCTGTAAGTATCGCTTCAAAGAATCCTCAGGCTGCATAATGATCACATTTACTTGTGTTGTTCATCTATAACTATCGCTTCAAAGAACCCCCGGGCTGCATAATGATCTTTTTGAACAAAATATCCACCCAAAGTGCATGTCAGCCAGCTGTCCAAAATACACACACGCGCGTGCGTGCGAGCAAGGTGCTGCCTCTTTGCTTTCAGATGTCAAGTCTACTAAATATCTTTACATCACAATGGAAAAATAATAAGAGGATGATTTTTGGCAAGAATGAAGAAACGTTCCAACAGTTCAAACATGTCATGCCATAAGAGAAAAATCATCTTTAGAATATGTTACTTTTGAGAACTGTGATCCATTTCCACATGACAAACAATGTAACTTGGTGCAATGGACAGGCTCTAGCTTCAACGAATTGTATAATGCACAATACAGGCCTTTTTTTAAGTGGCACAGCTGTGACTTCCACACTCTACATGTGTCATGTTGCTTTGTATTGTGCTACTTAGATACTAAATCTTCAAAATGATACTCTTGAATGTGACCACTTGCATAATTCCTCTTGATATTTGTCTGACACTAACGAGTGCAGCCCAGCCATTCTAAACTAGATTATAGACTTGTTAACAAATCCTGAATAGTAGGGTACCTTCTGCTTCGACTATTTAAAGCCTGGTTATTTTCTCTTTCTGAGGGGTTATTGTTCATAGTGTTCTTAAAATGATTTACATGTGCATAGCTCATATTGCTCACTTGGTGCTTTTATAAACTTATATTGTCTTTTCCTTTTTTTGCGAGTATCAAATTTATATCTAGATTTCAGAACAATGATAACAAACACTCACTTTTGACTAGGCATTGGCAGTACCAATCAGCTTATGATGCTTTTTTGCTGAATCATGCTTGCAGGTAATGAATTGTGTGGAACAGGTGTGGGAACAAGTATATCAGCACAGCAATATGCAGCTGATATGAAAGAATTTCATAAGATTATACATGAAATTTATCAAGATCATCCATCTCTTCCTTTAGTCGTCGCACCAGATGGGTTTTTTCAAAAAGCATGGTTTCAGGAATTTTTAGGGACTTTGGGACCTAATGTTTTGGATGTCATTTCACTCCATATCTACAATCTGGGAGCAGGTGAAAAGTTTCAATAACTAATTAACTGTTGAACCTCTTTCCTTTTTACCTTTCATATTAGTAATCCCCATGTTTATCAGGTGTGGACAAAGATTTGGTGCAAAAAATACTCGACCCTTCTTGCCTTGACAGGGAAATGAAAGAATTCAAAACCCTACAAGAAACATTGAGCCAATATGATTACAAAGTAAGCTCTTGGATTGGAGAAGCAGGTGGAGCGCACAACAGTGGACATCATCTTGTTACGGATGCCTTTGTTTCTAGTTTCTGGTATGGGCACAAGTATCTGCATGTTTCACCACTCCTCATCTTTGTAGACCAGGTCAATTGTAACTAATTTTTTTTTCTATTAAGTAGAAAAAAGATCCAAGAGAAAATGCTCATGGTAAGAGTACATCATGCATAGCATGAAAAACAAAATACCCTGAGTGGATCAAAAAATTCTTTCAGTCCTTAACGATAGCAATTTTCTTGGACAAAGTAATATGTATCTGCTTGTGGGTGTATAGCCTTGGGAGGCATGATAATCCTCATGGTATGCTTCTTCTCTTAACAAGAAAGAGAAATCGTAAAGTGATTGACTTTATGATTGTCAAGAAAGAGTCTTGATTAAACTTTATAAGAACGTCTTGAATAAAGTATATATCAGCCTACTACCAAAGTTATTCAGGATTTAGGCATGCATCAGTTAGTGCCAAAAATGAGATAACTTATGATAGGGATTCTGGGGATTTATCCCTGCATATGACTTCACTCCACTAGTTGACAAAATGAGCTGGACTCCTGTCATTCTTTGTTTTACTGTGAGAAGTCAAATATTCATTGCGGAAGATTTTAGAAAATGAACACATGTTGAAAATCCTAGAATGATCCACATAGACCTCCATACCACTAATACCACTAAAAGCCTTTTCTAAGTAAGGGTGTATAAAGAAGATCCTTGACATACACTTTGCGTAAAGATAAAAACTTAAGAACATGTATAAATACGAGATCAGGAACCCCACTTTCGGTTGTAGGACTATGAGGATTTTGATCTTTGATGTTCACCTGGGGGTAGGCTACTAGATTAATAGATGATATACTTATGCAAATTGCATTTCAGCTTGTCAGGATCGTAGGTCATGTGGAGCAGGGTTTTTGGCTTCAGGATGATATCTGGAACCTAACCCAAGTTACATTCCCTCAGGCTCATGGAGGCTTTGCCTCTATGAAAGTGTCCCTATCAAGTATTTGCAGTGGGACCCAGGGGAGTGGTAATAAATTAATGCAGGGTAAGGAGAGAAGAGCCTCCCCTTCTTTCGATAAACGGTTAGTACTGCCAGGAAATTTCAGCTCAGCCTTAGATGTTGGAAGGCCACTAGAGCTACTCATTGGGAAAATTTTCAGATTTCTGCTGATTTGCAAAATTTGTTTTGGAAGACATTCAGGGAATCCCTTAGGAAAAGGAAAATCACTCCTTTCTTTTGGCTTTCTACTCATGGGTGGATTCTAGTGAACCAGTGGAGGTCCGTCTTTCAGGGAGATTCTACATGTATTCCTTGCCTTTCCGAGCCGCTAAAGATTATGTTCAACATTGCTTATGGGACTACAAACAAGCGAGGATTATCTGGAAGGGGATTGCTAGATTATTGAACACCTTTATGTGTTCTCCTTTCTTCATGACCTGGGGCTCAGTAGCTTGGCTGTCTCTTTTAGGTCCTCGGGGGTTTTATGAAAGAAATGACTCTTCTTGGACTCTTTCGGCTCAAAATTTGTTCTCTAGATGACGTTCTTGGCTCTCATTACAGACCTCCAAATGCCTATGTGGATCTTTCATATAGGAGTCTGGCGAGCATACCAACATGGCATATTTGCAGATCTAGATGCATAGAGGCTTTGGATGGTATCTTGGTCCACCTTGCACACACAATGACTAGTATTTGGACAAATACAGTACATACCTAGGTAGCCATTTAGGGAAGCATGTAGGGGTCTTCAAGGGCACCCTCTACCAAGAGGGTTCTTTTCCTCAAGGAGTGGAATGGCTCCCCGTTCTTTTCGGAGTCCCCACAGGGTTGAGATGGCCCTTTCAGCCTCAACCTTGGATTTTTTAAGCTCTTTTACAAGAGTTTGATTTTACCTCATTGGGTATTTGTTTTCTCATGCTTCTCATGATGTACTTCTCCCTCGAGCTATGCTCTCAGAGTTTCTAACTATTGGAATATGAAGCCAAAGTGAGTCAAAAATGTGTGTTCTAGTGTGTTCTAGTGTGAGTTCTAGTCTAGTGTGTCCTATGGATGCCACGTGTCATATTGGGAGCTATCCCATATGCATAGGTGTTCATATGTGTGTGTGTGCTCTTATATAAGAGTTGTACTTGTCTAGTGTCAAATGAATCGAGTATCAAGATACAAGCTCTTTGATCTACATGTGAGTACTCTCATTTTTTTTCATTGCTCTAGTCATTTCATTTCCATTTTATTATGTCGCCTTTTGAGTATCACTTCCTCTCTCCCTAGCCTACCCTCTCTCTCTCCCTCTTTCCACCATGTTCCTTCATGTGGTATCAGAGCCTCCCTTCCTACCTTCCCCTTCTTCTTGCTCTATCTAGAGGATGAGAGAAGCCCGCAAATGGAAGCTCCCCTCTCCTCTAAGGTAGAGCCTCCCTTCCCTTAGCCTCGCCATGGCTCCTCACCATCAAGTACTCCACGGTCCTCATTTGTGACTTCAGCTCACTCCCGCATCAGTTCGTGGTTCTCCCTCAGCATTGGCGGACATTCCTCGTCAGTTGGTCGCCAGAAACTTGTTTTGGAGCAGTCTAACGACTATTTTTTGACCTTTTGAGGTCCAATTTCTATGATTTTTGAAATTTTGGTCTTTGGGCTGTGCATATACCTGCTCACCTGAGATACTGCATACTGAATATCAAGCTGTGTATTGCACAAATAAATGAGGCATCCAATAGCCTAGCTATAAAGTGTGGCATCCACTGATTCACCTGCATCATACATGGTAAGCTTCAGCCCTGGTTCCATTGGAGTGGCTGTAGGCTTACAATCTTGCATGTTGAATCTATCCAAGAGCTTTTGCACATACTTGGATTGAGACATAACAATGCCACCCTTGTCTTGTATGAATTGGATCCCCAAATATAAATTTAACTTGCCCAAATCTGTCATGTCAAATTCACCTTTCAATTCAGCCTTGAAATCTGCAATTATTTTCTCATTTGACCCTGTGAGCAGCATGTCATCTACATAAAGAATGATGACTAAAATATCCCCCCCATCCTTCTTGATGTAGAGGGTGCTTTCAATTGGACTATTGTGCAGCCCCTTGCTGGCCAAGAAGGCATCAATCTTGGCATACCATGCACGTGGGGCTTGTTTCAGCCCATATAAATCTTTATTCAGCTTGCAAACTTGATGTGCATTGTCCAAAATTTCAAAGCCAAGAGGTTGTTTAACATAAACTTCTTCGTGCAAGTCCCCATTAAGGAAAGCTGTTTTTGATGAACATTCCAAACAAAATTTGCAGCCATTGCAATAACTGATCTAATAGTTGTCATTCGGGATGTAGGAGCAAAAGTCTCCTCATAATCTACGCCCTTTTTCTGAGCATATCCTTTGGCAACAAGCCGTTCCTTGTACCAATCAATGGACCCATCTGGCTTCCTTTTCACTTTGAACACCCATTTGGTACCTATAGCATTTTTTCTTGATGGCAAATCCACAACCTCCCAAGTCTGATTTTTCTCAATGCTGCAATTCATTGTGCATGGCATTCATCCAATGCACATTATCCTTGGCTTCTTCGAAAGTATCAGGTTCTTCCTCATCAAGAAGAGTACCTGCATAAGCTGATTCAATGGAAAGAGCCCCCCCTGCATGCCTAGGGGAGTTTAATCTTTCGAGGGTCAGGGTATGTACTAAAAATTTACAAAGGATGATGGGAGTTTGGGAGGCTTTATCTGGACCAGTGATGAACACATGGCCAAAAAGCCAGTTGACTTTGTCAAGAAGAGTTTTGTCTTCAAGAGGAGACTTTTGGATTTTAAGGAGGGGAAAAAGAGAACGGAATTCTTTCCATAAGAGATGGGAGAGGCTTTTTAATAGAGGAGTAGGGTCCAAATTTAGGGAGAGACAGACATCATGGAAGGTTTGGATAAGTGCTTGAAGATCGAGATGTGGGTCTAAGGGTGTGATAGGAATGTGATTGAGGCCATAAAGAATGTGTGAGCGAAGGAAGGTGATGAAAGAAGTTGGTGTTTGTAAGAGAGAGGTGGGGGATGGACATAGGATGGAAAGAGGAGGAGTTTGTAAGAGAGAGGTGGGGGTGGACAAAGGGTGGAAAGAGAAGGGGTCTGTAAGAGAGAGCTCCCATTAAGAGGGAACATGTGACACTCAAAAAGGTAATCCCCTCTAGAAAGAGAAGGTGATGCCTGTGTGGAAAGTGAGTACTCTGTTATAGAGAGAAAGTGATACCAAGGTGGAAAGGGGAGTTGCTAGTTAGAGAGAGAAGGTGACACAGGGTGGGGTGAAAAGGGGAGTCCGCACTCAAGAGAGAGATTTACACGGGAGTGGAAAGAGGAGGCCTCACTTAGAGAGAGAAAGTGACACGGGATGAAAAGGGGAAGCCTCACTTAGAGAGAGAAAGTGACAAGATGAAAAGGTGGGAGGCCTCACGTATAAAGAGAAAGTGACATGGGATGAAAAGGGGAGGCCTTACTTAGAGAGAGAAAGTGGCACCGGTGGAAAGAGGACCCATGTAGAGAGAGAAAGTGGCATTGGGGTGAAAAGAGAAGGATTTTGTTAGAGAGAGAAAGTGGCACTGGGTGGAAAGAGAAGGACCCATGTAGAGAGAGAAAATGGCACCGGGGTGGAAAGAGGAGGACCCATATAGAGAGAGAAAGTGGCATTGGGGTGGAAAGAGAAGGATTTTGTTAGAGAGAGAAAGTGGTATCGGGTAGAAATAGGAGGTGTCACCGGGGAGGGAGAGAGCAAGAGTGTATATACAAGTACTAGGAGGGTGTTTTCTCATTGAACATGGTACCTCTTGACCGGTGACCCATTCACTGGTGCAGGTAGGAGTATGCCTTCCAAAGTGGCCAGGTAGACTCCTCCACTTGGAATAAGCTTGGCAATGAAAAATGGGCCTGTCCAACCACTTACAAACTTAGGTTTGTGTTTGAGAAACTTACTGGAATACCAGAGTACTAGATCACCAACTTTGAAATCCCTCTTCCTGAGGTTCCAGTCATGCCATGCTTTCTGTCGTTTCTGCCACACTTCTTGAGCGAAGACTGCTTCATGTCGATGCTCTGCTAGTGCCTCCAAATCCCACAAGTGTTCCATTGTGTAGGCTTCAAAGTTGTCATTTTTGTCCGGAAGCACCCTATGGATGTCAAGATGAAATTCATAAGGCATGACAGCCTCCAACCCATAGACTAGCTCGAAGGGTGAATACCCCACCATGGTATGCCAACATAGTACACCTCTTGTCTACAGGTGGCTTTCCTCTAGGTCTGACTCCAACAAAGAAACACAAGAGGATCCTCCTTCAAGCTGCTCCTTTTAAGTTGATTGCAGGTCAACTGTACAAGCTCGCGAAGGACTAGATCTTGAGACGGTGTGTGCTTCCCCACGAGACACAATCCATTCTTGAAGAGGCACACGCTGGCATAGGTGGAGGGCATATGGCCTCAGGTGCTACTGCTAGGAAGATCATGCGTGCGGGGTTCTGGTGGCCCAAGCTCTTCCGTGATTGCCATGCTCATGTGACCCGATGTGATTCATGTCAACGAGCAGGCCCCAAGCCTACAAGGCGCGAGTACCTTCCTGTCACGTGCCCCCCTTCTATCATTGGGGATTAGATTTCATTGGTCCCATCTCTCCTGCCTCACGCCGAGGGAACAAGTATGCTCTGCTTGCCACAGACTATGGAACCAAATGGGTCCAAGCCAAGGCAGTCAAAAACTGTATAGCTAGGTGGTAGCCACATTTCTATATGACCAAATCATCTCTCGGTTTGGCTGTCTTGTAGAGTTGATGAGTGATAGAGGATCTCACTTCCTCAACAATGACACCATTGCTTCCCTGGTTCACATGTTACAAATAGTTCACAAATTTTCATCTCCCTATTACCCATGTGCCAATGGTCTAGCTGAGAGCTCAAATCGAACAATGTGTGCAGGATCATGCATCGTCTTTGCCTCAGTTGTCTAGCAGATTGGGATGACATACTTCTAGCTACTTTATTTGCCTACCGGAAAGTAGTCCACCACAAATAGGCATTCATCAGGTAGTGCTGTCACCCCAAAAAGGCCCGCATCGGGTAATTCATATGTGATACCATTGGTTGGTTCCCCAGAATGTATCCTGGACAAGTGGTCTGCAGGTTGATGCAGTCTAGCAGCCCTCACCAAAATGTCGAATTCAAATTCTTGAAAAAGAAGAATCCATCTGCTTAACCGGCCACCAAGAGTAGGCTTATTCAATAAATACTTAAGAGCTTCATGATCATTGATGATCACAAACTTGTTGCCCAAGAGGTAGTGACGATACTTGGTCATGGCATAAACCATGCCGAGACCCTCCCTTTCTGTGGTACTGTAATTGCATTCTGCTCCATTGAGTTGTCGGCTGGCGAAGTAATGGGCAAATCAATCTTGGTATCCTGGCTAGGTTGAGCTAGTATAGCACCTACTGCCCACCCACTAGCATCCACATGGACATGAAAAATGACATCCCAATCTGGCCTGCCTGAGGATGGGGGCCTTCACGAGGCGATGCTTCAGATCATCAAAGGCTAGTTGTTGCGGGGTGGCCCAAACAAAAGATTGGTCTTGATGTAGGAGTTCTGTCAGTGCAACAGCAATGTCGGCATAGAAACGTATGAACCTTCTGTAATATCCTACATGCCCTAAGAAAGACTTCACCTCTTTGGGTGTATACGGGATAGGCAATGAGATGATCACCTCTACCTTGGCAGCGTCAAGAGTCATGCCCTCAGCAAAAACAGTATGACCAAGGAGAACACCTCAGAGTGCGAGAAAGAAACATTTGTCAGGGTTCAAACACAAGCACACTTCTCTGCACTTATCAAAGACCCATCTCAACTTATGTAGATGATCATTTTTATGGCCAGATCAAGATGGGAGGCAGTTTTACCATTTAAAACAAAGAAGTCATCTAGAAATACCTCAAGAAACTTGCCGATATTCTCCTGAAAGAGTTTGGTTACAAGTCGTTGAAAAGTTGCGGGGGCATTACATAATCCAAAGGGCATCATTCGGTAGGCATATGTTTCCCATTGAGTGACAAAGGTAGTCTTGGGCTGATCCTGTTCTTTCACACGAACTTGGTTGTACCCGCTATATCCATCCATGAATGAGTATAAAGCATGTCCTGCCACTATCTCCAACACTCTATTTGTGAAGGGAAGGGGGAACCTATCATGTCTTGTGCAGCATTCAAACTCTGATAGTCAACACATATTCTGAGTTTGCCAGTCTCTCTTTTGGGTACAATGACAATTCCGCTAACCCAATCCGAGTAATCCATTGGGTAGATTAATCCTTGCCATAGTTGGGATTCATGCAGTATGGACTTTTAATCACACGGTCTGCATCCGGATATAAGTCGATGCGATGCTCCATGAAATCAACGGGCACCCCCTTCAAATCCTTGTAGGACCAAGCAAATACATCCACAAATTCTTTAAAAAGATCTATCACACTACAGCTAGAAGATAGTCATGTTCCCAGACCTAACTTCAAATGCCGGGGTTGGGGTCCTCAGTCCCAATGTTGAGGTACCGCCAGTTCCGTGCCTCATCAACAGGGGCAATGCATTAGGATCTTGAGGTACTTGGCTCACCCGTTCTCAGTCCTATATGTGCTGGAGTATCTTCAAGGGGAAAGTCGCCCTCCACTTCTCTCAACCAAGATGGGGGGTAAGTAACTGGTGGGTTCTCGGACACGTGCACGGGCTGAGATGTAGAGTCAGTAATGACAGCTTCAGGAGATGATTGGACACACAGTACCAGATGGGTTTTCACCACAACCCACCTCAGATCTCCTTCTTCCCCTCTTATGGTTGCTATCCTGAAAGCATGTGCCAGCTTCAGGAGTACTCTTCGTAGGATTCACCTGTCCACCCGTGAAGAGATTGAAAGGCAGCCTATCATGTGGAATGACAATATTTTGGATGAGCATGGTAGACCACTTGGAGCTTCTCTTTACATGCAGTGGCCCAGATGGGAGAGGGGCCCTGCATCTACTGTGGGAGCATGGAAAGCCTTCAGGAGGCTTCCTACAGACCGACAGGCCCAGATGGTTCATAATCTCAGAGGGAGTGTAGGGAGAGTCCAATAGATTGATGCAGCCTTGCCCTTGGATTGGGTGGACACAGATGACATGCCTATCACTTGTTCCACCTGGATGGGGGCATTTTCCAGATTGGGCATTCCTTTGCAAGTGATTGCTTTACGTAACACACATGAGGATGCCCTAGTCTTTGATGTTTCTTCGAGGGGCAGGCTGTCCAGATCCACAGACGGTATTTTGTTGGAGGTACCGTTTCAGCCAGTCAGGATAGTGGGCTTCATGGAGCATGGCTCTCTTTCACAGTGGTACTTGAATCCTAACCCGCTACTCATTGCCCTGGGCTCATGGAGGCTGTGGCTCTATGGAGGTGTCCCGATTAAGTTTTTGCAGTGGGACGCTGTGGAATGGGAGTGGATAGATGAAGGGCACCGAGAGAAGGGCATCCCCTTCTTTCATTACACGGTCAGTAATTCCAGGAAATTCCAGCTCAGCTGTAGGGGTTGGAGGCCCACCAGAGCTCCTCATTGGGAGAATTTTCAGATTTCTGCAGACTTGCAGGAGTTTTTTTGGCAGAGGCTCTGGAAATCCCACCGGAATAGAAAAATTACTCTCTTCTTTTGGCTTTCTATTCATGGTGGGATATCAGTGAACCAATGGAGATCTAGGTTCGGGGCTGCTGACCCTACTTGCCCTCGTTGCCTTTCTGCTTTGGAGAAAATATAGCACTGCCTTTGGGATTGCAGACAGCAGGCGAGAATCATATGGAAATGGATTGCAAGACTTTTCAGCACTTTTGTTCGCCTCCCCTTCTGTATGACCTGGGGATCAGTGGCTTGGCTCACTCTTTTAGGGCCCTAGGTTTTCTTTGAGAGACATTACTCGTCTTGGGCTCTTCACATCTGACGACACCTTGTGGAGTCGTGCTCTCTAGAGGATGTTCCAGCCACTCTCTTCAGGGCTGCTCATTCCTCGGTTGACTCTCCATGGGAGGTTTTAGCTAGCATTGCAGCATGGCACATTTGGAGAGCCAGATGCACTGAGGCTATGGAGGGTTCTTAGGTTCACCCTTCTCAGACCTTGGCCAGTACTTGGACAGATACGGTACACACTCTGATGGCCATATGGGTGACCATGCAGGGATCCTCTCGAGCAGCCTCCTCCAGGAGAGTTACTTTTCTTGGGGATCGGAGAGACTCTCCCTTCCTTGCTGAGACTTCTACAAGGTTGAGTTAGCATTTTCAGTCTCGGCCTTGGTTTCTTTCTACCTCATTCTTCTGAGGTGTTTTTTATTACATGCTTAGCATGTTGTATTTCCGCACAGAGCTTGGTCTAGCGAGTTTCTTTCTTACTTAATAGAAGTCTCTTTTTTGGAAAAAAAAAAAAAAAAGAATGGCCTTTGCGGACCGCAACCATTGCCTACCAAAGAAGTAGAGGGTAAGTTTGTTCATTTTCGGTCATATCAAGGACAACAAAATTGGAGAGAAAAGTTACTCCGCCAATCTTCATGTGAACACCTTTGACTGTGCCCATTGGTTTTACTCTGCGTTGATTAGCCATGCGTACTTGAAAGTGAACATCACTTGTCAACTTCAACCCCAATTTTTGGAGTATACCTTTTGGCATAATGTTCATGGCCGCCCCACCATCAAGGAAGACGTCCTTCAGCTCTACTCCATGAATCTCCACTATGAGCTTGGGACTCTGTTCACAAGTGAGGGCAGCGTAGGCAGAGAAGTGGTCTGGTGTAGACCCATGCTGAGCCGGTAATGTCTCTAGTGTTGGCTCACTCGGAGTAGATCCCTTATGTCGACCTCTTGGGAGGCGGTTGAGAAATGTAATGGTCTGATGCTTGATTTGGGGGGACAACAGACAAAGTTGTCGTAGAGTGATGTTGGGCTTGAAACTCATAAGATCTTCAAATAGGGAGTAGTGTTGGACACTAGTATTAGCCTTGTGTGACCTCATCCTCCTAGCCTCTGGCCAAGGGTCAAAGCTTACACGAGGATGTGGATGTACATCTGAACTATGAGTCATTGTCTCCTGTGGTGTCTCTTCCATCACCCCTTTCCCTTTTGCCTGGGTAGGACTAGGTATTTTCCCCATCGCCCCTTCTCTGTTGAGTGCGGTTGGGGAAAAAGTGGAAGGACCTACTTGTGCCTCATTCTTCCTGTGCTGTCCGAGGGTTATCACTTCTGTTGCAAGCCTCATAGTTCCCGTTTTGCGGGACGGAAATTGAGGTGTGCTACCTTCATCTTCAGAACTGGATCGAAAGATCTCTTGTGACACTCACCTCCCGATACCTCAAAGGCATAGAGTGATCACTTGAGGTTGAGGCACTTCTGGGGTTAGTGGTTGACCTTAATGGCTGTGTGCCCTTCGAGTTTGTTTCTGAATCACTATCAGGAGCAAGAAAGGGTGGTCTATTCCTGGGAGTACTGTGTATCTTGGAGGGGGAGAATGACCTTGGTGGGGGAACACTTGTTGAACTGATTGGTGCTGAGGTCTCCGGTGTTGACTCTGAGTCATCCTTACATTTGTCACCTTTTGTTTGTGACCGTGTCACAGCGTCCCACACTACGTCGATCAAATGGGGGTTGTTGCCCTCCCCTGTTACTACTACATCAACCATATTCACTGGGGATGCGGGTTCCACTCTTCCATTGGGACAATCTCTAGTGTAGTGGTCGTTCGTATTGCATTGTGTACAAGAGGGTCCCCCGAACGGCTGTGTACAATCATCTTGGTAGTAGCCGTACTCACCACATCTGTAACACATGATGGGTCTTCTAAAGTTGGTACCTCTGCCTGTGCCTCCATGTCCACCTCGGAAACCACCCCTTCGACCACGTTGATAAGGGGGTCCATAGTCACCTCCTGACATAGGTGGTTGGTACAGTGCATAGTAAGGCTGAGGATAGAAATAAGGGGCACCAATTGAATTGGGCGCAGGAGCTTGGAGCAAAGGGGGAGTCGGAAGCAATGGAGGTGGCATGACAGGAGGAGGAGGTCGCTCAGATGCTAGTGCAAGAGGGGGAGTAGGAGGTATTGGTGCTGGGCTAGAAGTTATGGGTACCGTTCTGTTGACTGCAACAAGTAGAGGTTCCCCCGAAGTATACTCTGTGAGAAGCTTCCTTAATCCTTTGAGGTACCTATACTCAGAGGCATCATGTCCATGGATCTCACAAAATGTACAAAATGAGGAAGAAGTAGGTACCTTATGCTTGGAGGAACACTCCCAGTGACCATGGTTAGAACCCTTGCATTCTGTGCACTAAAGACCACTTCAAATCTAAGCCTCAAAGGACGACTGACCATCCACCTTTATTCTATCCTTTAGGCCTTCTTTGATTTCTTCTAATTCTTTCTTTAGTTGCTGCCATGCGGATGATCCCTCCTCTCTTGGGAGTTTGGTGGTCGTAGTCGTTGATGAGGCAAAACTTAACTGTGACCACTCCATCTTGACATCGTCCTTTAGGAACTCTTGAAGTGAGGCATGCTCAGGGAGTTTATCAACCAGCCTTATAGCAATGGTAGGGGGTAATGCTTTCAAAAACCACCCCTTCATGCTAGCATCATTAGATGGCACAGACATCTTTGCCGCCAAGACCCTCATCCTTGTGTACATCTCAGAGATGCTTTCTCCAGGCGTCATGGTGTCAGTGGACAACTCCTGGACAATCATATGTTCAAACTTCTCCAATTTGAAAGTCTTTAGAATTGTCCAAGTTTGAAAATGGTCAGCCGGAAATTGGCTATACCATACATCGGCTGCATCCTCCAATGACGAAGGAAAGATGTGTAGAAAGGCATGCTCATTTTCTACACCCTTGGCTTTGCATGCTGTGAGAAACTTCCTCACATGAGCTTCCGCATCCTCATGTAGGTGACCTTTGAACTTCTGAATCTTCACATGGACTGTGTTAAGTAACTCTAGAAGTTTTGCTTTTTCTCTAGGACTAAGAACCACCACACTCACCCCAGAAGCTGAGGTGGAAGGAAGAGTAGAAGGGCCTCCCGATAGAGCAGTACTCAATGTGGGGCCTCCCGATGGAGCAGTACTCAATGTGGGTACTAAGGAGACATATGGTGGAGTGGATGATGAGACAACACCCGTGCAAGAGACCACACTGTTGCGAAAGTAGATGGTGAAGACATGGGGAATGTGGGGGTACTCCTCAGAGGCGCATGAAGGTCAAGACAGCCCCTTAGCTCCTGTTGCAACGATGTCTTCATCAGCAGCCATTGCAGCCACTTCAATGGGAGTAGTACCCACTTCAGCGCCGGACTTGACATCCAGTGGTCAAGCTGCCATTTCGTCTGCCCCATGCATAACCCTAGTCCTGTGAGTCTAGTTTCTACATCCGTGACACCCATGGGTCACCTTTTGCTCCGATATCCCTACCGTTGGCCATTATCTCTACCCTTCCCCCCTCCTTCTTGTCCATCCTACATGGCTTCAACCCCTTCTCCTTCCCAACTGCCTCCGCATCCCTCGTCTTTAGTACTTTCTTCTTTGACCCGTTCCCCGCTTTGTACTTCTTCTTCTCCGGAGTTGGGATCTGACCACCACTGATCTTGTTGGTCCAAATCGATGAGAGTCTCGATGAAGTTACTTGCTCTGGCTACAGCTCCAATAGGTTCACTTTGTGCTCTTCCTGAGGACTTTGTGAACTTTTGTCTCACGTAATGCTTTTTGTATCGAGTTTGGTCGGCCGGAATTCTCCTCTCCACTCTCCTTAAGTACCTCCTAGTTCTCTCACTCGCTCCTTCAAGGTATCAGAACTACTCGGCATAAGAACTCTCTCCTCTAGGACCCTAGAACTCCACTTCCCTGTTGCTGCTCAACACCAGCAGTGTCCCACCGTGATCGCCATGAACTGTCTAAGGGGAGGGGTTCCTATCCTTTCGGAGGTGTTACCGGAGGCCAAAGGCCGCTGGATTGAGAAGCATGAGAGTTGCAATGATCTAATGCAATGGATCGCATGGAGTGCACTGTGCAGTGGTGTGCGGAGTGCACCATGCAGTGGTGTGCGGGTGTCGTAGGCTGTCCTGCAGTGAACAGCGACATAGGAGTGCACTATGCTAAATGACAATCACATGAGAACTCCACAACATAAGCATAAGAAGAAACCTCGTCATACACTAGTGAACAATCCCCATATTGGAAAGAGACATGAAGAATGAGAAAGTGACCAAGATGGCCAAAGTACATATCACTGGACAAGCATCTACAGGTCACAAGTCGCAAGTCACAAAAACACACAGGTCTATCCCCATAGTAGACAGAGGGGTACACACAGGTCTCTCCACACTCTCTCCTTGGGGCAAGCTCGTAGCTCCAACCTCTATCTCTCCTCACACTGTTCTCTCTTCCGCTCCAATGCCGAATGCCGAATGCTCAATGTTGAATCTCTCCTCCCCTCTCCACCTTCTCCTTCATCCAGATCCCCCGCCTTGGAGGGTCCCTTCTTCGCCAAGAATCTCTCCCCTTTCTCCCCAATGGTCATCCTCCTATGCCGTTGTGCCGTTGGCTCTCTTGATGGCTCCAGCAACTTCCTGACTCTCTGACTCGCCAACCTCTTCTAGTCAGGGTGGTGTAAAGACTCCATGTGCAGGTGAGCTGGATCACTGCACCACTCAACCACTGTACCACTGTGTAACTGTAAATACTCCTGACTGCTCCATGTGCTAAGCTCACTCTCCATGTGCGTAGCTCTCGATGAGATCGCCTTGGGCATGGTACTCCTGGTTGACATGTGACGACCTATGGTTGACATGTGTCGACCTATGATTAACATGTGTCGACCTATGATTGACATGTGTCGACGCATGGTCGCCTCGAATAGTACTCCTGGATGAACTCATGTGGTCAACCCCTCGTGTCGTGTGGCTGACCTGTGTTGACACATGGTCAACATGTGGTCAACGCCTGTCGACCTGTGGTCAGGGGTGTCTCTATTGTAGCACATGCCGGAAGTAGTTTGTCAAGTCTGCAACTCGTTGTTGCAATAGGATTCAATCCCATGATGAAGTTTCACGTGCAACACAGTGGTCGTTGCGTAGCAGGACAATGGAGAATGATGAAGACCAAATGGTGGAATCCCCACAAAAGGTGAGCAAGAAGTTATCAATTGAATCGACTTCTCAGTTTTAGGATTTCAAACATGATCTGGATACCAACACGGAAACAGCTGCTGCTCCCCGCTCTTCCTGCTGCCCTCCTTCTTCCTGCTCCCCTCCTTGCTGCCCCCTCCCTCCCCTCCTTGCTGCCTCCTCCCTCCCCTCCCCCCTACCTGCTGCTCCCCCCGCCTCCCCCCCGACTCCCCTCCCTCTCTCCCCTTCTCTACCTCCCGCGCTGCTGCAGCCTCCCCCCGCGCTGCTGCCAGCTCCTCCCCCGCGCGCTGCCTCCTCCCTCCCCTCCCCCCTACCTGCTGCTCCCCCCGCCTCCCCTCCCTCTCTCACCTTCTCCCCCCCCCGCGCTGCTGCAGCCCCCCCCCCGCGCTGCTTCCAGCTCCTCCCCTGCGCTGCTGCCTGCCTGCATGCACCCCCCCGCGCTGCTGCCTGCACAGCCCCCCCCACTCTTTCTTTGCTTCCCCTCCCCCTCTCCTCCACTCCTCCTCTCCTCTATCCTCCCGTCCTCTCCCTTCCTCCTCTCCTCTTGCTGCCCCCCCTTTCTCCTTGCTGACTCCTCCTCTCCTTGCTCATTCATCTCTCTCCCACCTTCCTTTCACCCTCTCCCTTCATTTGGAGTACCCCTATTCTCTTTTAGGGGTCTCCTGGGCTTCAGGAAGCGGACGGAGTGCTTTTTTGTGTTTGAATCGACCTATCCCACCTCGATTGATGAATGGGTTCCCATTCAGTCAATCCGTTACCGCACACACCGGCCGCGAGAACCGTCACTTTCTTTTTTTTTTTTTCCCAAAAAAGAGACTTCTATTAAGTAAGAAAGAAACCCGCTAGAGCAAGCTCTGTGCGGAAATACACCATGCTAAGCATGTAATAAAAAACACCTCAGAGGAATGAGGTAGAAAGAAACCAAGGCTGAGGCTGAAAATGCCATCTCAACCTGTAGAAGTCTCAGCAAAGAAGGGAGAGTCTCTCCAATCTCTGAGAAAAGTAACTCTCCTGGAGAAGGCTGCTCGAGATGATCCCTGCATGGTCGCCCAAATGGCCATCAGAGTGTGTATCGTATCTGTCCACGTACTGGCCAAGATCTGAGAAGGGTGAACCTTAGAACCCTCCAAAGCCTCAGTGCATCTGGCTCTCCAAATGTGCCATGCTGCAATGCTAGCTAGGATCTCCCATGGAGAGTCGACCGAGGAGTGAGCAGCCCTGAAAAGAGTGGCCGGAACATCCTCTAGAGAGCATGACTCCACAAGGTGTCATTGGATGTGAAGAGCCCAAGAGGAATCAAGTCTCTCAAAAAATACATGGGGCCCTAAAAGAGTAAGCCAAGCCACTGATCCCTAGTTCATATAGAAAGGTAGGCAAACAAAAGTGCTGAAAAGTCTTGCAATCCCCTTCCATATGATTCTCGCCTGTCTGCAATCCCAAAGGCAGTGCTATATTGTCTCCAAAGAAGAAAGGCAGCGAGGGCAAGAAGCGTCAACTCCGAACTTGGACCTCCAATGGTTTACTGCTATCCCACCATGAATAGAAAGCCAAAAGAAGAGAGTGATTTTTCTATTCCGGTGGGATTTCCAGAGTCTCTGCCAAAAACATTTCTGCAAGTTAGCAGGAATCTGAAAGTTCTCCCAATGATGAGCTCTGGTGGACCTCCAACCCCTACAGCTGAGCTGGAATTTCCTGGCATTACTGAGCATGTAACGAAAGAAGGGGATGCCCTTCTCTCGGTGCCCTTCATCTATCCATTCCCATTCCCCAGGGTCCCACTGCAAAAACTTAATTGGGACACCTCCATAGAGCCACAGCCTCCATGAGCCAACGGCGAGGAGAAGCGGGTCAAGATCCAAGTACCACTATGAAAGAGAGCCATGCTCCATGAAGCCCACTATCCTGACTGGCTGAAACGGTACCTCCAACAAGATATCGTATGTGGATCTGGACAGCCTGCCCCCCGAAGAAACATCAAATACTAAGGCATCCTCATGTGGGTCAAGAAAAGCAATCACCTGTAAAGGAACTCCCAATCTGGAAAATGCCCCCATCCAGGTGGAGCAAGTAATAGGCATGTCATCTGTGTCCATCCAATCCAAGGGCAAGGCTGCATCAATCTGTTGGACTCTCCCTGCACTCCCTCTGAGATTAAGAACCATCTGGGCCTGTTGGTCTGCAGGAAGCTTCCTGAAGGCTTTCCATGCTCCCACTGTAGATGCAGGGCCCCTCTCCCATCTTGGCCACTGCATGTAAGGAGAAGCTCCAAGTGGTCTGCCAAGCTCATCCAAAATCCTGTCATTCCACATGATAGGCTGCCTATCAATCTCTTCATGGGTGGATGGGGGAATCCTGCGAAGAGTACTCCTGAAGCTAGCCCATGCTTTCAGGATAGCAACTATAAGAGGGGAAGAGGGATGAGGTGGGCTGTGGTGAAAACCCATCTAGTACTGTGTGTCCTATCCTCTCCTGAAGTGGGCGTGCGAGACTGTATGCATCTGATAAAAAAATCCTTCCAAGGCTCTTGCCCTGGCATAAGCCCTCTCACAACGAACTTGCAGAGTAAAGCTCTGCACTGTAGATCTGGGTCGATGATATTCAAACCCCCTTCTTTTGTAGGAAGAATCAAGGTCTCCCAAGCCACCCTGGCTGTAACATCAGTTGTGCCATCTAGACCACTCCATAAAAAGTTTCATACAGGCCTCTTAAGCTGAGTGATACAATCCCTAGAGTGGCACCAACAAGAGCATACAAACCATGCTGTGGCTAGAAGAACCTGGTTAACCACCACCACCCTGGAGGCCAAGTCAAGTTTGGCTGAGCTCCAGAAAAGGAGCTTTCTTCTGATGCTTTCCAACACCGGAGCAAACTATTGTGAAGGAGAGATGCCCACCCCAACCTGGCAGCCCAAATATCTTACGGAGATGCCCCTGTGTACCCAAGTGAAGCCAATATCATTACCCCAATCCGGGGTGTCATCCTCGCAAATCCAAAAACCACTGGATTTATGCCAATTAATGTGTGCACCTGCAGCCGTGCAAAACAAATCCAAGGCTGTCCGGAAGGAAGTGAGTGTCCTGGGGGAGGCATCCAAAAAAACAGCCGTGTCATCTGCCAACTCACTATCCAGGAGCTCTTCTTCCCGGCGGATAGGAAGCCTCAGCCCATAAATATCAGCTTGAGATCTAATGTAGATACTCATAGCTTCCGCCACAAACAGAAAAAGAAACGGGGCAAGAGGACATCCTTGGCGGACGGATTTGGAAATCTGAAACCTGTCCCCTCTTACCCCCCCAATGAGCAACTGGCTATGAGCTGATCTGTAGAGAGAGGATACTCCTCTAATCCATGCATCTGAAAAACCAAAGCGAGATAGAGTACCCTCTAAAAAATCCCAATCTACTCTGTCGTAAGCTTTCTCAAAGTCCAAGAGTAGAATGGCCAATCTCTGGTGGCTCTACATGGCCCATTCTGAGGCCTCCCAAAATGAGAAAATATTATCAAAAATACTTCTGCCATGCACAAACCCTGTCTGCATGTCATGAATCAAATCTGGAAGAAAAACATGTAGCCGCAAACTAATGGCTTTCGCCAGAATCTTGTAAAAAGTGCCCAATAGAGTGATGGGTCTCCATTGAGACACAAGATTCCTATTACCCCCCTTTGGGATGAGATAAATGAGACCATCTGTAAGTGAGTCCAACATCTCACCAGAGTCCCACACGCCCTGCAGGGCTGATGTAATGTGATCACCAATCTGCTCCCAAAAAGTAATAAAAAAGGAGGGGGTAAGTCCATCTGAACCTGGGCATTTGCCCTTATGAAGGGCAAGTAATGCAGTCTTGAATTCTGCATTGGTGAAAGGTGCATCCAGAGAAACATACATCTCATCCTTCACCAATACAGGGATACACTGCCAAATAACCTCTCTGGCATCATCAATGGCCTGTGTGTCTGGATCTGTAGTAAGAAGGGATGCAAAAAAATCTGAAGCTACACGCATGACAGCATTAGGATCTGACTGTAACACCCCGTCTGAGTCAACAAGCTGCGAAACACTATCTCTACTATGTCTGGGCCCATGAGTAGAGAAAAAGTGTTTGTTGACCCTGCCACCCATCTGAATCCAAAAGGATTCCCGTGCATGAAAGGCATATTCTGCTCTCTGATCCAACAATGTCTGCAAATGAGCCCTTGCTGCAGCAAGGCGCTCCTGAATCCAAGCATCTGTGGGCCTCTTCTGCTCTTCCCTCTGAAGGGACGCTATCTGCTGGCGTATACCAATCTCACATATGAGAATCTCACGTTTCCTAGAATCAGCGACTGTATGATAATAGTCACTAATTCCGGATAAGGCTGCAGCTACCTAAGATGGGTGGACAGCTCCACCCTGTATGTGAGAAACCCAAATCTGTAAAATATCCTCCGTGAGGCTCTCCTCTGCATAAAAAGCATCCGGAATCCTGACACTAGCAGAGCGTCCTCTCCGATGAGGCTCAAGAATTTGCAACACCACTGGAAAATGATTTGAGGTGGAAACCCCAGTAGAAATGCATACAGATCCTCCTCTGTCAAGTGCCCAATCGTCTACATAAAATCTGTCAATCCGTGCATGAATGGGCATGTGTATTCTCCTGTTCGACCAAGAGTACAGGAGTGACTGTGGCATAATATGAAAGGCATCATCCAACCAAGTGTCCCTGCCACTGAACTAAAAGAGGAAGGCATCCCAGGCTGCCCTCTCCAAAGAATGAATTCCACCCTGTCTGCCTCCCTTTTTGTCTGAAGGCAACTCAACCACGTTGAAGTCGCCACCAATGATCCAAGAATCTGCAATGGGGGCCCAAGAGAGTAACTCCTTCCAAAAGGAGATCCGCTCTCCTCTGTTGTTGGGAGCATACAGATTGAGAAGGCCAATCTTACGCCCTCCAATCAAAATAATGATCCATTGAGCTCTAGAAGGGGAGATAATACCATGACCAGCAACCAAGGGGAGAATAGAAAGAGAGACCGAAATGCAAGTACCTCCCCTTGTGCCCATAGCAGGCGACCAAAAGGTATGTCCTGAAGCAGTTTGCCAGACTTAGAGCAATCACTGGCATCCAGCTTGTGTTCCTGGATAAAAAGGATATCAATAGCACCTCCAGTGACGCCTGGATGACCGGATCAGCTGCCTACGGCGACGGTGTGGAACTCCGCCTAGGCCCTGTATGTTCCAGCTGACTATCCTCATCGACAGGAGGATGCTGGATGGAAAGGCTTACCCGACCTAGTAGAGGAGACCAGCTTCCCTTGGGCCGAAACACTCCTGCTGAGGGCACGAAACTCAACAGGTGAAAGGATCCCCACACCTACTGAAAGGGAGGCCCTGTCAGAAGGAATCCCAATGACCGGGACCCCTAAGGTGGAGGGCACAAACTCCTCATCATCCATGAAAGTCACCGAATCTGCCAGTGCCGAAAAAGAATTCCTGATAAGCAAGTCTGGCCGAGGAATGCGAAGAAGACCTGCACTCGTGGAAGATGGAGGAGGACCTACTAGGCCTCTATCAGCAGAATTGGAGCTGGGGGTTGAGAAGGCCTGTGGCTGGGGTGAAGAGGAATCAGGAGCCCTCATCTGCGCCTGCACTTTCTCGATTGTCCTGACTACGGTAGGAACAGTCTGCAGGGAAGAAGTACCTGCAGCCCCCTCGTGGTCAGAAACCAAGGGGTCCGAAACCAAAGTGACTAGGGCTGGTGGATCTAAAGGCCCCTCCTGATGGAACTGTAGTGTGTGGGGCTGCAGCAACATCCACCTCTGGAGTCTGGAAGGCGTCTGTCTGAACAGGATCAAAAGTTTCCTCCTGAGGTAAGGGAGCCGCTTTGATAGCTCTCCATCGTGGTACTGGGTGTGCTGCGGGCATTGGGCGCCCTGCTGCCCCTGGTGGTCCTGGGGTGCGCGAAGCAGGGCGCCCTGTTGCTCTTGGTGGTCCTGGAGTGCGTGGTACAGGGTGGTGGGGAGGTGCATTCGTGGTAGTACGTGAAGGAGCCGCACCAGAAGACCTCTTGGGTCTTTTTCTCTTCCTTGCGCAGTCTCTAGCAAAGTGCCCAAGGGTCCTACAAATCGTGCACTGGTCCTGTCTACCTGAAATCTCGACTCTCTGTCGAAAGAGAGAGCCGTCTGGACGCTGAAGCGTAATGTGGTCATCTGAGATGTTAGGGTCAGAGACAATGACCCTAACACGAGGCACCCCGTCTGCACTGGCTTCCTCTGCCGAGGAAGAAGGCATGCCAGGAAGGGAGGGGATCTCAGTGACCACTCCGAATGTGGCTCCGATAGTGGCAAGCAGTCGATGGTAGACTTGAGGAAGACCAGGAAATCTAATGAACAGTGATGTGACCTGCGTGTCCTCCTCGACCGGATCGAAGCCCAAGGTGTAGGGTAAAAGAAAGATCCTCCTCGAACCCAAAGCCAGGGGATTAGCTTTGAGAACAAGGGCTGTGGACTCGTGGGAGTCGAAAACCACTTGGAAGAATCCACGTCCCAAAAGTCGAATATCCCTGAGGTGTGGGGCGAGGTCTTCTGGTAACGCCGCTAGCATCCAGTCTCTATTCTGTGATCTGGAAGGGTGGGGGCAGTAGCTCACGGGGAGGACCAGCAGCTCATGCAAGGGCCATACCTGTGCTATGATCTTGCCTTGAATAGAGCCAAGTAGAAAATCCCACTGTGTAGGTTGCCAATGCCCAAAAGAAGAAGTATGAACTGTCACTTTCTCAAAAGACGAGCTGTAGCAGTTGCAAAAGGATTTGGAGCATGAGTGTTCCACGACTCTCTTCGCACGCATCCATGGCTCCCACCCCTCCAGGTCACAAGCTAGAGATTGGATGCTTGCGGTGCTTCCCCAGGAGCTCGCCCCCCACCTTAAGGATATTCGTTTGTTGGGACGAGGTTTCTTTCAGGTGTGCCTAAATTCCCCGGACGTCACGAGAGACCTGCTATAGGCCGGGTTTCTATTTCTAGGCTACAGGAGGATTTTTTTGTTTCCCTTTCAACTGGGCTTTGACCCAGTTGAAGAGGACAAGCAGGGAGTTTCTGTTTTCATCAGGTTCCTTGGTCTCCCCTCAGTTTATCACCGGCTTCTTTCAGTTATTGGCGAGAGGTTTGGTGTGGTAGCAGAGATCCCCCCTCTTCCTAGCGAGCCCTCTTCGGCTGCTGAGGCGGTCAGGATGGATGGGGTACCCAGGGTTAGGGTCATTGTCCAGGACCCTAATATTTCAGATGACCACATCATGCTACAGCGACCCGATGGGTCTTTCTTCCGCTAGAGATTTGAGGTTGCAGGTCGGCAGGACCAGTGCAAGATTTGCAGATCCTCGGGGCACTTTGCCGGAGATTGCCCAAAGAAGAAAAAGAGGCCCAGAAAGCAACCAGCTCGTACTAGCTTACGACAGAGAGCAGGAGCAGGACCTACTACTCCACGGGCACCGCCTCAGACACGGGCTCCCCCCCTCCTAGGGCTACTCGAGTCCCTCCTGCACCCTGCACCACCTCTGGCCCACGGTGGGTTCCGGTCGCGGTTAGGCCCTCTACTTCATATCACACCCTGCACCACCTTGGAGCCTCGAGAGGAGACTAGTGTTCAGGAGCCTTGTTCCACTCCACCCCAGGATCAGGCTGTACCTTCCTCAGTAGCCCAAGTTGTTGGCACCTCGTCCGTAGCACTTCTTGATCAGGACCCGGTACAGGTGCCTCCTTCTGTGGATAGAGGGAAGGGGGTCTTACATTCTCTCCCTGCTTCGGTAGGAATCCTTCGTACCTCCTCCCCAGGACTGGCTCAGCGGAACTCCTTTTCCACTCTGGAGGACCTCTCTAACCTCCCAGATGATGATTTTGTACCTTCGACTTTCGGAGAGCCAGTTATCGGCATCCCTTTTGAGAGATCTTTCTCTCTCTCACCTGTGGACTTTCCTCCCCTTAGACCTCGTGTGTATGGCAGGAGGTCAGCTCCGGTGGAGGGTTCTTTTTCCGCCACCAGGTCGGGTAAGGTATTCCAACCCGCTTCCTCCCGCTGATGAGGATAGCTAGTTGGAATATACAGGGATTGGGCAGCATCCCTCATCGCCGTCGCAAACAGCTGATCATGAATCAGCTCCATCCAGGTGTTTCAGGTGGTTCCTAGACATTCTTTTTCTTTAGGAACACAAACTGGATGTTAGAGATTGCTCCAAGTCAGGTAAGCTGCTTTCAGGCCGGACTTTTTGGCTTCCTACCTTGGGAACCAGAGGAGGTACATGCATATCAGTT
Organism: Dipteris shenzhenensis; assembly: GCF_047967505.1. NCBI lineage: Eukaryota > Viridiplantae > Streptophyta > Polypodiopsida > Gleicheniales > Dipteridaceae > Dipteris > Dipteris shenzhenensis. The sequence continues at coordinate 51,587,753 of NC_141598.1, read as the reverse complement.
TCAGATTCTATTCTCCCTCCGATCATTGGACACGGTACCATAACCCCCTCCAAGGGCCCAGTGGGTTTTACTTCTGATTGACGGACGTAAGGTTGGTTTCCTCAACCTCTATGCTCCGAACAACAGAGGGGACCGTGTTCTGTTTTGGAAAGAGTTACTCTCGTGGGCTGACATTGCAGATTCGTGGATTATTGGAGGTGACTTCAACATGGTTGAGGCACCTTCTGATAAGCAAGGGGGCAGAGAAGGTGGTATTCATTCCCTCGAGAGAGCAGCTTGGGATGCCTTCTTGTTCAGGTTCAGTGGCAGAGATGTTTGGTCAGATGATGCATTTCATATTCAGTCTCAGTCACTTTTGTTTTCATGGTCGAACCATAGGGTGCAGATGCCTATCCATGCTCGAATTGACAGATTCTATGTGGATGATTGAGCTCTTGATAGAGGGGGGACAGTTTGCATTGCACTTGGTGTTTCCACTTCCAACCATTTTCCGGTAGTTTTGTCCATCTCAGAGCCCCATCTGAGAGGACAGTCTCACAGTATCAGGATCCCTGATGCCTTATACACGAATGAGACTCTCACAGAGGCAGTCTTGGAGATCTGGGTTTCTCACATGCAAGGGGGGGTGGCCGGTCCTTCACATGTGGCCACAGCACTTGCCAGTATCAGCGACTTTTATCACTCCATTGCTAGTGCTCAGCGAGGTGAGGTACTCAGGCGGGAGATTGGTATCCGCCGGCAGTTGGCAGCCTTGCAGAGGGAGGAGCAGAGACGACCATCAGATGCTTGGATACAGGAGCGCCTTACTGCGGCAAGGGCTCACTTGCAGACATTGCTTGATCAGAGAGCAGAGTATGCCTTCCATGCACGGGAGTCCTTTTGGATACAGATGGGAGGGAGAGTCAACAAACACTTTTTCTCTACACTTGGTCCCAGACATAGTAGAGAGAGTGTCAGACAGCTTATTGACTCTGATGGCGTTTTGCAGTCTCATCCGGATACCGTCATGCACTTAGCGACAGCTTTCTATGCCTCCCTTCTTTCTGCAAATCCTGACACACAGGCCAAAGATGTGGCTAGAGATGAAATTTGGCAGAGTTTACCTATGTTGGTCACACCAGAGATGATATGCTCACTTGATGCATGCTTTACCAACACAGAGTTCAAGACTGCTCTCTCCGTCCTTCATAAGGGCAAGTGCCCTAGTTCCGATGGTCTTACTTCTTTTTTTACAGCCTTTTGGGTTATGATAGGTGATCATATTACTTCAGCCCTACAGGGCATTTGGGACTCCGGTGAGATGCCTGACTCACTGACCGAGGGACTCAGACACCTTATCCCGAAAGGTGGCAACAGGAATTTTGTATCCCATTGGAGACCCATCACTCTTTTGGGCACTCTATACAAAATCCTTGCCAAGGCGATCAGCATCCGATTGCAGCCCCTTCTTCCAGACCTCATCCATGATACTCAGACAGGCTTTGTGCATGGCAGGAGCATATTTGATAATATCTTTTCCTTTTGGGAAGCCACAGAGTGGGCTATGCAGAGCGGGCAGAGGCTGGCAGTTCTACTCCTGGACTTTGAGAAAGCCTATGACAGAGTAAATTGGGGTTTTCTTGAGGGCACTCTTCTACGATTTGGATTTTCAGATGCATGGATTAGAGGGGTGGTTGCCCTTTACAGATCAGCCCACAGCTAGGTTTTGATTGGAGGGGTAAGGGGTGACAGGTTTCAGATTTCCGGATCAGTTCGTCAGGGATGCCCTTTAGCCCCCTTCCTCTTTCTTTTTGTGGTAGAAGCTATGAGTATCTTCCTTAGATCTCAGGCTGAGCTTTATGGGTTGAGATTGCCCTTGAGACAGGAGCAAGAGCTTCTTGACTGTGAGTTGGCTGATGACACTGCTATTTTTATTGAGGCCTCTTCGCAGTCACTTGATTCTTTCCGGACAGCCTTGGATATTTTTTGCTCAGCTGTAGGGGCACACATTAACTGGCATAAATCCTTTGGCTTTTGGATCAGTGATGAGGACACTCCAGGCTGGGGAGTTGACATTGGCTTTTCCTGGATTCAGAGGGGTGTTCTTGTCAGATATTTGGGATGCTAGGTAGGTGGTATCTCTCCAGCACAGCAATTTTCCCCAGTACTAGAAAGTATAAGGAAAAAGCTCCTTTTTTGGAGCTCAACCAAACTCGACCTTGCCTCTAGAGTTGTGGTAGTGAACCAGGTTCTCTTGGCCACCACCTGGTTTGTGTGTTCTTGCTGGTGCCGGTCTAGGGATTGCATCACTCAGCTCATTAGACCAGTCATAAATTTTTTATGGAGTGGACTTGATCGCATGGTAAATGTTGCAGCGAGGGTGGCCTTGGAGACCATTATTCTCCCTACATGGGAAGGGGGCCTTAATATCATTGACCCGGACTTGCAGTGCAGGGCATTGCTTTGTAAGGTGGTGGTGAGGGGACTCATGCTTGGGCAAGGAACCTTGGAAGAATTTCTTTTTTGGACGCATTCAGGCTTGCACACCTACCTTGGGAGATGATTGGGTAGACAGCCCTCGCTGGATTTTTACTTCCGCCTCTCTCAGGTCTCCTGCCTCTCCTCTCATGACTTCCATCCTCAAAGCTTGGGGGAGCTTCAGGAACACTCTTCGAAGGGTTCCGCCCTCTACCCTTGAAGAGATTGATCGATCATTTGGAATGATAGTATACTTGATCAGCATGGCAAACCACTGGGCACTTCCCATTACATGCAGTGGTCTAGATGGGAGAGAGGCCCCGCCTACACAGTAGGCACTTGGAAGGCTTTTATCAGGCTACCTAAGGATCAGAGGCTACAGTCTGTGAGTCACCTCAGAGGGGTAGCACGCAGGATTCAGCAGATAGATGCAGCCATCCCAGTGGAATGGAGAGTTGAGATGCCTATTACTTCCACCACTTGGATGGGAGCTTTTTCGAGGACAGCAGTTCCTCTACAGGTGATCGCGCTTCGAGGTCTCGGGGAAGATGCTCTGGTCTTTGATGTTGGGGATGGAGGTATACTCTCTAGATCCACGGATGATATTCTTCTAGAGGTTGCCTTTCAGCCTGTCAGGATTGCTGGTTTTGTGGACCATGGAGCATGCAGTGGTACTTAGACCCCGACCCTCTGCTCTTGGCCCTGGGATCCTGGAGGTTGTGGTTATATGGAGGTGCACCTATCAGGTGCTTGCAGTGGGAGTGGAGATCATGGGCACCGAGAGAGGGGGATTCCCTTCTTTCGTTTCACGGTTGGTAATGCCAGGAGATTTCAGCTGAGCAGTAGAGGTTGGATTCCCTCCAGAGCCCCCCATTGGGATAGCTTCTTCATCACCGCAGATTTGTGTAGGAATTTCTGGAGGAGGCTCTGGAAATCCCTCAGAAATAGAAAGATCACTCTTTTCTTTTGGCTTTCTATTCATGGAGGGATTGCAGTGAACCTGTGGAGATCACGATTTGGGGCTGATCCCATGCCCTCGTTGTCATTCTGCAGAGTCAGTGTGACATTATCTTTGGGACTGCAATCAAGCGAGGACTGTTTGGAAAGGAGTTGCTCGAATACTCAGCATTTTTCATACTTTCCCTTTCTTCATGACTTGGGGCTCAGTCGCATGGTTATCCCTTACTGGGCCCTAGGTGTTTTATGAGGGTGAGCCTTCTTCTTGGGCACTCTCGATCCACCGATAGGTGATAGAGCCCTGCTCTCTTCAGGATGTACCACATATCCCTTTCAAAGCTTCACATGTTTCAGTGGACACCTCTTGGGAGATTTTGGCTAGCATTTCCTCTTGGCACATTTGGAGAGCCAGATGCACAGAGGCCTTGGATGACACCCAGATACACCCATCACAGATGTTCACGGGTATTTGGAGTGACACGGTTCACACTTTGATAGCCATATGGGCTAGCATGCAGGGCCCTTCACGGGCAGCCTCTTCTAGGAGGACTGTATTTCTTCGAGTTTGGAGCGGTTCTCCCTTTTTCTCAGAGGTTGCTACCGGATTGAGATGGCACTATCAGCCCCAATCCTTTCTTTTTGGCTCTTGAGCTTTTCATGCATTGCATGGTGTATCCCGTATTCCTGTATGGAGCTTGATCTAATGGTTTTCCTTAATACTTAATAGAAGTCTCTTTTTTGCAAAAAAAAAAACATGATCTGGATGATACCATTACAAAGAGTGCATTCTAGTTGTGAGCCATGTGATTGCATGCATTTTATAAGCTGCCTTGGTGGACATGGGCCATGAATATGGAGGCAAAAGAACAATTTGAGATCCTTTGGAGCACAGATTGGCACTTAATGCCTCAGATGCTGGTCATTGCTTGAGTAGTAGCTGTCTCGTTTTGAGACAGCAACGAATGTATATTTTTTCTAATGAATACTTCTTCTTACAAAAAAATATGAGTGTGTGTGTGTGTGTGGTTACTGGACTCTATCATCACTATATCATGTGCATAGCATTCGGTTTTATGGGCCTCCTTGGTGGATGTTTATGCTTTCTTTGTTCTTCTTTACATTAGTCTCTCCAAGATGCCGAGTTTCTTGGAGATCTTCCTCTGGCCCAGCTGAAAGTGTTTTATCACTATTTCTGCTTCTTCAGTAGTAGTTCCTCCCTTGGGGGGCAGCTATGACTGTACATTACTTTTACAATAATGAAATCGTTCTTTTCAAGAGAGAGAGAGAGAGAGAGAGAGAGAGAGAGAGAGAGAAAGAAAGAAAGAAAGTGTATTATTGTCCACTAGAGGCCAAAATGGGCCCATGGGACATCAAGAACTCTGCATACAAGATAGCACAAAATCAACGTGCCCCAAAGAAGAGGCATCGTTGAATATCATCTAAGTGCTACGCAATATAATGCAAGTGAAAGTACATAATGTCAAATCTGAGCCTAAATACAGAGTAAACTAGATGCAAGGAAACCGCCCCCGGGTGCAAAATGGGGGGGATGAGCACAATATGCCAATGCAAAGATACAAGTCCAGGTGTCACGGAGTCTGAGAACCAAAATAATACTGGAAATCCTGTCCATCGACTCTGCCTCCTGCTATGAGAGTACAAATCTGGGCAAAGGTGAGGTGAGCGGCTGGTGGGGCGAGATCTCCATGAGTAAGTCTCCTCCGAAATGCTGCCATCATCCTGGATCGTGTGGAGATGAAGCGGCGAGTACGTCCCCTATGTAACAAGATCCTGCGGCGTCTACAAACCATCTCATATGTACATCCACATGGTGGAGGCATGTGTCTCCTGTGTGGGCTCTGCCGTCCTCGTGCTCCTCCTGGTCTCTGTCCTCTGGTATGGCGTGTGCCTGAGCTCTATGAGGCTGGGCTCTATCACGCTCCGGTCTGTGCTCTCTGAGGTAGTCTCGCCGAAGCATAGTGGCCTCCCTGACATAAAGGGCTAGGCAATGCTGATCCTCGTAGTCCATCACTCGTGAGAGAGGTCCAAAGCCATCCATGAAGAGACAGTGGAATCTACCTCTGATCTCATAATATAGCGGGCATCTGCAAATGAAGTGCTCCTCTGACTCCACCTCTCCCATGGTGCAACAGGGGCAGATCCTGGTCTCTCGGCCTGGTCGCCGTCCATCCTCCATGCGTCGCATCCTACCAGCCTCTATCTCGAGCTGATGCGAAGAGACTCTAAGCTGGCCGAGGGCAATCCTCAGTGAGTGGGACATGTGGGTACCTGTATAGCCTGGTGGGATGACAAATCCATCCTCTGAGATCCGAAGGAAGTGGTCACGATATGTGGCCATCTTCACCGGAAGCTGCGTGGGATAAATCCAAGTGCGATACGTATGAAGCTGCAGCAAGTCTACTCTCGTGACCTGGCTAAGCTCGTGGCGAGTCAACTCGAGATGAGGGGCATCTATGCTGTATCGGAACGGAGGCAGTCTATCCATGTCTAGTCCAAGGGATGTGAGCCACCTAGTGAGTCTGAAGTACCAGCAGTATCGGGTCCCTGATCGTGCCAACTCCATAGAAGATGCAAGTGCTAACCATGGCAACCGAGCTCTGCCTGCTGCTGAGTCTCCAAACTCCCTGACCCTGTGCAGATACATGACCGACTGAAACGCTGCATCCAATGCAAGGGGAGTAGCTCCAAACTCTGCTAGCATGATCTCGTGCGGAACTGTAGCCTTGGCCCTAATGAGCCGAGAGAACATGATGATCTGTAACCTCTCTACTCGTCTCCAATCTGCAGCGCCGAGGTCTCCTGCCCAGAAAGGAGCTGCATACATCGCAGCTGGTCTCACCACTGTATCAAAAAGCAAGGATTTCGTATCGGGATGCTGAAAGTGGGACTGAAAACACTGACGCTCAAGATGAGCCAACGAAGCATACCCTTTACTAATCCTATCTCGTGCTGCATATGTCATGGTGAAGACCGGTCCCCTGAAAACTGCCCCCAAATAAGTGTACTCTCTAACAAGCTCAATGGGCTGTCCGTCATAAGTGAAGCAAAACTCATCCGTGCTGTAAATACGATCAGAGGTGTTGAAAACCATAACCTTGGTCTTGCCAAGGTTTACGGTCAACCCCCTGTCCTGGCAAAACCTGTGGAGTGCCTCAATATGTGCCTGGAGGCCCTGAGCAGTAGAGGAAATGAGAACCACATCGTCCGCATACAGGAGGATAGGAATGGAGGATCCCGCCTGTCATCTGTACAAACATCTCTAGCTCATCAATATATAATCCAAAGAGAGTAGGAGAGAGCGGGCAGCCCTGCTTCACCCCAATCGTGCTGCATACCTCCTCTGAGAGCCCCTCACGTGTCTGAGCCCGACCAGTGACCCTCTCATACAAAGCCATGATAGCCCACTGTATCTCTCCACTAAAGCCCATCTGGCGAATCCTCTGAAACAATCTGAATCGCGGAACTGTGTCAAATGCCTTCCTGAAGTCCACGAAGCAACAATAAAGCCGTTGCCTTCGTGACTTCGCCTCCTCCACCAGTGCCCTAAGTGTGAGGATGTGGTCAAGTGTCGAATGATCCCTACGAAATCCAGCCTGCCCTCTGGCTCTGAGTCCTGTCGTCTCGGCATGGTCATTTATACGGCTTTCCAAAACTGATGCAAAGATCTTGGCCATAACGTGGCCGATCATGATGGTCCTGTAATTCGACGGCTCCATAGGGTCCCCCGACTTGTGGATAGGTACTATGGTATTGCCTAACCAGGACTGTGGTAGGCCTGTACAAACAGACTCATTGAAGAGACGGGAAAGAACAAAATCTAAGGCATCAATCCCATGGATTACATACTCCGCTTGCAATCCATCATGATCCTTAGCTCTCCCGTTCTTCAATCGGTGGACTGCTGCACGGACACTCTCTGGTGTGAAAAGAATAGATGAAGCTGGCCTAGGGGAATGGGATAAATCGATGGCTGGCTGATCTGGAACATCGTATAGAGCTGAAGTATATGCAGACCAGACACGTGGATCTGTAAGGGGGCTCTGAGACTTCGAGCGGAGGAATTTTCTCCAGAATTCCTTGGAGTCACAGCTGAAAAGCAAGCTTCTCAGCTCCTCCTCATTCTGGGCTAGAAATTGGCGTTTCTTGCGCCTAACCAACCACTTGTAGTCTCTCTTGGTTTCGGTAAGGAGGGGAGACTTCTCCTTGGTCTCAAGGTGAAGTTTCCTGCGGAGTTCCTTACACTCCTCGTCATACCAACCGTTGCAAGGAACAAGACCAACCGGTGGGGGACTAGACGAATGACACGTGGCAGGGAAGGACATGTGGGCGGCAGAAACGAGTGAAGAATGTACAAGTTCCCACCGGTCCTGCGTGGATGGTAGAGCATCTAATAGATGAGGACGGAGTAGGCGGCTGAGGTTCTGGCTATATACATCATCGAACTGGTGGTCGAAATGAACCTCATAATAGGATTGGCGGTCGTGATGACGAGGGGGGGGTGGGTCATGGGAGACATGAGTCAAAGTAAAGTGGATGAGTGCATGGTCGGCAGAGGGCATGAAGGGGCTAACAGTAAGGCTATGGATGGAAGGGACTAGAGTCGGGGGACCTATGATGTAGTCGATCACGCTAGTGCCACGCCCAGAAGCAGAAGAGAATGTAGGCATGGAAGACTGTGGCCACCTGGACAAGCCGTTATAAATGACCATACTGTGCGAGGTGAGGAGCTCCAGTAACTGACGTCCCTGATCTGTGGGCTGTACTGTGCAGTCTGATGAAGTCCGACAGAGGCTATCATTGTGAGATGCCGGAAGTATGACCGGATCCTCCATGAAGTCATAAGTGAGGGCCTGTCTGTTTGAGGTCCTCGCGTTGAAGTCTCCTAAGAGGATGACTTCTCCGCGATGTGAAAAATCTGCAATGTCCGCTGAGAGATCCTCAAATATGGACTGGCCTGGTCTAGTGGAAGAATAAAACGACTGCGCCGGGGGGAAGTAGCAAACTGCAATAAAGAGATCTCGCTGAGGGGCTCTGCGGTGGATGCGTACCCACAAGAATCGGGCATGTGAATCCGCTCTCTCCACTGTGATGATCCGATCGAGATGCTCTCTGTACAAAATGGCCACTCCTCCAGATCCTCTCACTCCAAATGTTCGAGTGTGCTGTCTGAAGGCAGATCTCCATGTATATCCTGTCACTCGTGGCAAAGGTCTCTCTGGACTCTCGTGTGTCTCTGTGAAAAAGATGATATCTCTCCCAAAGAAAGCCCCCCGTAGATTGCCTGGCTGTGCTGTAAAAGAACCATTGCAGTTCCATACAGCGATGCGTAGACTATCTGACAGGTGGTGTGTCCCATGAGCCCTGTCCCGTCAGGCGGTCGGAGCAGGAGGTGGAGGTGGGGCCATATCTGCTGGTCTGTCATCCCTAGGCACTGTGGGAGCACGCCTCAAGGTGCCTGTGATGAGTCTGCCATCCCTGATCACTGCCTACTTGCCCTGAGCTCGGGCTGCGTCTCTCTGAGGCATGAGCGCCTTGCGCTCCTCAACCTGTATCTGAGTCAGATCCTCGTCCATGGAAATCTGTGGGTGGTCTCTGAGTGTCCCTCTCCTCCTGAGGGCAGCTAGACGTGCCTGGGCATCTCTGAATCTGATAATGAGGGGCTGCTCTCTAGTACGATCTCTCCCGACTCTATATGCTCCTACTATGCCATGATCCTGTACTCCCAATGTCTGAGAGACAAAGGTCACAGCCTGTGTCATCGTGGACTCTGTCTCCGAGGGCAAGATACCACGAATGCGAATGTTGAGGGCCTTTGTGGCCCTCTGCTGTGACTCGGCCAATGTAGCTGATACAGTCGATCTCTGAGGCTGTGATGGCTGACGGCGGACGACATCCACCCACTCTGTGGCTCTCTGGACCTCTGTCTGAAGGGAGGTCAAGCGCTCCTCAACCGCTGCTACTGCTGTAGTGGGAGATGTGTCTATGTGCTGAACGCGAGTCTCGATCTGTTGCACTCGCTCTGTGTGTCCATGAATCTCTCCAGCAAGAGTCCTATGAGTCGCCTGTAAGACCTGAAGATCTGTTCTAATAGACAAGATCTCCCGGTCCTGCTGTGTCACTCGATCAGTAAGAGATGCAACCTGAGCTGTAAGTAGAGCAATGGTCTCGTCCTTCCTGTGAAGCATCTGAAGGGCATCTCGGAGGTGGGTCTGAAAGTGCTGAAGCTCTGGTAGGATGTGCTGGCAAGGACAAACAGTGCAAGGCATGGAAGGAGAAAGAGAGGGAGAAAGGGGGGAAACCGGTAAGGTGGGTAGCGGGGATGAGGGAGAAGGCTGGAGAGGGGGAGAGAAAGCGGGTACCGAGGATGGAGAGGAGGGGAAGGCTAAAGTTGGAGAAGGGGTAGGAGAAGAAGGGACCTGAGAGGGGAGGGGTGAAAAAAACTGCGGGTACAAGGTGGCTATGGGTGGAAGATGAGATAATGGGGCTGAAACCGGTGTACCTGTGACTGGGAGTGCGGCAAGTGCGGGCACTGCGATGGGCGGAAGATGAGATAGTGGAGCTGAAACCGGTGTACCTGCGACTGGGAGTGCGGCAAGTGCGGGTACTGCTCTGTCCTTTGAAGAGGATGCAAGTCCTCTTCTACTATAGTGCAGCATGTCGGTCGTGGAGGCCATTGATGTTGCTGCTGTTGCTCCTTCTGTAACATGCTCGACGATGTCGGCCATGTTTAATTACGGGAAACGGGAAACCGGCGGCATTGAAGAGCGGGAGATGGCGAGCGCTGCCAATGCGCGATGAGCGGGTGAGCGGGGTGGGGGGCCTGAGCGGTTGAGCTGCGAGGGGGAGGGTCTGAGCGGGGTGAGCCGCTGCGAGGGGGAGGAGCTGCGAGGGGCGAGGGGCTGGGAGGGGGGTAGGGGGGAGCTGCGGGGGGGGAAGGGGGGGGGGGGGGAGCTGCGAGGGGGGGGGGGAGGGGCTGCGAGGGGGGGGGGGGGGGGGGCTGCGATGGTGCGAGGGGCTGCGAGGGGAGAGGTGGGAGCTGCGAGGGGGGGGGGGGAGGAGCTGTGAGGGGGGGGCCGAGGAGCTGCGAGGGGGGGGAGCTGCGAGGGGGGGGAGGGGCTACGAGGGGGGCCCTGCGAGGGTGCGAGGGGGGAGGGGTGAGCTGCGAGGGGGGGGTGAGGGGCTGCGAGGGGGGGAGGGGTGAGCTGCTAGGGGGGCTGCGGGGGGGGAGGGGTGAGCTGCGAGGGGCTGCGAGGGGGAGAGGGGAGCTGCGAGGGGGGGAGAGGAGCTGCGAGGGGCTGCGAGGGGGAGGGGTGAGCTGCGAGGAGCTGCGAGGGGGGGGAGAGGGGGGCTGCGAGAGAGAGAGTATGATGATCTCCTTCGTCTCCGAAGAAGGCATCTACACCTGATTCATTGGACCCCCAAGCCCCCTTTACCTCCAATCTGCAGCAGTAGCTACAGTTGTACTCTTGAAATGTTACAGAAGAAAGAACCGGGTGGTTCAATTGTTAACCTCCACTCATCCCGACAAGAATGCCAAGTTTCACAAGGAGGAACTTAAGAAATGACAAATATCCAACCGAGAGTGCTCGTACAATCAAATGTTACGAGCATGATATAACAACTGCAAAGCCCAGTAACGGCACCAACAAAAGAATTGATCATAGTCTGGCCTAGAGGCATATCAACCAAATAACCAAAACTGCCTGCCAAAAGACATCCTTAGAAAACGAGCACGAAGACCAGCTCTCAGCGTTGGAAGAAAATCACGAGCGGCAGGACAAAGTCCAGAAAAGATGCTACATAGACTCCCTAGGATGTGAAGATACAGGGCATGCTGGGGAGGCTATACGTCTGGCAGCCAATAAAGATACAAGCGGTAAGGCCCCCACCAAAGATCGCCATAAGAAAACACACTGCTTGAGAGGAAGCTTATTAAATTTCAAGAGAAAGTGATATATTCCATTCAAAACGAATCATACAACAGGTGGGAGAGAAACTACTCTATCCCTAGCCTCAACAATGTGGCAAAAAAGCCATGGTGGTGGTCTAAAATGCCACGACATCCCAAAAGGGGTCAAATGAAAAAATAATGAGCAGTCCCATGTCCTCATGAAGGATAAAAGTCTCCCACGAGCTGCCAAAGAGGTGCCTGTACACCGCTCCCACTGACTCCTGAGAGTGAAGATAATCTCCGCCCAAATGGAAGCAAGAGTGTCAGCCTCCGTGCATAAATGGCCCCCAAGGACAAAAGAACATCTCGAACACCATATCCGCCATAGGGTAATGCTAGAAATCACCTCCCAGGCTGACCCTGCAGGTGAAGTAGGCCTGGAATCCTGAGATGGTACTGGTACCAAAAGTAAGTCCTGTGGCTCCATGATGCTAACATCTATGGGACCCCGTCTCTGGCGGCACTGCATGAAGAAACCGTGGTCTCCTGGCTCTGACTCATAGAGGGCAAAGGCTCCAGAGCCTCTCCCCCAAAGGGCAGCGCCCCATGTCATCAGAAAGGACTCAGATGTAACATATGAGAACAACCTGAAGATACCTGTCCAAACCACTCTAGAGCTGGGGCAGCTCCATAAACAATGCTTACTAGATTCCTCTGCAAGCTGACAACGCATACACAAGGAGGGTCTACCCATCTGCTGAAGCCAAGTACCCACAGGTATACCCCTATGAATAGTGAGCCAAAGAAAGTAGGAGACTTTCCTGGCTCTACTGATGCCCCAAAAGTGAGTCCAGTAGCTCAGCAAGAGCTCTGCAGTAAGTCCCTGTGCGTGCCAATGCTGTGAGGCAGATGGTAGGTGACGAGAGTCTCTCTGCTGAAGCCTGTAACCTGCCCTCGTAGAGTACTGGAAAAAAGAAAGAGGACGAGCGCCTGCCACCGGAGCAGGCCACGCCCACTCACCTGGGTCCCAGTCGAGCTCCGCAAGAGGTCGACCCTGAAAGATCCAAAGTCTCCATCTAGGATCCTCTGCAATGGTCAACCTGGACGGCCCATTCCTTACCCAGGCAACCAATGACCCTGACTCTTTGCCAAAGGAGCTCCTGTCGATCCAGGGGCTGAGTGGGATACAATCTATGAGAGGAGTCCGTCTCAAAATAAGTAAACGGTGCCGGTCCTAAACGAACTCCAATGCATAACCCAGCCTCACTAAAACAACCTGACCAAGTAAAGATGGGATGAACATAGGCTGGATCTGTAAGCATGTCCCTCCACCCCTGAGGAATAGCTCTCATGATCAGTAATTTGGTAGCAGCAATCTGTCCAAGTGGCCCGTGTCTATCTCTGATCTCCTCCTCTGACATCTCCACACCTCCCCTAAACCAATCTCCAACTGTCACAACCCCCTGAGCATGCCATCTGGCCAAGGGAGTCCTAAGTTCTATACCAGGGGAAGATCCCTGATACCGAACCAGGGGGTTATGATAAAGTGGCTGTCGGGCAATTTCCTCTCTAGAGGAGGGAACTGCTCTGATGAGGTGTTGACGAAAATGATCCCATATCTGAATAAGCCTTTTCACAAGTGGTGAGGAAGGCTGAGAATGCTGGTCCATCAAGAAGATCCAACTGACTCTTCCTGCCCACTGGCCTGCTGCTCTGGGGGTGGTGAATCCCATGCAGTAGGAACTGCTTCCACGGCTGATCTCCTAGAGTCAAACCTCTAACAAGAAGTTTGACTAAAAGGGCTCTGCTCTGCATCTCAGGATCAAGAACTCCAAGTCCTCCCTGCGAGGCAGGTAAAGTGATAGTATCCCATGAAACCCTGGCCCTAGTGTCCTCAGAACCATCACCACCACTCCACAGGAAGTTCCGGAGCAATCTCCTCACCTGACGGATCAAGTCAGCATGAAAGCACCAACATGACGCAACGTACCACATAGTCGCTAGTAGAACCTGGTTGAGTACCAGCGCTCTTTCGGCCAAAGAAAGTCTAGCCGTGCTCCAGTAGGCTAGCTTTCTCCGGATGCTCTCAAGCACTGGGGCAAACTGTTGCGTCGGGGACACCTCAATGCCAACCTAAAAACCTAAATATCTCGTGGAGGTGCCTCTGGGAATCCATACAAAGCCTCTATCTCCTCCCCAAGCCGGGGTATCCTGCTGAGCTCCTGTCCAGATGCCTTTTGATTTGTTCCAATTGACAAGTCCTCCTGAGGCGAGGCAGAACTTGTCAATTGAATCCGCAGCAGTAGCGAGACTATAAGCATCTCCTCTGACTATCAGTGCCGTGTCGTCAGCAAACTCAGTGTCTAGAAGCTCCTGCTCCTGCCGGATAGAAAGATGGAGGCCCAAAGTGCCATGACTGGTAGCTTGCATAAAGTATCCCATAGCCTCCGCTACGAAAAGAAAAAGGTAAGGTGCAAGCGAGCATCCTTGTCGTACCGATTTGGATAGCTGAAAAGCCGGTCCTCTGCCTCCACAGACCACCATCCTGCTAGAAGAGCGGGAGTAAAGTGAGGAGACCCAAGAAATCCATCTATCTCTGAAGCCTAGCCTTCTCATAGTGCCCTCCAAGAAACCCCAATCCACCCTATCATAAGCCTTCTCAAAATCGAGGAGAAGAACTGCAATCTCTTGCTGACTCTCCTTCGCCCAGTGAGTGGCCTCCCAAAAAGTGAAGATGTTATCCAAGATACTCCTGGACAAATCCTGTTTGAGTAGCTCTGATGACATCTGGCAGCATAGGCTTTAGGCGAAGAGCCAAGGTCTTCGCTAGGATCTTGTAGGCTGTCCCTAGAAGTGTAATGGGTCTCCAATTACGTAGGACTGTCTTGTCTCCCCCTTTCGGGATGAGACAAATCATACCTGTGCATAATGTCTCGCCCAAAGATCATGTATCAAGAGCCTCTGAAAAGGCAGAGAGTAGATGAGGCCCAATCGTATCCCAAAGAGCTCTAAAAAGAAGTGGCGACAAACCGTCCTCCCCAGGGCATCTGTCTCTGGGCAGCTCATGTAACGCATCCGTGATCTCTAGGAGTGATAGTGGGCTATCCAAAACATGACTCATCCTGTTTGAGACCATCAGGGGGACATGGCTCCAAATCTCCTCTCTGGCTCTGATCATCTCCTCGGTGACTGGATCAGCAGTGTAAAGAGTGGAATAGAAATCAGAAGTGATCTCAACAAGACGATGAGGGTCCGTCTGAAGAGACCCGGCCTCATCCACAAGTCTACGAAGACTGTCCGAAGAGTATCTCTGACCCACTGCCCTGAAGAACTCTCTAGAACATCTATCCCCTTTCTGAATCCAAAAAGCCTGCTGAGAGTAAAACCTGAACTGGGCCCTCTTGCCCTGAATCTCCTCTAGTCTCTCCTGAGCCTCCGAAAGCTGCCCTCTCATGAAAAGAGAATGAGGAAAACTCTGAATCAATCTCTGAAGTCTGGATACCTCCGCTCTTGCATTCCGATCTTTGATTCTGAGCTTTTCCTTCTCCTCTTTTGCCCTCAACTGGCAGGCCCTGCTGACTCTAGCCAAAGCCCCCTCTACCCACAACAACCAGCCCTGATCCAAAGGAGTGTCCACTGACAACCAAGTCTCTCTCAACCGTTCCACGAACTCTGTATCCTGAAAAACAAAGTCTGGAACTCTGACAGAGCCACCTCCAACAATCCAGGTGTCTGCTTGAGGAAGGGACTCTCTAAGCTGTCTCCAAAAAGCACGTCTGTGAGCTGGATCTGTGGGAGCATACACATTGAGAACACCAACTGCTGTGTTCTCAATATGAAGAATAACATAGCATGCTCTGCTCTCCACTAGTGTACCCTCTTGGGTGATCTCTGAGGCCCACCTAGCTGAAACTGAAATGCAAACTCCTCCCCTTGTGCCATCCGCTGAGCTCCAATAAGTTCGGCTCTGTCCTCTGAGTAAGGATCTGCATCTGTCAATCCTGTCCTGGGAGAGCTTATGCTCCTGGATAAGCACGATGTCTAGAGGGGAACCTAAGGAAATAAACCGAAGGGAGTCCCTAAGCAACTGCAATCTAGGAACTCCCAATCTACGACCATCTGCATCTGAGGTAAATCTGCGGCCGTTCAGTCCTCTCACATTCCAAGAAATGATGGACAACCTAGACATCGGATGGAAGTGAGGGTGTGCCAGTGGCAACGGCACAAAACTCTCTCTCTGACGTCGCAATCCAAAGTCGGTCTCTGATCCAACTCCAAATCTGCCCCAACTCATGTAAAATAGCTCCATCCAAGGGAATAGTACTCTGGCGCGAACCAAGGAGCTGAAAGTCAAACCAACCAGAACTCCTGGGCAAATCAAAGTCTCCCTGAATCTCAAAGAACAGAAACAGAAAGGCCCTGCCACCGAAGCCAGGTCGAAGAGTCCTAGGACAAGAATGAATCTGCGAGCCGACAAAACGGTGAACCGATGAAAACTGAGTCATGCTCATAAGCTGTCTAACAATCTCACTGTCACGTAACTCAGCTGACCAGCTTTCGCTCCCCCGAGATCGAAAGCTACCTGCGGAGAAACGAAGAACATGCCCCTCTCTGGAGAGAGTAGCTGATCCCAAGTACTCCTCTACCTCCTCTGACCGTTGGCAAAACACCGGTAGAAGTTCCAAGCGAGTGAGGGAGTCTGTGATAACCCCTCGAGCCAAAAAGGGCCAAAACTCAACGGGCAGATCTCTGTCAACCATCCTGGGATCGGGTCTAGGAGTCAGAAGAGCTGAAAAGGGCTGAGCCGTCCTGACTCTGCTCCTAGAATAGGTGAGAGGGAGAGGAAGAGTCTGCGACGAGGAGCCTGTCCGCATGGGTGACTGAAACTCTCGCTCGATCTCATCTGCTAGGATCTCCCAATCCTCACGCCTGTCTGGGTACTGAGCAAAATCTGTGACCGCACTTGCAAAAGATCTGGATAAACCAGGAGTGAAAAGCTGCGAGGACGAGGCTGTGCTGGGGGGGTTGTCCAAAAGGACGCTCCGCATAGCAACAAAGGAAGGTACTGTGCGACGGGGCTGTGAAAGGGGTCTCGAGGGAACCTCGTACAGGCGCATGAGATCCTGGGACGGGCTCTGACTCTGACTTGTGTCATAAAATACCACTCTCTCAACGGACTGCTGGGGAGAGGCATCCATCACCGTAACTGCAGCCTGAGCAGTCTCCTGCTGAAAAACTGTCTCCGTAACCAATATCTGAACCTCTGGGGTAGTGGTGTCTAAAGTCATCAAATCCTGAGCTACTGTCTCTTGCTCAGTGAGAAGACCTTCCTGTGGATGGTCCTCCGCGTCACCCCATTCCGGGGTCTCCTGCACATGCATCTCGACTCCCTGAACTACCGTCTCCTGCACAGTGTCAAGACCTGCTTGCGGATGGTCCTCTACAACTCCCCTTTCCGGGGTCTCCTGCACATGTGACTCGACTCCCTGAGTGACCGTCTCCTGCACCGTGTCAAGACTTGCCTGCGGATGATCCTCTACATCTCCCCTTTCCAGGGTCTCCTGCACATAAGTCTCAACTCTCTGCCATCTGTGAGCTCGTATCTGGGGCTGCTTGTACTGCTGGCTCTCCCTCTGTCTCCGTCTCCTCCGAGCTCTCCGTGAAAGCTGTTCCACTGGAGGCACCTCCGGGTCCTCTGATTCCACTGGAGGCTCCCCCAGAGGAGGCTCCTCTCGTTCTGCCGAATGAGTCGAAGCAGGCTCAGAGACCCCTGGAGGCTGAACTGAAGGCTCTGGGTCTCTCGTAGGATGAGAAGGATCCGGAGTCTCTGATCTTGGCCGACGACTGGGGCAATCTCTAATAAAGTGACCTCTCTTCCGACAGAAAAGACATTGATCAGGAAGCCCCTCGTACAAAACCCTCTGCTGCATCTGGACGCTGCATCTGGACCCCATCTCCCGTGGAGTACGAAATCAAAGTAGGCAAAGGTCGAGGAGGGGGGAACTCTGAAGTGAGTCTGACCCTCGTAACACCTGTACCAGTAAGTGACTGAGCATAGGAAAGTCTAGCACCTGATGGGATGACTGTACCTGCCACGCTAGCCATATGCTCCACAGCTCTGCGACAAGAGCTGACCTCATCAGGAAGTCCAGGGAAAAGCATCCAAAAAGAGACCTGACGCGGTCCCGGGGACGTAGTACTGAAGTGCTTCCGCCAAGGCCACAAATGGATGACTCTGCTCTGAAACTGAATCAGAGAGCTCATAAGTACTCTTTTGAGCCTGCTCTGCAGATTGAAGGCCAAAAGAAAAGTATCCTTTGCCAAGCAATCGAAAAACTGTAACTGAGACACCCAATGAGGCCATGCTGGTGTACACCCAGTCACGTAACTGTTGGCCTCTACCAGGGAGAAAGCCAATTATGTGCGTCAAACGAAAACCCTCCTCTACTACCTCAATCATCTGCACAATGTCAGGAGGAAAGGAAACTGTGACTTCGATCTCCTCAGGTTCGGCGACGGGAGTGGCATTATTGTCCTCCATTGTCTCAGCTTGCGCTGTCCTGAGGGGAGGAGCTGCCTCTGCTGAAAAAACCACCAAGAACTCGCATCCAACCACTAGAAACCCCAAAAACCCCCCTGGTTAGAGAATGCTCCCAACTTCAGCCTGCGTGGAATGATAGTAGACCGCTCAAAACAGAAGCAGAAAGCTCCGCAATTGCCTAGAAGTAGCCCAGGAACACAGCTCCCCGGAACACACGCAGAACAGTCCTGGAAGAGGGCCCTGAAGCCCAACCTGAAGCGCAAGGGAGGGGGCAGACGGCAGCTACTGGCGGCCTAGAAGGCAGCCTGAAGGGGCGACCTGCAGGGGCAAGGGGAGCTCGACGAGCAGGTCGTGACCTGCAACAGCCAGTCGGGCTGAAGGGGGGGCGCAAAACGCGAAAAGGCTAGGAGGGGGGGCTCGACCACCAGGCGCACCTGCAGCAGCCAAACGGGCTGAAGGGAGGCACGGGGTGCGAGCAGGCAAGGGAGGTGACCTGAGCAGGGAGCTCTGCCAAGGGAAACCTGCGCGGCCTAGGCAGCAGGGTGCTGCCAAGGAAATAGGTCGCGGCCAAGGGGCAGGGCACTGCCAGGGGTGGCTGATGGCGACGGACGAGGCGGGGGGCAGCAGCAAGCGGAGCTCCTCCAAGATCGTCTAGCTTAACATGAAGTTTCTTCCAAATAGAGGAAGCTTATTGCCCCACATTTGTCGAAGACAACCCTTCCATCAAGCAAGGGGCTTATTGAGAGGCCATAAATTATTCGCATGCTCTTAAGCTTTCTTAGTAGAAAGACCAGCAAATGAAAATGAAGAACAGCATGGCAGTGCTCTATCAAACTTCCAATCCAAAATTGGAAGAGAAGTAAACAAACGAGGGACCGGTAGAAAAGGTTGCGACATATCAGAAAGCGTATGCCAAACAGGCCTGTGATATATACTCAAGCAAAATTGTCTCCTGGCTTGTGGAAAGCAAAGGACGCAGCCCTGACCATCCACTACATCATCCACCATAGAATCCCCAGGCGGTGCAAAAAATATACCTTTTGAGGTTGAATATGTGCTAAAGGAGAATCAAGCACCTGGCTCCAGTGTATATTCTGCAAACGCAGGGTATTACCAAGAGGTCAACCTGACCAATGCAAATGAGGCATAAGTTGCTGCCAATTATGTATGAGGCAAGTAGAGAAAGGACAGCTAGGAATCTGACCCTGTAAATGGCCAAAATACCATCTGCAATAGCCAGAATCCAGTGGCCGAATGCATATGTGCGGATAGAGGTAGCCATATAGGAAAGCATAATAGCCCAGGGCTGATGCTGTTCCAAAAAAGAGTCAAGAGTGTAGCTTTGCAAGCCAACATGTGAATGTGAATATTGAGAATGTTCAGGCCCCCATACATCCTAGGCAAACACACATAATTGAATTTAAGGAGACGAAGCGCCTTGCGATCATGTATGGTGTGCCAAAAGGCATTCTGTAACTTTAGTGATAAATTTCTGAATATACAAAGGATACCAAGGAATGAGTGGCAAATAGAACTAGACATAAGCCATGAGAATAGAGTCACAGACTGCACAATCCAAAGACATGCACGCACAATCCGAAGACTGCACAATCTGAAGACGTACATGCAGTGGTGGCCAAGTTGATATTTTCCAATAATCCAGCTTATGAAAAGCTTTTGTAACACCTAAAGTCTCTCTTGTGGCAAAGAAATATGCCAATCAGTAGGATAACCCAAATGGCGCTCCTTTTGATCAAGAGGAAGCAAGAGACCAGGACACAACAAGCAATGCCAATCACATTCACGCAAAGGCAAAGGTTTTGATTTGCTGACATTCACTTTCAGCCCAGCTGCCAGGCCAAACAAATCCAAGGCTACCATGAGATGCCTAAAATCATGCTCTGAGTTCCGCAGAAAGGTGTTGTCGTCAGCATAAGCTTGGATGACAAAAGGAGTGCCTCTAGTAAACTCAATACCATGCAAGTGCTGCTATGAAACTAAGGCATCCATGTGCATCAATAGGAGATGTAAATCAATCGCAAATAGGAGGACAAACCTATCGAAAAGATCGGCCCAAAGACCATGAAGAAGAAAGGGCATTAGATAAAAGGTAAGAAGTCGTGGCATCCTCATAAGGCCAATAAACCACGTTTTGCATCCTAGTACCAAAGCCCAACTGCTGCATAACATTTGCAATAAAATCCCATCAGACCATTTCAAAGGCTTTTTCAATATCAATCTGCCTAATCGAAAAACACATGCACATAATCAAAAAACATCAATCTGCATAATCGAAACACACACACACACTATTTGTGAAATCCACACACACACACACACACTTTTTTTTTTGGGGTGGAATCTTTGAGTCATTATATTACAAAAAAAGCTATCCCAGAAAGGGAGAGCTATAATACATCAAGAGAAAATCTCACTGTAGGACAAATATACATCATGATCAAAGACACGAGATTGCAAGCAATCAAAAAGCGATTGTTGCAAAGGGTGTCTGAAGAAAGAGAAATTGGAAAAAATAGGATCACCAAAGACCCTATGATTGCGATCCTTCCAGAGAGTCCAAAGTGCCCATTACCGAACCCAAACAAAAAAGAAATCAAACTCCTGTCTAGGTGTATGTACACCAAAAAGCCAGAAGAACTTGCCAAAAGCAATTTGAGGAAACCGAGCTCTCAAAATCTGCCCAAGGAAGTCCAAGAAAGCACAAGAGGAAGGACAATGCCAAAAGAGATGAGGCACAGTCTCTCTCAGAGCCAGACATCTGCGACAAATAGAGGAAGCAATATGTCATCATGCCAAGAGCTGTCCATGAGGAAGAATACCCAACAAAACTCTCCACAAGAAAACCTGTTGACGGAGAGGAATCTTAGAATGCCAAATTGTCTCAAACGTTTCTGCCACCATTTCATAGGACGATTAAGATGTCAAAGCTGATTTGCCTTTTGCGAGATAAATGGTGGAGGAAGTAGAACTTTATAAAGAGAAGAGACAGTAATATGTGCAAACTGCAGAGGACGGCATGACAAGCCCACAAAAGAAAGTGTCTAGTCTTGAAGACGATCTGTAGATGCAATGGAGGAAGCGGCTGAAAAGGTTGGAGCATCAAAGTAATCTTATGCCAAAGTGGACGATAATGCATTCCAAGGCCAAATTTGGCAGCGGCCAAAGGAGAAGTAAGGGGAAAGCCAACATCATCAACAACATCCTGAACCAAACGAATCCCCTTGAGACTCAGCAAAGCCAAAGGAAGGGCGAACACTCTAGACCAATGTATACTTTCAGCTCTGAAAGAGTTTCCCTACAAGGAATCACTGCCATGCCATTCCAAGTGGGAAATGATATGTTTCCAATCCATTAACAAATGGGAAACCAAAGGACAGCCATGGATTTTGCCTATCATAGAACCAAAAAGACACTCCCACTGGGAAAGTTGCCAATGACCAAAAGCTAGAGATTTAACATGCAAGAGTAAATGACGAATCATGGCAGCCCATGGTTGAGAATCTTGCAAAAACTGCAGCATGAGTTTCCCCTTATGGGCAAGAATGTGCAGATGGATATTGAGAATATTAAGACCTCCATGCATCTTTGGAGAATAAAGATGCTGTACCTGAAGCAAACGCAAGCTTTTTTTGCCATGGTGAGAACACCAGAAGATTTCCAGAACCTCAAACATAAAAGAGGCAAGATCATCCTTGCTGAACATAATAAGAGGCAAGTAGAATTGAATATACGCCATAAATATAGATTGCACAATTCGAAGACGAACATGCAGAGGCCAAGTTGCCAATTTTCAGTACTCCAGCTTTTTCTTGAGAGCTGCGAGAATCCAATCAGATTGTTGACGAGGAGAAAGTGTCCAACTCAAAGGATAGCCAAGATGGCGAACCAATTGAGTTGGTGGGATGATTTCTCCAGGCCATAAAAGAAAGTGCTATTCCTTGGAATGCAAAGGCAAAAATTTTGATTTCTGAAAATTTACATAAAGCCCAGCAGCTAAACCATGTAAAGAAAGAGCTTGCATAAGCTCAGAAAGATCCTGCTCTGTATTGCGGGGAGTGAAAAAAGAATCATCTGCATAAGCTTGAGCAAGCAATGGTTTACTGTCATGAATTTCCAAACCATGTAGCTTATTCGTAGGAGCTACGAGATGATCCATATACTAAAGCATGGGGTGCGTGGCTATAGCATACAGGAGCGCACTAAGTGGACAGCCTTGATGCACCGAACAACGAAGAGTCCATGCTTTAGAGATATCCACAGAAAGAATGCAAGCAGCTTGACTGTCACTATAAAGCCAATATATGATATGCTGCAATTTCTGCCCAAATCCCAAAGCATGCATTGTCTGAGAGATGAAGTCCCATTGAACAGTATCAAAAGCCTTGGCAATATCAACCTGCAGTAAAAGAACATCGTGCTCTGTGTATTTGGCATACTCAATTCCAACATAAGCATTTGTGATATTATGAGTGATATGCTTGCGAGGAACAATACCATATTGTGCAGGATGTAAACCATCATGCAAGTATACTTTAATACGATCAACCACCATTTTGGTGATGATTTTATAAATGGCAGGCATAAGAGTAATGGGTCTCCAATCAGCCAATGATTCACAAATCTGCTTTTTGGAAAGAAGCTTTATTAGCCCTTTTTTCCAAGAAACTGGCATATGTTGTTGTTCGCAAGCATGGTTGATCATACGCAGCAAAATGGGCTTGAGAAGATCCCAGTATTCAAGAAAAAATTCCATTGTAAGGCCATCCTATCCCGGAGATTTCCATTTACCACATGATCGGACAGCAGTGGTCAATTCTATTTTAGTGAAAGGGCATTCAAGCTCAAGAGCTTGTGCAAGTGAAACAATAGGGAAAACATGCTGCAGTAATTAAGTCCAAGCTGCCAATACTGCCGGAGAAAGAGGATCAGCCTGTCCAAACTGCCTGGAAAAATGATGAACACAAGCTGCAGCAAGTTGAGCTCGAGAGGAAGTAGTCCAATGTCCATCAGAAAGCAGAGTACGACAAATAATGGTAGCTTGTCGGTTATGATGTAAGCTCTTAAAAAAACCCTTCGACAAGCAATCTTTATCCAAGAAAGCTTGCTGACAAGCTCGTCTCCCATTTGGCAATTTTTCTATGATCATTACTTTGTAAACAATATCTAGCTTGACATAAAGATGTACTTTCTTCAAGAGACAAAGACCGAAAATGACTGAGTTCAGTCAAAGACTGACAAGTAGATTTTGCCCGAGCAACCATATCCCTCAATGTTTCGAGATAATTTTGGCCATAATCGCAAATAACTTATTGCATACGAGCAACAAATGCATCCGACGCATAATCAGTATCAATAAAACTCTGAAGTGAAAGAGGTTGACACGCATCATACACCATGGCCTTAAAATGATCATGATCCAAATAGCTATTGTTAACCATGAGGAGCCTTCTGTGTGGAAGCCTATCATACGGCATGTCATGCAGAAAATCCTCATACATAGAGGTGCATGATTAGAATGCACAAATGCGTAATCAACTGACAAGGTAGTAGTAAAAGTATCAGAGTGCTGAGGATCAACTCTGTACCACCTGTCCAGTCTAGCTTTGTATGTAGATTGAGCATTGTGCTGGAAAGTAAACCCAGGCAGCGATGGATAAGATGCTGTCCAAAGATCGGCAAAATTGAAATCAAGCAACAATTTAGACCAGCTCTATCTCTCAAAGGTCAACATATGTGTATGGCCAGATGTATTATCCCCTGACTGAGGAGAGCATTGTTGAAGTCACCACAAAGAAAAGCATACTGCCTCCATGGATACCTCTGCATATCTTCCCAAATTTGTCCTCGATGACGGGAGGATTGAGGAGCATAGATAGATGCAAATTCAAAGATATCACCCTGTACAATGCATTGCATAACCATCTACCATCTGCCTTGTGAATCATTGAAGGCCACAGAGGGATGAAGATCGTGCCTAATCAGAAAGACCACTCCCGAAAAGGAATGCTGTCCAACATAGAAAATCTCATAACCGTGAAAATGACCATGCTGTCCAGCATACACATGCTGATTATGTTCCTGCAAAGCTACCACATCTGGCTGTAAGTGATTGAGATACCCCCAGACTGTCTTCCATTCAGAAGCATCACACAAACCCTGTACATTAAGTGTCAAACATATAAGTTTCGACAGCATATTTATAGATTATGTACAGCAGAGAGATAACTGAAATCAAGCCTGCATATCAACCTCAAGATCCGTACATCCGTACATCCATCTGTACTGTCGGGGGGGGGGGGGGGATTTGTCAGCCGTCCGTACATTTGTACGGAATTCCGTACTACAAAAAAAAAATCCATACTATTAGATTTTTCCGTACAGAAATCCGTACTTTCCGTACAGTTGCGTTCGTACAGTCAATTCTTGTCAGTCCGTGCTATCTGTAGAAAGAGTTCTCCACCTCTCTCTCCGTTTTCCTTCTGTCTTTCCCTTTCAGCTTCTCCTTGTTACTCCTTTCTTTTTCCCATGGAAACTGTCAAGACCTACATGCACAGAAAGCAGAAACAGGATTCGGGTCAGGATGACTCGATGCATGCTTCTCTTGAGGCTTAACTGGTTTTTGATGTTATGCACGAGGGCTTTAAAGACACGCACCGGGATTGGAAGGACTCTGCTCCCACTGTTGGGCTCATGGTGGAGGTGGATGACATCGTTGATCCCGTGCATGAATACGCCAAGCATGCTATTATTATTATTTTCCCAGGACGCATGCCTGTTGCAGCAAATGTGGAAAATTGGCTCACCAGGACTTTGGGTGGTTGTTTTGTTCGGAAAGTGCATTATGCTGCTTGGGGGTTTTTTTAGGTTATTATGACAGATGAACTGCACAAACAGATGCTCCTTGAACACTCCCCTTTGTTTTATGGGCAGCAGATGGTGCATGTTTTGCCTTGGTCGCCCACCAACGATTATCAAGCTTCAATTCGCCATCGCTATCCAGTATGGGTGGAAGTGGTTGACTTCCCTCAATGCTTGGCTTCTCTCTTACCCAAAATTGCAGCATCGTTGGGTTAAGGTGGTGTGGCCTCCGCAGCCAAATGGGAACTCCAACCGATTTTGCATTTTGTGGGATACTGATCATCCCACTCTTTTCTGTTACGATGAAGCAGGTGGATATGGGCAGTGCTTTTTACAAGTTCAAGTGGGGCCTGATTGCAGGTGCATGTTTTGAATGTAAGAAGTTTGGCCACATGGCTTCTCAGTGCCCTCTTGTTATGCACAAAAGGCCTTTGGAAAATATTCCTTCTCAGATGCCTACTAAAGAAATGATGGGTCGGCCCGTTTTCAAACAGAAGGGTGACACACACACACTTTTTTTTTAAAGTGAAATCTTTATATTTCTGTGTGGGAAACCTCAAAAGAGGTAAAAACCCACCAATAAGTACAAGAAAAATTTTTACAAGTAAAACCTCAGAGCAAAAGTCATGAGACAGCCAAGTAAAAGTGACATATTAAGCTGGAGGAGGATCAAACACAGCATCCTCCAACTTCAAGTTGTTGTTCTATAAAAACTGATGTAGTGATGAAACCACACCATCAATAAAAGCAAGCTGTTTTTTGCCCTTGTGATTCTTCTTGATGTAGGCTGGTATGCGAAACTTTTGAATCAAAGGGTCAAAAACCAGTTGTAACATGGGATGAAAGGATTCCAGTAAAAAAGGTACTTCTGCATCCCTGACAGAAGAGGACTCTTGCACAGGCTGAGAAGCTAAATCAACATCCGTGTCTTCCGATGAAGAGGCTGCTGCTGATAAAATAGGGATCAACATTTGATCTTCATTTGGAGGATCAATCTGAATAAGAGCAGAAGCAGCATCCTGAGAGAGAGCCTGTAAATCATCCTGTAAAATGCCCTTTGCAAGGGGTACCTCCATATCCTGAGTGGAAAGAAACTGATGGTGCTCAACAAGGGTGCAATTCTGAGGTTCTTCAGCAGGAGGAGGATTTGCCTGTGATTTATCAACCTTCCTCCAGTAGTGCTTCAGTGCAGTAAAGGGCTTTACCAAAGAAGCCTTAGTAGAAACCGGAGGAGAAGGGAGAGTAACCTTGCCAGCTGAAGAAGGAGCAGGAGGACTGGGCCTGGATGTAGAAGGGCAAGCACGTGCAAAATGGCCAACCTGTCGGCACCGATAACATGCAGTGGGAAAAGATGCAAAGTGTAGTCTAATGCGCAGCGGATGGGCAAATCCCAAATCAAGATCCAAAGTAGATGGTACAGGCTGCGTCATGTCCCACAAAATGCAAAGACGAACGTCACGGGAGGCTTGCAAGAACTCCTGTCTCGGAACATGAAGAGGTCTTCCCAAAAAAGCTGCAAGAGTTGGAAGATGCTGAAAGAGATGCACATGCAGCGCTTTGAGAGTAATCCAAACTGGACAATGAGTCAGAAGGGTTGCAAAAGGATCGAAAAGTGGATCCCAAGGCATAACATAGGCGAAAAAACCAGCCCTGGGAACACCAGCATGACTGACAAGGCGCTCTACCACCTCAGTCGATGAGCAGTGGGCATAATAAAATCCTTTTCCCAGAAAGACAAAGGAAGAAATAGAATCCGGACCCACTGCAACATCAGCCCAATGACGAAGCTGAACCGAAGATAAAACCCTGCCCATGAAGTAGAGGCAGACGCCAAGTTGCTGAGCCTGTCGAAGACCAGAGATCAAAAGAGCAGAATCCAAAGAACAAACAAGTGGAGAAGTCGATGAAGGAACTTCTGCGACGGAGGTAGAGCACAATTGGCGAAGAAGATCCAGCTGGAGGGAGGAAGAAGGGCCATCAGAAATATCCAGCTTTGCCGATTTGATCAAAGGCGAGGCAGACAAACCACCATGCTTCCGCCGAAGAAAGACACGAGTAGGAGAGGCAGAGGCAGAAGGAGGCGCAGAGGCAGAGAAGCGAAAAGAGAAAGAAGGATGCTGTACAATTGGCCGTACAGGCTGTATGGTCGGCCGTATAGTCTGTACGGATGGCCGTACAGGGGGTACGGAAGGCCATATGGGGGACTGCAAGGGGTAGAGAGGCTGCACATGAAAAGTGTCGGTGGACTGTACGGTGAACCGTACATCCTGCACGGATGACCGTACAGCAGGTACGGAAGTCTGTACGGGATGCTACAGAGGGTACGGAGGTTGGGCGAAAGACTGTACAGGCGTCTGGACGAGGGGCAGCGAGCTGCACACGACCGGTACGGAATTGCGTACAGCTGACGGCAGCTGTACGGAAGGCAGAATGGATGACAAAACAGGCTGCACGGACAGGAGCGGGGAGGGAGACGAAGCAGGTAAGGTAGGGGAGGAGGGCTCCATCGCTCCAGAACGTACACACACACTTTTTTTTGTGTGAAACGAGTGACTATATTACTAACATGAAATCAATGTACATGGCATTAGACTCCAAAAAGGAGCCTAATGGAAAAACTCAAAAACAGTCAGAAAACACTTCAAGACTAGTATCATCCAAGTCCCTCGCAGCATGGCTATCATATAAAGATTGCTTGAGGGACATTCTGAAGAAAGCATATGCCTGAGGAAACTGTTGTCCCATCCTAGAATGCAATCTCTGTGTCCAAATAGTCCTGTCCAAATAGTCCATAGTAGCCAAAAACGAGCCCAGTGAAAGAAAAGGAGGAAAGGAGACATCTGAGATGAGAAGCATCCAAACATCCAGAAGAGTTTCCCAAATCTGATAGAGGGAAACCGAAGCCGCAGCAAATGAGAGACATGAGTGATCAATATCCGAGAGTGCGGGCAAGACCATAACAAGTGGGGAACTGTCTCGCGGGGATGAGAGCAACGGGGGCAGGAAGAGGAAGCAATACGACGTGCTGCCAATTTCACCCCAACGGAAAAAGCTCCCACTATACATCTTCAAAGGAAAAGCCTCTGTTTCAATGGCAATTCGGCTTTCCAAATTTTCTTGAGTTGTGATTGCCACCAAGATAAAGGCCTATCCAAATTCCAAAGAGTGTTGGCATGCTTATCAATCCATGGCGGTGGAAGAAGAAATCGGTAGACCATCGAGGAAGCCAGATTATGCATTGAAAGTGAACTGGTAGCGGGAGATGAGGAAGTCAGATTCCAGTCCAGTAATCTGTCCTATACAAAGAGTGGGGGAACAGGAACAAATGGCTGCAACATAATTGTAAGTGTTCTCCAAATGGGTCTGTGATGCAGACCCAAGGGGAATGTCCTGCAAGCTTGTGGAAATGAAAGCACATAACCTTGTTGGTCCACAACATCTCCGACAATTCTTATGCCGAATTTCATAAGATTATATGCTTTAATAGGTGCCTGTAAAGCAAGAGGCGATTCAAACACCTTGCTCCAATGGATACTTTCCAAGCGAAGAGAATTACCATGATGGGAAGAAGCACCTGACCATTTAACATAAGAGAGAATTCTCTTCCAATCATGAATAAAAGCAGTAGAAACAGGACAACCAGGAATTTTCCCCTGAAATGTGGTCATGACTGCTTCCCAGTGATCTGTAATCCAATGCCCATATGTATGTGACGTCATGTTTCCACACATAGCTGCTAGCATAATAGCCCATGGCTGTTTTTGCTGAAAAAAATCAGCAATCATAGTGCTCTTTCTTGCTAACATATGAAACTGAAGATTGAGAATATTCAGTCCCCCATGAGTCTTAGGAGAACAAACAGACTGCATGGGAAGTAATCGCAAAGCCTTTTTGTGAGATTTGCTTTTCCAAAATATCTCCATAGCCTGGGACATATAGGAAGCCAAGTGCTTAAAAGACCAGGGAAGAAGAGGCAAATAAAATTGCACATATGCCATAATGATGGACTGCACTATCCGAAGTCGAACATGTAGAGGCCAAGTGGACAAATGCCAGTATTCCAGCTTCTTGTTAATCTTTTGAAGCACCCATTTAAGCTGTTGCTGAGGGGTAATATTCCAGCCAATGGGATACCCTAAATGCCTCACAATAGTATGGGAAGAAATAATGTGGCCTGGCCAGAGAAGTGCATGCCAATCAGCTTCTTTCAGTGCTAGAAGATTCGACTTCTGAAAGTTAATATGCAGTCCGGCAGCTATGCCAAAGTCATTCAGAGTCTGCATCAAATGAGAGAGGTCACTTTGAGAATTCCTGGGCATGAAATATGAATCATCAGCATATGCCTGTGCAAGAAATGGCTGTGCTCCTGGAATTTGCAAGCCATGAGGCTGCCCTGTATCTGCAAGATGATCCATATGCAACAATAACGGATGAGTAGCAATGGCATACAGTAGCGAACTAAGAGGGCAACCTTGTCTCACTGAGCGGGTCATAGTCCAGGTTCTTGACAACCCACCACCAAGCAAACACTGCGCAGTGGCATGAGAATAGAACCAGTTAATAATATGGACCAGCCGAGGGCCAAATCCCAATTTATGCATAGTCTGAGAAATAAAATCCCAATGGACAGTATCAAATGCTTTCGCAATGTCCACTTGCAGAATGAGAACATCTTGTTTGGAATATTTGGCATACTCAATTGCAAGCAAAGCATTGGAAATATTGTCAGTAATCTGCCT
The DNA here is from genome assembly GCF_047967505.1 of Dipteris shenzhenensis. Taxonomy (NCBI): domain Eukaryota; kingdom Viridiplantae; phylum Streptophyta; class Polypodiopsida; order Gleicheniales; family Dipteridaceae; genus Dipteris; species Dipteris shenzhenensis. The sequence continues at coordinate 51,558,268 of NC_141598.1, read as the reverse complement.
TCTGGGAACAAACCCATACTGCCTGGGATGAAGTCCTGCTTGCAAGATAAATCGAACCCTGAGGACAATCATTTTGGCAATGAGTTTGTAAATGACTAGCATAAGAGTTATGGGCCGCCACTCAGCCATTGTCTCACACAACCTTTTTTTGGGGATCAATTTGACAAGGCCATGTTTCCAAGAAGTAGGAAGAGATTGTTCTGCCCAAGCATGATTGATCATAAGAAGAAGAGTGTTTTTGAGATCACCCCAAAATGCACGGAAAAATTCAACAGTCAATCCATCCCAACCAGGAGAGCTGCCTTTACGTAAATGACTCAAAGCATCATCCAGTTCATTAAGTATAAAGGGCTGCTCCAATGGATGAGCCTGTTCCCAAGACAATATAGGCTGAACATGCATAAGAAATTGAGACCTAGCTGCATTCACTTGCATTGAATGATCAGGCTGAGGTGAAAAGAGATGCTGGAAATGACTAGAGCATTGTGATTCCAATTCTGATTTGGAGGTGGTCCAGGTGCCATCATCTTGCCTGATCCTGCAAATATCCTCCTTTCGCCTATCCGCATGCAGGCTTTTAAAGAAAGCTTTGGAGGAGCAGCCTTTATCCAAAAGGGGTTTCATGCGAGCTCGGATTTGCCACTTTTTTAATTTGCGAAGATCATTTTGATGGATGACATGAACCGCATAGGCACAAGAATCCTGCTCAGAGAAGGTGAGCTGCCTATAAGAGCTGATTACATCCATTTATTACTTGTGAGATTGAGCCCATTTCAGCTTAAGCCTGAGGTTTCCCATGTAACTCCATCCATAATCTTGAATAACAGCCTGCAAGCGATGAGCAAGACTGATCCAAGCAAAATCCATGTCCTCCTGAGCATGTAAGAGGAGGGGGCGGACAACCACTCTCACCATGTTCTGAAATTGTTGATGAAGCAAATAAGCATTAACATGGAGTAGGCGACGACCAAAGAAAGGCATATCATCTGTCAAACGTGCTATAGATAATGTCAAACATACTGGAAAGTGATCAGATAGCAAGAGGGAATGATCAACCCGTAGTGTACATGTAAAACTAGCATACTGCTGAGCATTCAACAAATACCATCTGTCAAGTCGAGCCCAATAATGAGTAAAGGCATTGTGACGGTATGTAGAACCCATATCTCTATCCATTGTTGAAAGCCATAAATCTTCTGCATGCAAGAAAGAAAGCATATCCTCCCAATGTCGAAGCTCAGTGGGGATCATGTGAGAACGATGAGTGGTGTTATCTTGGATGGCAGGCGAGTTATTAAAGTCTCCACACAAAAAGGCATTGGACAGCCATGGATATTGTTTGAGGGAGGCCCACATTCGAGCTCTTGTCACAAAAGTTTGAGAGGCATAAACAGATGCTATTTCATAAAGATCAGCATTACAGGTGCATCTGATCACCATCCATCGACCCTGGGGGTCATTGTAAGTAACCGTGGGCTGCATATCATGTTTCACCAGCATGCAGACCCCCGAAAAATGCATTGTACCAGCATAAAAGATAGCATACCCAGCAAAGTGGCCTTGCTGGCCAGCCAAGAAGTGTTGGTTGTGTTCCTGTAAAGAAATTACATCGGGGTGCATTCTATGTACATAGTGCCAAAAAAGTCTCCACTTATTGACATTGCAAAGACCTTGAACATTGTATGTAATGCAAGTAATTGAAGTAGACATAGAAGGTATGTACAGCCGAACCAAAAAGCATAGTAAAGGTATAAGCTGTCAGGCCTCAGCCATGACATCAACATCCACCTGGCCTCCTGGATCATTAGCTCTATAATCCTCATCATTGTCACATACAGGGATGCCCCTCTTTAGTACATCAACCCACAATTGAGAAGTGAGGCTATCAGCAGGGGTAGAGGCCTGACCAGGGGTGGAAGTAGAGGCATCCCAATGGCGAGATTGTAACGGTCGTGGCTTGAGCGCAAATACCTTTTTGGGTTGCTGCCAGGCACCCTGGGGAGAGGCATGAGATTCTGAAATTTTGCCCTTTCCTTTATCCTTTTGCTTGGTTGAAATCTGAACCACATTTTCTTTGGGAGGGACAGATTTAGATGCCACATCACCCAATTTGCTAGGCATAGCCTTAGGCCCCGGACCATAAGTTGGAGGGGAAGTATTTTCTGGAGCAATGGCTGTAGGTGGGAGTTGATGCAGGACTGCAGGACACTGTGAGGCTAGGTGGCCAAACTTATGACATGTGAAGCATGCACCTGCAAATACTCCCCATTTCAAGTCAAAATATTTTTCGCCCAAGGGAACATCCTCCACCTCTACCGCAATGGAAGGAGGGGTTGGGTGATCTGTATCCCAAAGAACACAAAATCGATTTCGATTACCCGAAGGACGGGGTGGGCATACAACTTGCCCCAAAGTAGCTGCTAGACTTGGTAACTCAGCCCTCATATAATCGGGAAAATCCACGACCTCAACCCATACAGGGCAGTGATGTCGAATGAGACCATGATAATCCTTATTTGGCGACCATGGCATGACATGCACCATTTGTCTGCCATAGAATAGAGGTGACATCTCCAATATTTGCTGACGATATGAGGCATCCAAAAAGTGCACTTCATAAAAACCTCGAGAAGCAAAGTATACTCCTTCAACAAAGCAACCTCCCAATAAAGCCTGAACCCACTGAGCCACGTCATTTGCTGAAGGTAACTTCCCTGGGAAGAAAATGATAACTGCTTGCTGAGAGAACTTTCGGAGAGGAGCGACCAATGAGGGCAGCTTCAGCTTATACTTTAGGGCCGGGGGAGGTTTGGCCCACTCCTTCCGGCTGTGGTGAAATTCATCTTTGAGCATGTCAAAAACATAGTGAGCATCTACAGAGGCTGCGGTAGAGAAATCAACTTGCTATCTTTTGGAGTCCCGGGTCAAGTCCTTCCGGGAGTAACTTTTGAGCTGGTCTTCCATGGAGGTAAACAGGGCAAGATTGATGAGGTTGCAGGAAAAACCAGAACTGCAGCAGGGTTTGTACAGGCAAAAAGTACGGAAATAGTACGGGGCAATTAGTACAGTTTGTACGGACTGTACGGGACTGTACGGGATATACGGATGTACGGAAGAAGCTGAGCGGTAGGGGTTGCTGATAGGGCGCGCAGAAGCTGTACGGAGAAAAAAAATTGAGCGGGGATGTTAACGGGGCACGGGGAAACCAGGCTATACGAAAAAGGGCGAAAATGTACGGACGTCTGGAGGGGGTTTCAGAAAAGGTACGGCAAGGCGATGAAAACAGAGGCGGAGTTACTCAAGGCTACGCAGGGAAGAGGCGGGTCAGACCGTACGGCCGTACGGTGAACGTACGGCTACCGTACATATGTACGGACAGACGGGGAGTCTGTACGGGATGCAGGCGAGGCTCGTCTCTCTCTCTCGCGTCGACCACACACACACACACCCAGAACGTACACACACACACACTTTTTTTGTGAGAAGAAATCTTTATTTCTATAGAATAATTACATTCATAGCTGCTTCAAAAGCGAAGTAGCTACTGCTCAAGAAAAGATCTCAGTATAGGCTGTATACACATCCTGATCAATCAAACGAGTCTGAAAACAATCGTAGAATGATTGTTGCAGAGATCGTTTGAAAAAAAGGAAGGATGAAAAGAGTGGATCACCAAAGACTCTATGATTTCTATCCATCCATAAAGTCCATAGGGTCCAATATCGCACCCATACGAAAAATAAATCAAAACCCTGTCTCTGGGGATGAAATCCAAACAACCAGAAAAATCTGCCAAAAGTAACAGTAGGAAATCGCTGTCGAAGCCTCTGTCTGATGAGAGCAATGAGATCAGAAGTATTTGGACAGGACCAAAAGATGTGGATGACTGATTCAGTAGAGTGCGAGCATCTGTGACAAACTGCTGAAGCAATATGTCTGTGTGCGAGTAACTGTCCAGATGGAAAAATGCCAAGGAGAACTCGCCATAGGAAAAGCTGTTGTCGAAGAGGGACTTTGTAATGCCAAAGGAGACGCAGCCTTTTTCTCCACCACTTCATTGGACGATCCATATGCCAAACAGTATTTGCTCTGTTGGAAATCCAAGGTGGAGGTAATAACACTCTATACAATGATGACACTGTGATATGTGAAAGCTTCAAAGGACGGACATATGAGGAAGGAGAGCGTAAAATCCAATCCTCAAGCCGATGCTGAATTTCTAAATGAGGTACCGGCAAGTACGGTTGGAGCATTGCTGAAATTTTATGCCATAAAGGACGATAATGAGCTCCCAAGCCATATTTGCGAGCAGCCAAAGAAAAGGATAGAATTGTGCCATCATCTTGAAGTACATCTGCCACAGATGAAATGCCTTTGAAGGAGAGAAAATATGAACGTCGGGGTTCTTGGATGGCCAAAGGTGGATGGAATACCTTAGACCAAAAGAGATTCTCTTCCCTCAAAGAGTTGCCCGAGAGAGAGTCCCTGCCTTTCCATTCCAAGTGGGAAAGAATGTGTTTCCAATGAAGAAGCAGAGAAGAGACAAAAGGGCATCCTCTGATCTTGCCTTGGATAGAGCCAAATAAAAATTCCCACTGAGTAGGCTGCCAATTCCCAAAAGCAGATGTATGAAGATGTAATAAGAGAGAGCGAATCATAAAAGCCCAAGGCTGATCTCCTTGTAGAAACTGCATCATGATTTTCCCCCTATGAGCAAGTAAATGCATTTGAATATTTAGAATGTTCAGACCCCCGTGCATCTTTGGAGAACAGAGACGATGCATGGAGAGTAATCTGAGACTTTTCTTGCCATGTTTTGAACGCCAGAAAATTTCCATGATAGCTGACATAAATGAAACCAAATCTGCCTTAGTGAACATAGTAAGAGGTAGATAAAATTGTATGTATGCTATCAAAATGGATTGTGTAATTCGCAGACGAACATGTAATGGCCAAGTTGCAAGCTTCCAATATTCAAGTTTTGCCCTCAACTTTACTAGCACCCAATCAGTTTGTTGTGAACGGGTGAGTCCCCAGCCTAAAGGATAACCAAGATGTCGAATGAATTGAGAAGCAGGGACAATTTCCCCAGGCCACAAAAGGTTGTGCCAGTCCTGTGCATGTAAAGGCAACAATTTTGATTTTTGAAAATTTACCCAAAGGCCAGCAGCCAAACCATATGTAGAAAGAGCATGCATGATCATGGACAGATCAGCCCGATTATTTTTTGGAGTAAAGAATGAATCATCAGCATATGCTTGAGCAATCATGCTGCGACTGCCAAGGATCTCCAAACCGTGCAGCTGGTCAGTGTCCAAGAGGTGATCCAGATATTGAAGCAGTGGATGAGTGGCTATGGCAAAAAGTAAAGCACTCAATGGACATCCTTGTCTGACAGAGCAAGCAAGAGTCCATGATGGAGAAATATCGCCTGAAAGTATGCAGGCAGCTTCACTATCTTGATATAGCCAAATAATGAGTTGCTGCATTTTTGTGCCAAAACCCAAAGCCTGCATAGTCGATGAAATAAAATCCCACTGAACTGTATCAAAAGCTTTGGCAATATCAACTTGCAATAACAAAACATCCTGCTGTGTGTATTTGGCATATTCAATTCCAATGTAGGCATTAGCAATGTTATCGGTGATATGCCTACGCGGGACAAAGCCATATTGCGCAGGATGCAACCCATCATGTAAAAAGCCCTTTAGCCGAGCAACAATCATTTTGGTAGTGACTTTGTAAATTACGGGCATAAGAGTGATAGGTCTCCAGTCTGCCAAAGACTCACAAATTTGTTTTTTAGGAAGGAGTTTAACAAGACCTCTCTTCCATGTGTCTGGCATTTTCTGATGTTGCCATGCAGCATTCACCATAGATAGTAATGGATGCTTCAAAATAGGCCAGTTAGCTAGAAAAAACTCGACTGTCAAGCCATCCCATCCAGGGGATTTCCATCTGCCGCATGATTTGATGGCATCTGACAGTTCCCTCTCAGTAAAAGGTTCCTCCAATTCCAAAGCTTGAGTAGGGGAAATGATTGGAGAAACATTTTGCAACAGTAAATTTCGTGCAAGCAAAACCTGTTGCGAGGGAGGAGCTACAGAGCCAAATTGCTGAGAGAAGTGATGCACACAAACAGAGGCAAGCTGTGACCGTGAAGTAGTCCATGATCCATCAGGCATTAGCACTCTGCAAATTTCTGTTTGGATTCTCCTCTGATGCAAACTCTTGAAAAAATCTTTGGAAGAGCAACCTTTATCTGTGAAGGCTCTTTGTCTTGCTCTAGTCTCCCATTTTGCCAGTTTCCTGTGATCATTTAGTTTAAGACAATGTCTGGCCTGACATAATGTGGTTTGCTCATGCATGGACAACGAACGATGATGACTGAGTTCAGTGAGGTCTTGACAAGTAGACTTGGCCTGAGCAATGGTTTCCCTCAGAGTCTTCATGTAAGACTTGCCATAAGCTCTAATCACCATTTGCATTTTAGAAATAAAAGAAGCCCAGGCATCATCAACATGAAGATGGTTGTTAGATGAAAGACAATGAGCTGCTTCAGTAACCATTGCCTTGAATTCAGCATGTTGCAAATAACTGTTGTTGATGATTAGATGTCGCCTTTGTGGCAATCTATCATCTGGCATCTTATGAAAAGATAACCGCAGCCATAGTGGTGCATGGTCTGAATGCACAAAGGCATAGTCAATCCACATTTTGCATGCGAAATCCCCATTTTGTTGTGGAGCAACACTATACCAACGATCCAGTCGTGCCTTATAAGCGGAAAGAGCATTATGTTGAAAAGTGTAGCCCGGTGACAGAGGCTGCAATTCCTTCGAGAGGTCAACTAGATCCAAATGCAAAAGTAGTTGAGACCAGGCATGCCTTTCAGGAGATAACATATGATCGTGGCTGGAAGTGTTGTCTCCCTGTTGTGGAGCATTATTGAAATCCCCACATATGTAGGCATGAGATCTCCACGGGTATTGTTGCATAGCATCCCAAATTACAGTTCTGTCTCGAGATGACTGAGGTGCATAAACTGAAGCAAATTCAAACACCTCTCCTCTTATAATGCATTGGAGAACAAGCCATCTGCCTTTGTTGTCATTTAATGCAATGACTGGTTGAAGCTCATGTTTGATCAGAAGGACAACCCCTGAGAAAGAGTGCTCCCCAGCATAGAAAATGTCATACCCACAGTAGTGTCCTGTCTTGCCTGCATAAATATGCTGGTTGTGCTCTTGTAATGCCACTATGTCAGGCTGAAATCTGTTGATGTACAGCCACACAGATTTCCATTTCCTACTGTCACATATGCCCTGGACATTAAGTGTAAAAGAGGTGATGTGAGCAGTCATATATACAGATATTTATAGTAATGTAACAACTATGTACAGCAGCAAAATGTATGAGGTCAGCCTTGCATTTCTATCTCAGGGTCGAGGCCTCGCCCCTGAGAAGTAGTCGCCTCAGAAGTGGACAGCAAAGCAGCAACCTCTTCTTCAGGGAAGAGTGTTCTGCTGGCTGTTACTGCAGCCCATGTAATTCCAATTCCTGTGTTGATCTCTGGGGTGTTTCCGCTAGAAGAGGCACCATTCCAAGTGCGGGGGGGTGGAATTCTTCGAGCAGAAATAACCTTTCTTGGGCTCTGCCAGCCATCAGTTGAAGGTTGCTTTCCTTTGGGCAAGGATTGAGTAGCAGGAGATGAGTGTGAAGTAAAATTCGCATTGGTAGCTACTGAATCTTTGCCTTTATCCTGACTCCCAGAATGCTGTTTACTGCTTTTATTTTTGTTGGCAACTGGAGTAGGAGCATCTTTAATGGGCATGTGGACTGGCAATGTGACAGGATGCATTTTATGTTGGTTCAGTGGACACTGTGAAGCCATGTGTCCAAACTTTTTGCATTCAAAACAGGCCCCTGCAAATAAACCCCATTTGAGTTTATAAAATGCACTCCCCATGTTCACATTATTCACCGTGACTGAGTAAGAGTCCGGTGTGGGATTATCAGTATCCCAGAGAATGCAAAATCTGTTTGAATTACCATTTGGCCGTGGTGGGCAAACCACTTTACCTAAAGAGGCTGCAATTTTAGGCAAAAGTGAGGCCATGCATTGGGGAAAATCAACAACTTCAACCCAGACTGGGCATCTGTGTCGGATTAAAGCCTGAAAGTCCCTTGTGGGAGACCACGGCAAGACATGCACCATTTGCTGCCCAAAAAAGAGAGGTGAATGTTCCAAAAGCATTTGTCTGTGGATCTCGTCCACCATGATAACCTCGAAAAAGCCCCTGGCTGCATAATGTACTTTACGAACAAAAGAGCCAGCCAATGTGCGTGTCAGCCAGTTGCCTATTTCTGCAGCAGGTGGCATCCGGCCTGGAAAAAATAAAATGACTGCATTCTTGGCATACTCTCTGACTGGATCCACAATTTCATCGACCTCAACCATGAGGCCAACTGAAGGAACCGAGTCTTTCCACTCTTTTCTCGTATCTGCAAATCCTTCGTGCATTACATCATATACTAGTTGAGCCTCAATCGTGTCATGGGTCGGGTCATACTGACCCTCAACCTGCTTTTGTTTCTTGCAGGGAGCCGAACGCTCCTTTTGAAATGTTTTTTCATATGAATACTCTGCCATGACTCGGTAGGAAAAGGAGCTCGAGGATGAAGTACCTGTATAAGGGTGGCAAAAGCCAAAAAAACCAGTCCCAAAGAAAGATCAGAGGAAGCCCGCAAGAGAGAAGAGGAAGTGTAGAACTGGTAAGGAAAGAGCAAAAGGATAGGTAGGAGTTGGCTGAAAAACCAGGTAGGGAAGACTCCGGTTGAAAGCCGCAAAAGTATACAAAAGCTGAAATTGTACGGAAAGGTACAGAATGTACGGACACCGTACGGTGACCGTACAGACGTACGGAAGAGGGTTGGTGCCTGGTTACGGGTGAGAGACGAGATGCTGATGGAAGATGGAACTGAAACGAACTGAAACGAAACGAAGCCTAGAGATGCAGATATCGACGCACACACACGAGGACTGGAGCGAAATCACGCAGGATGCGTAAGCAGAAACTCGGGGAAGTACCGTACTGACGTACGGCACCTGTACGGCTGCCGTACAGGTGTACGGTCAGACGGGGTAGGCACACACACGAGGGCTGTGGCGATCTATTCTCCGCTCACGCTCCACGCTCACCAAACTCCGCCTCTACAAAACTACACACACACACACACACACACACACACACGTACACGCACATTTTTTTGGGTAAGAAGCAATATTCATTAGAACGAGACAGCTACTGCTTAGAACTAAAAGCAGTAGTAAAAGACTTCTAACTGAGCCAAAAGGTCTCTAGAGAATCACACACACACACACACACACACACACACACACACACACACACACGTACACACACACACACAGAGAGGTGGTTGCCAGAATGAGAATGACTTTATGTTTGGAAGAAATTTCAACATGAAGTCCATAAATCAAGATATCTATTAGAAATTAATGTCTTCTTGTGCCTTGTGTTGTCAGGTATTTAGATCAGCTAGGGATGGCAGCAAGGTTTGGTACAAAATGTCACTGCAGACAATCATTAATTGGAGGCAACTATGGTCTCCTCAACACTACAACCTTTCAACCTAATCCAGATTATTATAGGTTGGTGACTGTTTTTAAGGGCCTTCTTTCTACAGAAATATTTCTGGGAGTTTGATTTTACTCCCTCTGTGTCAGTGCACTTCTTTGGCACCGTCTTATGGGTGGAAAAGTTCTATCTACTGAAGTTATTGGTGTGCGTGATCTGCGGGCTTATGCGCATTGCTCCAAAAATGAGGTATGTGCACTTGTGTCACTTTATAATATTCACGTTTTCAATTTAAAAATTTCACGCTTTTCAACAACTCTTAAATAATGGGAAATGGGTTGAAATTTTCAGCCTCATCACGATTTGAATTTTTGCAGGAAGGAATGACTTTTGTGATTCTTAATTTAAGTAACACCACAGAATATCACATTACAGTATTCCTAGATCCACCGCCTATCTCTTCCAGTTCAATAAGTTTGAAGTCCAGATTATGGAATCTGTCAGCTGTGAGAGCATTGAGTTTGGTTTTCAAAACGAAAAATACACAAGGCACTAGGCATGAATACCACTTGTCAGCACAAAATGGTAATATACATAGCCAGACTGTGAATCTTAATGGAAAACCTTTGACAGCGACTATTACAGGTGGTATACCTGAATTGATCCCAAATAATGTTGATAACTCAGTGCCCACATCTGTCGCACCTTTATCAATTGTATTTGTGTCCTACCCTTCTCAGATTATTGCTTGTTCATCATGAATGGCTACTGGCAATGGAAGAAAGGCCCAATTGGGATGATCAAATGTAATTTGGCCATGTCATAAATGCATCATGGACTGGCCACCTACTCAATTAAAGTAGGGAGCCCCAGAAATATGTCTGTCATTAATTTCAACTCCCTTATTTTGAGATAAAAGTGTTAGAATCAATAAGTGACGGAGATCTCCTTCATGGAGACTTTTTGGGGCCACTCTAAGTCTGCGCTGGATTAGCAGTTACTTGGATCAAAAGAATCTAAAATATCAATTATATGGCGAAAATTCTATACAAACAAAGTTGTTCATAAATGATTATGACATCATAACCTGCTCTAGTATTTCTTTGTAGAAAATTCACTAGAAATAAAGTTTTCATAAATGATTATGCAATTATAATTATCATAAAGTTGCTCGTAAGTGATTATGACATCATAACCTGCTCTAGTATTTCTTTGTAGAAAATTCTGTATAAATAAAGTTTTCATAAGTGATTGTGAGATCATAACCATCATAAAGTTGCTCATAAGTGATTATGACATCATAATCTGCTCTAGTATTTCTTCGTAGAAAATTCTGTAGAAATAAAGTTTTCAGAAGTGACTGTGGGATCATAACCATCATAAAGTTGCTCATGAGTGATTATGACATCATAACCTGCTCTAGTATTTGTTTGTAGAAAATTCTGTAGAGATAAAGTTTTCATAACTGATTATGATCATAGATCATAAAGTTCTCATTTCAACATCATTCAGATGCACATTTAAACATATTTGTCGATCTGATATAGTCTATATCATTCAAATCCAAACTACATCAATTTTGTGGAGAGCCAAATGGAATTTGATCTTCATGAAATCAATCAAATTATAATTGGATCCAGATATTGATGAGCCCTTGCTGCGGCAAGGGACTTAAGGACCCAAGAACTTCTTCCATATGATGAGCATGCAGCTCCCCATCATCTTTCCATACGCCTTTTCCCCCTACTCATTCACATCTGCCGTCTCCTTCCCTGAGCAGGAATTCTGTTCACCTTCTGTTTGCTTCTTCTGTGCCTCCCACTGCTTCTCTTTCCGCTTCTTCCTGCTGCTTTTCGACTTTCTTTCTGCTCCTTCTCTGCCCTGCCTCTGCTCTCCTTCTACTGCTGTTTGGCGCCCTTTCGTTTCTACCCTGCCTGCTTCTTCCTCTGCTCTTTCCATTTCTGTTCTCTGCCCTTACATTTCTACCTTTCTGTTTCCTTTCTTGTAACCATACACACCCTCAAGCTCACACTCACAAGCACATACTCACACACCCTCACTTAATTCCGCACCACATGCACTACATTGATACATACACGTAGATTCACCGTCACGTTCAAATTTCGTACTCATATTCTCTCTCTCTCTCTCTCTCTCTCTCTCTCTCTCTCTCTCTCTCTCTCTCTCTCTCTATTCCTTCTCTTCCTACTGTGCTTTTTATTCCCTTCTTCTTTGGTGAACCTTGAAAGTGGTGGTTGGACGAACCTTCAAACGGTTTCAAGTCGTCCTTACATATTCTGATTGGCAAATTGCCACCCATTCAGCCAATCCTCATCCCATTCCACCAGCCGCGTGAGAACATGCATTTTCTGTAAAGACAAGTTATAGCAGATTCAAAAGGGTGAGGAGTTTGAGAGATCCAATACCATCTTTGCATGGATCCATGTGTCCCACTTTTCTAGAACTAAGGCTATGGACTGGATGTTTACTGTGCTTCCTTCCAAACTCTCTCAGCACACCTCAGATGTTCATTTGTTGCGGATATCACGTGATCTTGATTCTCCGGGAGTTGCAGCTATAGTGCTTCAATCTAGCCCTCGGGCACTTGCTTCCAATATCATCTTTCTCTCACCTAAGAATCCACCAGTGAGCATGGAAGCTGTTGTGCATTTGACCTTTGATGATGCTTTGTTGTTGGATCCCATTCATGATGATGCAAATACGTGCAGTGATACACAGGATGTGGAAGAGCCTATGCCTGACGATTCATGATGATGCAGTTACAAAAGATGTGGAAGATCTTAATATGCTTGACGATGCAATGATCAATAATCAGTTGAGATAGGATGCAACGCCTGCATGGATTCAAATTTATGCTTTGATAATGATAATAACAGTGTTTAAAGTGGAGAGATTTGTTGGGATTGGGTTTAGTGAGGGAACTACTGGACATGCTTGTTCCGATGATGATTTGCCTTGTAGCTTGAGTACTTGGGAGATGTTGTTGAGTGTTTGCCATGCTGTTGTGGACTTTGAAGAGCCTATGTTTGTGATGCAAGAATGATATATTATATATGTGAGAATGTTTTAGAGGAATTGTCGTTTCCTGCATCAGATACAGATTATTTCATGGATAAATGGGCATTTGGGATGAAGATCTTATGGACAAAAGTTTGCTTTCTCATGAAATAGAGGAGGAGATGCAGAACTGTCTTGTCTTCTGAAGTTGTAGCTCAGGATCTTTTGAAGGGGTCTTTGCACGAGGAGGTGATTACATAGGTACATGTAGAAGAGTTTCTTGATGCACTTACCATGGAGAGGGAAGTAGCGTTGCAGGGTTATGTGATGGAGTCTTTGACGATGATGTCTAGTTTCTACATCTATGAAATAGAATTGTGGATGGATCAATTGTGGAAGGAGAGGTTCTGGGTGTTGCACAATGAGTTGGTACTGTGATGCACTCGAATTTCTATGTGTGGATGGATCCCTATGTCATACAGGACTTTGACAATTGATGGATTGGGACACCTTAGAAGATGCATGGCATGATAGCTTGCCTTTGGATGCTTTATCTGGTGATGACAATTTGGTGTGTAGGGGCCGTTGTATGATAGAGGGAAAAGAGACGAGTACAATTGTGCTTTGTAGAGGATAAGAAGTGGTTTGAGTAATGTGGTGAGCAATGGAGGAGATGTATTGGCTTGTTTCCATTTGATCCAGAAGGATAATAAGGAAAAGCAAAAGGAGACTGCTGGACATGAATGTCCGCAGCTAAGGGATGGGCAAAAATAATAGGCAGATTTTGAGGACCCCGATTTTGAACTGCTGGTGGTAGGAACTGATACTACTATACATCTTAGGTAATTTTTGCATGCTAGTACTAGATACTCATTTGCATGATGATAGGAAGTGATTTTTGGTTGTGGAACTAGTGGTAGATAGGCCAGTGGAATGCAGCTAAAAAATGCAGACGCACCTCCCCCAAAAGAAGCAACAGTCACTGTTTTTCTATAACTTTTGATATGGAGCTTGGATTTGGGAGTTTTTGTTATTGTTGGGAAGCTGAAATCGTGCTCTACAACTTTTTAGAAGAAGTCGGGGCCAAAATCGGGAGGAGAGGGTCAAAAACTTAGAACACGACATGCGACTGGTTTTTGTTGTGAAAGGCGTCAGAAAGCAGTTGTTTTTTAAGAACAGAGGAACTTTGTGAGTGTATTGGGTATGGGAGAAGGGTGGTGCTCCTACTTTGCACCATACCAGAGTCTTCCTTGTATATGAGAGCCTCTCTTGATTGTTGTTCTTGTTTGTAGAAGCAGTGTGGGTTGTAGAAGTCATGATCATTGTAAGGTGTGTATATGAAATATATGAGTTGCCAGCCCATTTCTAGTGTGTTAGAGGCCTATCATAAAATTCACTGACGGTCCTCTGGTACCACCTCAAAGGAAGTAGAAGGAGAATTGAGCAAATTCATGCATCCGAATAGGTCGAATCATCGTGTAAGATGGATGGGGACTTTCTTAAGGATGGGTATCATGTCAGATGGATGGGGACTTTCTTAAGGATGGGTATTCTAATCGAGTCCATAGGTCTCCAACAAGATAGAGATAGGGATGCCTTAGCCTTTGATGTGCACTTTGGGATAGGTTATCGAAATCCATGATGGATGATGATATCCTCATCACGGGGCATGTGGAGCAGTGTTTTTTGGCTTCTATCTGGTATTTAGACCCCGGTCTGGAGAAATTTCTCTAGGCTCCTAAAGGATTTGGCTTAGGGGGTGTCCCCATAAAATACTTGCAGTGGGATCCTAAGCAGTAGAGTGGATTGATGTAGGAAACCATGATAAGATTGTCCTTTTTTTCACTACAGTATTAGCAATGCCAAGAGGGTTTAGTTTAGTGTTAGGAGATGAAGCACACCATAGCCTCTCACTAGGAGGAGTTTAATATTTTTTCAGATTTGTGAAAATTGTTTTGGAGAAGGCTCTGGAAGCTCTCTTTTGGCTTTCTATTCATGGAGGCATTGTCGTAAATCAAAAGGTCCAAGTTTGGAACACCCTCTACTTGGTTGCATTGCCTCTTTATTGAGGAGTCCATCTAGTATTGTTTATGGGAATTTCCAATGTTGTTTGGAAAGGGATTGTGAGACCTTTGACTAGATTTACTCCCACCCTTTTCTCCGTCACTTGGGGCTCATTGGCCTGGTTATCTTTGTCAGGGCCTTATGTGTTTGTGAGATGTATGGCTCCTCTAGGGGTTTCTTGATTTGACGTTACTTGGTTGAGCTAAGCCATACTCTTTGAATATTGTTTCCCTCTCTCCCTACAAACCTTCACATGCCTCAGTGGACACAATCATAGTGATCATTTCAGTTTGGCATATAAGGAGATCTAGATGCACAGTTATGGTTTCCAAGTCCACCCTCTCATGCTTTGGCCAGTATTTGGACAGAGACTATACACAATTTGGTCATTTGGTAGAGTATGAAGGGTTCTTCTAGGGATGCCTCTACCAATGGGCTATTGTCCTTAGGGAGTGAAGAGGCTGTCCTTTCTTTGTGAAGTTCACTAGTATAGGTTTGAGGTAGCACTTTTAGCCTCAACCTTGGATCTTTGCCAAATTTTTTCATTAGTAGGGCTTGAACTCATGCTATGCATGGTTGTCAGCTCCAAGAAAACTAGGGAGACCATGGAAAAGCGATATAGTCCTCCACAGGATTGAGAATTCATTCATTTATTTAATTCTTTGTTCATATGGCTTTGATTCCTGGTCTTCCCATTTTGTTTTAGTGGCAAATAAATATTCTTAAAAGGTGTCTTTTCCTCTTCTTCTTGAAATTGGCCACTATCTACCTACTATCAATTGGCAGTTTGAAGTCGCAAATAAATATTTTGTTTGAGTTGCGTCTTTTCTTCTTCTTCTTCTTCTTCTTGAAACTGGTCATTATTTACTCGCTATCATTGGTCATTTGAGGCTAGAAGCAATGTGAGGCCGTTGAAGACACCCTAGTTTGTTGCGCCTTTTCTTCTTCTTCTTGAAGCTGGCCACTATCTACCTATCATCAACAACTGGTCATTTGAGGATATGGCCATTGAACCTATTTGTTTGTGAAAAGGGAACCATCCATGATCCTATCATGAAAATGGAAAGTGCACAAATTGGAAAATACAATGATGAGCTTAATCAATTTTATTATGGTCTATGTAGCAGTCAATTCAGCAGTCAAGAACAAAACAAAAATTGTACAAACGGAACTAGACATTCTAAGATGATTGTGAATTGTGCTAAAATGAGTATATTGATCAGAAGATACAGTTTAAGATAATATTTATGGCTATATGCAGAGAAAACAAATTACTTAGTTTTCAACAAACTGATGGTGACTGATATTATGCTAATTTGGCAGAAAATGCCATAATGATTTGTTGGGGACGAGCATTTTCCGAGCAAAATCTTCCGAGCATCCGAGCGAAGGAAAAAAAAAATCTTCCAACTATGCAAAAATATGGCAAAAATGGATCGAAAGAAAGCATAGTTTCACTTAGAAATATGCAAAGTATTATAGCAATGCCTATTTTATACGCAAATATTTACGTGAATCTGTGGGAATGGTGAGAACATAATGGGATGGCTTTTGGAGAAACCCACATCTAGAGTAGACTTCTCTATGAAAATTCCCTTATGATCCTTCTTACAACTTTTACTTAATAGGAGGTGACATTGAAAAACCTCTCTCAACCTATCTTCATGAAAGGGTTTCTCCAAAGAAAACTCATTGAAGCAAACCATCAAGGTAGTTTCGCCAGCGAAACCCCTTTGAAGTATGTCTTCCAAGGTAGTTTCGCTGGCGAAACTACAATGGACAACACTTTTTAAAAGTGACATAACTTTCACATCCGATGTCCAAATATAGTCATTCAACCAATCAAATTGATCGGTAAACCCTATTTGAGCACATCTATGGGGTTAGATTTTGGAAAATCTTGCATATATAGTATCAAATATTACATGTATTTTATGAGAGTGATATATAAGCCCAAGTTAATACTTATTTATAGTAATTTAAACTTCTTTAGAAACATGTCGATAAATATCTTGTTATTTATGCTATAAAAACACTAGAAAGATATTGCCATATGATATAAATATGTTTAAAAAATAATTATATATGTATAATATTATTACATTGAGAGTGATTATGAGGGATGTTTCTTAAAGGAATATTTTTCAACACTTTTTTAAGGTAATAATAGGGGTATAAAAGGATGTCTATGAATAAGAAAATTTATGCTATGTAAAAATGAATGAGTAACTAGTCTATATATTTTTATGAAAAAGGGATCTAGTTTTTAGTGAAATAAAAGCGTAAAAACCATGTTTCCTAAAGAAATACAAATTTTTAAATCCCTTGAAAACACGCTCGGATAAACCTGCTCATAGGTTTTTGCTCGTAAAATTAACGCATCCCTGGATGATGTAAACCACTGCACACAAAAGGAGGCTCTCATTGAGCCCATATAGGATGGAGATGTAGTGCTGTACTTTGTCTTGAAGCACTCACTTGTGTGTTTCTTGGTAGCTTTCTTTGGAGATGATGTACCAATGGTATAATTGAGCATACTAATGGTACATGTGCATGTAGCAGATGCAGGAGTTCGTGGTGAGGTCACTCCGTGTCAATGGAGTGACAACATTCTCCTTGATACATGGTTTTATCTTATTATTTTGTATGACCATGTATGGTTCATTCTTTATTGGATGGGTTCTCTATCCTAACGTATGGACAAAAATAAATTGATGTAATTTTCATATGAGAACCTACATTTCCTTTATGCAATGTAATAAGTCTTTTTGATAGTTCTTGTAGACAAACTATATTTTGAGGTGGACTGAACCTTAGTACTACACCAAGCTCTTCTTTCTATTCTTCAGCATAGTCTCCACTTGGTGTGGGAACTAAGTTTGAGAGTCTATTTGCACTATTAGAAATTTTAACTTTAGGAACTAGGGAATAAATGGTAGCCTTGTGTGGATTTGACTCTCAGTTTCAGATTGACTCCCACCGGGTGTGCCAAGTGTTAACCATAGGAACTCGTAACTCACCCTTAGTATTTTAGGTCATATTCACATAGTAAGCTATCAAAGGGTGTGCGTGTGTGTGAGGGTTGTGTCTCTTGACACCCTCTTGTACTTGTATTGTGCAATGTCTATGGCAATAAAATGAATATGATTATGGTAGTAATTCATGTGTATTCTTTGCAAGTGTGTGTGTGTGTGCGTGTGTGTGTGTGTGTGTGTGTGTGTGATTTCCTGTTTATGGATTTGTCCATAAACAAAGGCCAACTTGTCAAGAATGCATTTCTCAATGGTTATCTAGACCAGGAAGTCTACATGCAACAAATAGCAGGTTATGTCGAACCAGGAAAGGAGAATAAGGTTTGCCAGCTCAAGAAAAGTCTCTACGGCTTAAAGCAGGCACCCAGAAGTTGGTACAACAGAATTGATAAGTATTTTGCTAATTTGGGATACGTGAAATCCAATGCATATCATACTCTCTACTACAAAGTTCAAGGGGAAGACATGACAAAATATGAAGAGGGAAGAGGAGAAGAGTGGAGATGAGGAGAGAGGGCACAGCTAGAGAGCACACCACAAATGACTAACTGTACACTAGATTTAGTTGAAAAAATAGAATATATACAAACCCTTTTAGGGTTAGGGTTAGGGGATCTAACCCTTTCCTTTATAGCACTCTATAAGGTTAGTGCTATGCACATATGATCACGCGATGGTGCTATGCACACATGATCACATGATGTTGAGCATGAACTCTCAACACCTTCCCTCAAGATCAACATCATGAAGTAGGCCTTCCCTCAAGATGATGATTCTGGGGAATCGAAGAAGGACCGAGCATTACATTCCATCACACCATTTAATGGGAATGTCCTTCCTCTGCGTCAAACCAAGAGCTAGTCAGTGTTTCTCGAATAGCTCTTTACCGAGTGGTTTGGTAAAGATGTCTGCAACATTTTCTTTGCTATCACAATGCTGCAATGTGATGTCACCAAGTAACACTCTTTCTCTGATGAAGTGCTCTCTGACATCAATGTGCTTTGTCCTGGAGTAATATACTGGATTTTTGGCCAATGCTTGAGCTGATTGATTATCACAGTATATTGTTGTTGGCTTTGACTCATCAAAGTAAACTATTTCTGACAATAGTCTTCTGAGCCATATAGCCTCACATGCACCTGTAGTGAGTGCTCTATATTCTGCTTCAGTCGAAGACAAAGAAACAGTTGGCTGTTTGTTTGATAACCATGATATAGTACCTTGACCAAGGAAAAATGCATATCCCTGTGTCGATCTCCTGGTCTCATGATCTCCGGCATAGTCACTGTCACAGTATCCATGCAACCGTGGATGACTTCCTTTGTATTCTATCCCAAACTGTCTTGTACCTCTGATGTATCTCAAGACTCTTTTGGCTGCATTCCAGTGAGACTGTTTTGGATTTGCCATAAACTGTGCTAGTGAGCTTACTGCATAACAAATATCTGGCCGTGTGATTGTCAGATATATAAGAGATCCAATGAGTTGCCTGTAGTATCTGTCATTGACTGTAGGCTTTTCTGAATCTTTAGTAAGTTTCAAACTCTGTTCCATGGGAGTGGCTGCAATCTTGCAATCTGCCATATAAAACTTCTTCAGGAGATTGTCAACATACTTGAGCTGACTCATGAATGTGCTATCTGAATCTCTCTAGAACTCAATTCCAAGACAATAGCGCATAAGTGCAAGATCTTTCATGTCGAACTCTGCAGATAAGTCTTGTTTTAGCTTTCTGATGAAGCTATCCTTGCTTCCTATCACAATCAGATCATCTACGTACAAAAGTGCAATAGTAATATCTTCCCCTTGAACTTTGTAGTAGAGAGTATGATCTGCATTGGATTTCATGTATTCCATATCAGCAAAATACTTGTCAATTCTACTGTACCAACTTCTGGGTGCTTGCTTTAAGTCGTAGAGACTTTTCTTGAGATGGCAAACCTTATTCTCCTTTCCTGATTCAACATAACCTGCTGGTTGTTGCATGTAGACTTCCTCGTCTAGATAACCATTGAGAAATGCATTCTTGACATCGAGCTGATACACATTCCATTTGCTGAGTGTTGCTAGTGATATCAAGAACCGTATGGAATCCATCTTTGCTACTGGAGCATAAGTCTCATCATAGTCTTGACCATATTGTTGTGCAAATCCTTTTGCAACTAATCTGGCTTTGTATCTCTGAATACTGCCATCTGGATTGTACTTCACTTTGTATACCCATTTGTTTGCTATGGCCTTCTTTCCTGGTGGAAGGTCGCATAATTCCCAAGTGTTATTTTTATACAAAGCATCCATTTCTTCATTCATAGCAGTTTGCCATTCTGGATTGTCTACTGCATCTTCGAAGTACACTGGCTCTTCTGTAGCCATGATGGTAGTCATAAGAGCATAGTTGGTGGTTTCCACCTGAATTGCTTTGCCTTTCTGAGCATATGTCAATCTGGCTGGTGGTCTACTTTCCCTAGTAGACCATCTGAGCTGTTGTGGCTCTGCTTGGGGTGTTGCTGGCAATTCTTGCTCTTCTTCATCAACCTGTTCTATAGATTGCTGTGAAGCCGATGCTTCTATCTCCTGTGTAGGTGATGTTTTCCATTCTGATTCCTCATCAAAGATTACATCTCTGGAGATAATGACTTTGCGGTTGATGGGATCATACAATTTGTATGCTTTGCTTTCTTCACTGTAGCCAACCATGATGCATTTGCGTGACTTCGCA
Source organism: Dipteris shenzhenensis (assembly GCF_047967505.1). Lineage (NCBI taxonomy): Eukaryota > Viridiplantae > Streptophyta > Polypodiopsida > Gleicheniales > Dipteridaceae > Dipteris > Dipteris shenzhenensis. Next base: position 51,537,836 of record NC_141598.1, on the reverse strand, counting down.
TCCAATTTCCTGCGATGATCATCATGTATGTGGGCATATGCTATGCAACCAAATATGCAGAGATGCCCAATGCGTGGCTTGTGTCCAACTTCATAAGGAGTCATACCTTGTATCGGTTCAGTAGGAAGCCGATTAAGCAAGCAGTTAGCTGTAGCTATTGCTTCTGCCCAATACTGATTCGGAAGATGCTTTTCACTAAGCATTGCTCTAGCACTGTCTGCTAAAGTCCCATTCTTCCTTTTAGCTATTGCATTCTGCTGAGGAGTATCTGCGTATGTGAATTGTCTTCGTATGCCGTGATTTTTGCAAAAGTTTATGAATGCTGAAGACATGTATTCACCTCCTCTGTCTGATCTCATGACCTTGATCTTTCTTCCTGTCTGGTTTTCTACCATGGCTTTAAACTCTTGAAATCTGGAAAACACTTCAGATTTCTCTTTCAAAAAGTAGACCCAACAATATCTGCTGTAGTCGTCGATGAAGGTCAAGTAATAAAGTGAACCATTGATGCTGCGGGTCTGGGCATAACCCCATACATCTGTATGTATCAAATCAAGAATACCTCGTGCACGAGAGGTACTTCTGACAAAGTTGGTTCGCTTTTGTTTGCCGAAGCAGCATGCTTCATAAACTTTTCCAAGAAACTGTAGCTTCGGAATCCCAATTGCCATATTCTGATTCCTGAGATCTAACAAGTACTTGAAGTTGACATGACCATATCTCTTGTGCCATTTTGCAAATAGTGGCATCTATTGCATTTGAGCTGACATGGCATGCTTATCTGGTACTGTAGCTAGCATTCTATATAAGCGTCCTTCCTTGACACCTTTTGCTACTAGCTGACATCTTTTTGATTTGTCTCTGATAGTGCATTCATCACCGTCGAAGATGACTTTGTAATTGTGTTCCATCATTTGACCTACTGACAAAAGGTTCTTGCTGAGCTTCGGAACATAGAGCACATCTTTGACTAATCCTTTTGTACCAGTGAAATTGTTCATAGGGATAACACCTGTCCCTTGGATTGGATTTGGTGTATTGTCTGTTGTGTAGATGGCATTTTTCTGTCCTTCTAATGGTTTCATCTCTGTGAACCATTCTTGATGATTTGTCATATGAGATGATGCACCGCTGTCGATGTACCAAGGATCCTGTTCCACTTGGTCGACTTGATAGCTGAAATCCTCTTTGGGATTGAAATCAGTGTCTAGGTGCATTGTATCAGTCTGATGCAATTCCTCGCTTGCAAGAAACATGTTTCCATGTTCATTTGCAAAATGACTGTGACTAGAATGTCCACCACGATGATTTCCTCTTCCTTACTGCTGGATTGACCGCCTTGGTCATACTGCTTCTTGCGGCAATCTCTTTCATAGTGTCCAAACTTGTGACAGTAGTTGCACTGAATGTTTGACACATTGGTGGATGCATTCCCTCGTCCTTGGAATCTTCCTCGGTTGGAATGATTTCCTCTTTGCTGATTCTGATGTTGCTGAGGATGTTGCTGATGCTGATGCTGATTCTGACTTTGATTTTGTTAATGATGACCACTTTTCTGATATGATCTACCTCTGTTTCTTCCTTTGCCTTTGCTTCTGTCTGAAGCTTTGAATGCCTAATCATTAGAATGACCTTTATGTGCTTGAATGGCTTGAGTCCCGAGTTCTTCACGAAGTAGGACTGACTGAAGTTTTTCCAGTGTCGGAATTTGCCGTTGGATGGCAATACTTTGGACTAGATTCTCGTATCCCTCTCCTAGTCCATTCAGAATGACTTGAACCATTTCTGCAGGGTGCATAGTCTCTCCTACTACTGCAAGTTGATTGTTGTAGTCTTTAATGCGGAGTACATAAGCATGACCGGTTTCACTACTGTTGCGGAAACTCTGATTGATCTGGTTTCTCAGGGTGAGAATCCTGGATGTGTTCTTAGACTCGTAGAGAGCTGCGAACATATTCCATGCTTCTTTTGATGTCTTGACTGTGTTGAGTTGTCCTAGCATGACATCTTGTACATTCTGCTTGATCAGGTGATAGGCATACTTGTCTTTCTTATCCCATTCTGCTTGAGCTCGGGCAATGGCAGGATCTGTTACTGGTGCGAAAACTGTTTGTGTAGATGTAGATCCCGATGTAGATTCTGTTGCTGGTGCTGTGACAACAGATGGAGTAGAGCTACTGGTAGCTGGATCGGCCAATGGTCTAGGTGTAGACCCATTGACATACTCCCATTTGTCCTGAAGCACAAGAATGGTCTCCATTCGGTATTTCCATGTATCGTAATTGGAGTTGTCTAACTTAGCAGATGCCTCCAGATTGAGGTTGCTAGTCGACATGGTGCAAGAAATGTACTCAAGTGTCGTGAAGATCTCTGTATGAATCAACTGCAAATACACTGAAGATGCCAAGTGAAATCTCTGAACCATCGGTGAAGATAGAACTGCAGTATATAAAATATGATATGTATTACAAGGCTTGTGGCAATGATGCCGTGAATAGCCAAGAGGCTTTACAAGGCTGAAATGATGTGCACGATGCCGTGAGATAGCCGAATAGGCTTTACAATGGTGGCATGTGTGTGTGAAATCAAGTGCTATCTGCTGACCAACCGTCGATCGATGAAATAATTCCTTTTCTTTTATTCTTTTTAAGTGCTGGGTCAGATGCGTCGATGTAGAGGCAAATGTGCATGAAGGAAGTGGTTTTGTCGGCGAGGCTCAAATGTGAGTGTAACTTGCGCCAAAATGTGCGTGTGATGTGACGAGCGCGTAGAGCACGAAAAAACGAGCGACTTTTCTTTTTGGAGCACCCTCAAATTCTTCCTAGATCAAGAGATATGACTTGATCTAGGTGGAGGGGCAAAAGGAGTGCAAATGTGCTCAATGATGATGTGTCACTGTGAGTCACATGCAGTGATGATGTGGCACTGTGCTTAGCAAGAGGTGTGCCAGTGAAGCTCTGTGCTGAGGTGGCAGGAGTGTGCACATGTAGTGTGTGCACAGTGTGCTTGACAAGGGACTGTGCCTGCAGGGGTCAGTGCTGATTGGACAGCTGAGGTGGCACTGGCTGAGGTGGCACTGATGACGTGGCTTGGATGACATGTCACTTATGACATGGCTGATGATGTGTCAATGGTGATGTGGCAGATAACGTGGCAACAATGACATGGATATGCTGACGTGGTAGCTGATGACGTGGATATGCTGATGTGGTAGCTAATGACGTGGACTGCTGACGTGTCAGTGTCGGTGATGACGTGTCCTACTGAGCTGGCACTGGTGATGTGATAGCCTCACGGGGCTGTTGACGTGGCAAGGTGGATAAGTTGATGATGTGGCACTTGTGAATAAGGGTGCCACGTGGCAGAGGATAGGATAGGTACACGTGGCACATCCAGTGCCTAATGATGTGGCAAGCGAGGCTGACGTGGCAGATAGGGTCTGCCACGTGGCTGGTCCTTGACCAAGCCCTGGGGTGTGGTGACCCTGAGGATAAGACCTGGTGATAAGGCCACGTGTCGTAAGGAGATTCTCACAGAATCTGTTGAGAATCGATGGAATCTATGAAGATTTCGTCCGTCATCGAATTTCTTCCGGCGTTCGTTTGGCAATGGCGGTCGGCGTTGGAGTAGCCCGTGGCGGGGCTGTTGGCTGGAGAGCTCTGTTGCAGGGTTCGGTGTCGGCCGTCGGAATCGTGGTGTCTGCGCTTTAATTCTTCGTCTTCTCATCAGATCTGGACTTCTTGCGGAGGAAGGGAGGCAGAGAGCGTCTGATGTTCCCAAAGAAATAGAAATCTTCATGGCGTCAAACTCCTCTGATTTTGGACGAAAACGGCTTCTGTTCATGCTAACAGATAGAAATCTCTTCCAGAAACGATGATTTCTGACGAAATCTTTTCACGTTTCTTCGCAAGGAGGAAGTGGGAGAGGGCGTCTGATGTTCCCAAAGAAGATTTTTCGGGTGCGCGTTTCGGAGCAAAGAGGAAGTCGCTGGCGGAAAGGTGTATATTGAGCAATGAAATTTGAGCAAAGGTTCTTGTTGCAAAGGATGGGATCTGGAGGCGTGTCACATTCGGTTGTATGCCAGGAGCTGGGGAGCCGTTGTTGTAGGATCCCGATCGTTGAAGGCTGAGCCTTAGTCGCTAAAGCCTTAAAGCTTGGAGTAGGCTTTGCTTGGTCATAGATGCTTCTAAAGGAGCCGATCGTCAAGCACTTGAGCTCTCAAGGAGAGCTTCGTTTCCTTACTTTGTAGGTGATAGACCTCTCTCTTTCTCTCGAAATGAACACATTCAGAATTTCTCTTTCTCAGCAGATATGAAACTCTCTTAACTCCACACAATCTAAATCTCTCTCTCTCTCTCAAAGAGCTAAACAGAAAATGGATTCTCATAATGGATTTCTTTCACTGTCAAAGGAATGAGCACTAAAAGGATTCTCCCTATCTCTTTCAATCTAAATCTCTTTCTCTTTCAATAGATCTCTCACAAACTATCAAAAGAGATAAACGGAAATTCCTCTCAAATGAACGGAAATTTCTCTCAACGGAAGTGAAGGGAAGGATCTCACAATCACTCAAGTGAACTCTCAATCTCACAATCTCTCTCACACTCTCAAGGATCACAATGCCTCAGCGGAATGGCAAGGGAGCTCTAATACCATGACAAAATATGAAGAGGGGAGAGGAGAACAGTGGAGATGAGGAGAGAGGGCACAGCTAGAGAGCACACCACAAATGACTAACTGTACACTAGATTTAGTTGAAAAAATAGAATATATACAAACCCTTTTAGGGTTAGGGTTAGGGGATCTAACCCTTTCCTTTATAGCACTCTATAAGGTTAGTGCTATGCACATATGATCACGTGATGGTGCTATGCACACATGATCACATGATGTTGAGCGTGAACTCTCAACAAGACATTACTATTGCACTTTTGTATGTAGATGATCTGATTGTGACAGGAAGCAAGGATAGCTTCATCAGAAAATTGAAACAAGACTTGTCTGCAAAGTTTGACATGAAAGAGCTTGGACTTATGTACTATTGTCTTGGAATTGAGTTCTGGAGAGATTCAGATAGCACCTTCATGAGTCAACTCAAGTATGTTGACAGTCTCCTGAAGAAGTTTCATATGGCAGATTGCAAGATTGTAGCCACTCCCATGGAACAGAGTTTGAAACTTACTAAAGATTCAAAAAAGCGTACAGTCAATGACAGATACTACAGGCAGCTCATCGGATCTGTTATATATCTGACTATCACTCGGTCAGATATTTGTTATGTAGTAAGCTCACTAGCACAGTTTATGGCAAATCCAAAAGAGTTTCACTGGAATGCAGCCAAAAGAGTCTTGAGATACATCAGAGGTACAAGACAGTTTGGGATAGAATACAGAGGAAGTCATCCACGGTTGCGTGGATACTATGATAGTGACTATGCTGGAGATCATGAGACCAAGAGATCGACACAGGGATATGCATTTTTCCTTGGTCAAGGTGCTATATCATGGTTGTCAACCAAACAGCCAACTGTTTCTTTGTCTTCGACTGAAGCAGAATATAGAGCACTCACTATAGGTGCATGTGAGGCTATATGGCTCAGAAGACTATTGTCAGAAACATATTACTTTGATGAGTCAAAGCCAACAACAATATACTGTGATAATCAATCGGCTCAAGCATTGGCCAAGAATCCAGTATATCACTCCAGGACAAAGCACATTGATGTCAGAGAGCACTTCATCAGAGAAAGAGTGTTACTTGGTGACATCACACTGCAGCATTGTGATAGCAAAGAGAATGCTGCAAACATCTTTACCAAACCACTCGATAAAGAGCTATTCGAGAAACACCGACTAGCTCTTGGTTTGACGCAGAGGAAGCACATTCCCATTAAAGGGGTGTGATGGAATGTAATGCTCAGTCCTTCTTCGATTCCCCAGAATCATCATCTTGAGGGAAGGCCTACTTCATGATGTTGATCTTGAGGGAAGGTGTTGAGAGTTCACGCTCAACATCATGGGATCATGTGTGCATAGCACCATCACGTGATCATATGTGCATAGCACTAACCTTATAGAGTGCTATAAAGGAAAGAGTTAGATCCCCTAACCCTAACCCTAAATGGGTTTGTATATATTCTATTTTTCCAACTAAATCTAGTGTACAGTTAGTCACATTTGTGGTGTGCTCTCTAGCTGTGCCCTCTCTCCTCATCTCCAATATTCTTCTCTCCCCTCTTCATAGTTTGTCAACTTTTCCGCTGGAAAGTTGTTTCCAAGTAATGGTTCATTTGCTGCGCATACTCCTTCCAATCCCTCGGACCATTGAGGGAGCTGGCTTTGCAAGATACACTTCGACGATCCTTGTTTCGACTCATTCGAATTCATTGAAGTGTTCGGCCTTGGCTTTTCTGCTATTTCCTCCTTCAGCTTTCTTGCGAGACCTTCTGCTGTTATTCAACTTTGGAGGTTCAACTTTTGGGAGCTCGACTGCCATAAGGGAATGCAGAATGGCTAAGTCATTATCAAAGATTTGATCTTCAATTTCAGCATTCTCAGCCTCTGTTTCAAGGTCCTAAGGAAAATCTGAGTCATCATTGGTATGGGTAGCTTCTTCAGGTTCATTATTCCACTCGAGGTCAACCATAAAGAATGGCACCTCTAGATCATTTGGCTCTTCATGTGTGAGTGGAGGATCTACCTGTAGCACCTTAGCATCAATCTGAGAGAAGATGGGGTCTAATGAATGGCAGTTTTCGATGGTTGCCAATGTTTGTATCCAATTATTGACATTGCTTTGTGAGTCACCCGCTATGGCATGCTGTTACAAGGGAGCTGATTTGCTTGAGATTGTTGTGGAAGATGTGTCATCCAATGCTCTAGGCACAATTGGTTTTATAGCTCATGTTCCCACATTCACCTTGACTGCAGTGTCGCGATTCTGGATTGTCAGTCTATCAATTCCCTAGTCATGGAGGACTGATGCTTCCTGTAGCCAAGGACGTCCCAATAAGATTTGATAAAAAATTTTGGGGAGATCCAAGATTGTGAATTGAAGCGAAAAGCGAACTCCTACGACCTTTGTGGACATGCCATTTACTATTCCCAAGGGTTTAGCCTGTGAATCATCGGCAAGGCGTATGTTGAAATTAGCCTTTTGCATTGGTGGGAGACCCCATTCTTCATAGAGCTCCTTTGATAGGACATTTACACCTACTCCACCATCTACTATGGCTTGGACTTCATTATATGCCTTGTGGATCAAAGGCATAGTAATGTCGCATATGTCATCTCTCTCACCCATCCGACAAGGATATCTTCAATGTCGTTCATAGGTGGAGGGGGATTTGCGAGTTCAATCCATCCTTTGAAACTCTCCCAGAGATTGGGACAATTCTGTAGGAGGATTCCGATGGGAATTAACACAGGGCAACTCAGGATGCTAGAGAGTGCGGCTCCTTCAAGTTGATGTGGCGGTACATTATGTTGTGGAGTCTGTTGTTGAAACAGAGGCTCGAGTAGTACAGTATCAATACTTTGTGGGGCCAAGTCATGGAGTGGGTCTTGAGCTTGTTTCTCAGCCTCAAATTGAGCTTGTTCCTATTGTACGCATTGTTGAAGTGCCTGAAAGCGAGCCTTCTCCACCTCTGCATTTGGGTATGGAGCTTCTTTTATTTGAGGCTCGGGAGTTGATGTGGATGAGCTCGGCTGCTCATTGCTTGGCAGAGGTGGAGGCACTTGTGCTTTCTTTTTGAGAAGTCGCTTTGGTTGGATTGGAATGTTAGTGTCCTTGGTGGCCTCTTTCTGTTGGCGTGTAATTACATTCACAGATTGTGATATTATACTTGCCAGACCCAGACTTTGATGGTCCACCCGAATGATGCCGATTGGGATGTTAGGCTTAACCTCTGTTTGTTGTGGGACTTTATTTTTCATGGGACAATCCATACAGGCATGTCCTATGCCACAATCTCTACAGAGTGGTTGGAAAGTAGCTGGGCTACCATGATGAGGGCACTCTGCGATTCAGTGATTTTCGCCATAGCCGTAGCACTTGATTGGTGCTCGATATGTGTTGGGACGTACTTGATTTGCATAAACTGGTATTAGACCCTCTGCACCTTCAACATAGTACACTGGGTACTCTGTTTCATACTCAAATGACGAGTCTACTTCCTCGGCTTGTAATTGATGTATTGGAACTGCCTGAGGAGCTGGATTTGATGCTCTTGGATATGGTCGTGGATTCGGATTCCTGAGTAGTTGTGGGACTTGTGTCCGAACGGGAATAGGATTGAGCCTCGGAGCTGGGGGCGCTTGTGCAAGTGTCGGTTGCCTGTACATTGGCATGGGTGCCGCTTGGTATTATTGAGGTCGAGGCGGGTTGTTGCGCATGTTGAAGATGCAATTATTTTCATCATGGTCACCGACGACGCAGATATGGCACCACAACCTTGGCGGTGGATTTGCTTGTGCAGTGATCTTGGCTCTTAGGACCGAGCACTCATTTGATGTATGATTGACTATGCAGTGTGGACACCAGACATTTTCTCGCCGTGGATATGTCTGAGTTGGCAACTAAGACAAGTGAAGTTTTTGTTCCATGACCTGCATCATGTCTTCTTTCAGCTTCATGGTCATGGCCTCTAGGCGATCTTCATTTGATGTTTCGGTAGTGGACTTTGATTTGCCCTTTTTCGAGCGCTTATCTCGCGCACTAGATCTGTCGTCATCACTGCTAGTGTCTGAGTCAGTCATGCCATCCTCGATGTCAATGGCTGTCACATGAGTAGCACTGAATGTTTCATAGCTGCTTATCTTTTTCATATCCTTTCGGATTTTCTTTCTTAGTCCTACAATGAACCATGCCGTGAGATACTTTGCATATGGGCATGGGTCACATTTGGTGATTAATCTTTTCATCTTACCCACGTACGTGCGTACATCTTCTCGCCGGCCTTGTTCGATCTTGCTTAGTTGGAGAGCGGAATCATCTTGTAGCCTCTCCATTTGAAAGAGTCTTTTAAATTCAGTTTGAAGTAGGTCCCATGTGGCGCGCTCTTTCACTAGAAGGTCTAGGTACCATTCAGATGCTTCATCAGTTAAGGCCATGGGAAACCAAGCCAACTTGGTTTCATGGGATTGATCTCCACCTGCTCGGCATGCGGCATCAAAATGCTGGAGGAATCGGGCTAGATCTGGCGTCTGCCTTGATTGTTATTATTTCTTCGATTAAAGAAATTGTCAGCCTCTGCATTAAGGTCGATATCCCCATCATTGTCGCGACAGCGTCCAGCCATGTTGTGGCGTGGAGGAGTTAAAGGGAGTGATTGAATCTCAGGGGGGGATTCGAGGTAGAGGATTGTCGGGGGCGATGGTTGCAGCAGAGTTTTATGTGGATTTGGCGAGCGTTGGAGTTGGAGGCATTGGTCGGAACGTAGCTACATGCAGATTGGGGGAGATTTGCAAAGGGTGTCTCTGTCGCAAGTGCAGGTGTTGATGTAGTTTTGTTGGGAGGGTTAGAGTGGTGTTAGTTTGTGTAGAGATCATCGTGTTAATAATGTGCCTAAGATTGTCCTACGTGTGTAAGGAAAAATGCAGGTGCAGACGGATCATCAATCGGAGGTCACGGCGTAAAGATACGAGTGAATTTGTACGAAACGAGGCCCGCACGAGGGCGCAAATGAGTGAGTGCTAGGGATGCCAAAATGGTGTGAAATGGGCTGGAAAAATACCCTGTAGCGTGGTGTTTTTGTGTGTGAAATTCTGGTTCAAACGGGGTCAAGTTTGGGTCCCAAACGGGCACGATACGATGTGTTGAAGTAGGGGTAAAATTGGCCTTTTGGGGGGGCGGGGTGGGGGGGGGCCTTGGTCTTAAGGTTTGGTGTGAATGGGCTTTAAGTCTAACTGAGGGGTAATTGACCGAGTTTAGTTGACCTAACTGGCCCAATTAGTCTAACTAACCTAACTGTCTAGTTAGATGTCTACTAGTTAGTCTAACCTAACCTAGTTATGGTTAGACTGACTGTAGCTAACTAACCACAGTTAGTTGAGCTAACCTAGGACAATCAACTAACCTAATGGTCCAGTTAGTGTAACTAACTAACAATTAAACTAACCTAACTAAAGTTAAAGCTAACCTAACCTAGGGTTAGGTTTAGGTTAGTTTTTTTTTTCCCCTGTTTGTGGGGGGGGGGAATGTCGCGACGGCGGGGGGGGGGGGGGGGGGGGGGTTCACACAGAGGGGAGGGGAGGGAGGTGGAGTGGAGGGGAGGGGAGGGTGGAGGGACGGGTGAGGGGCGGGTGAGTGGAGGGGAGCGGGTGGAGGTGAGGCTAAGGGCGCGGGGCGGGTGAGTTGTGGAAGGGGAGATAGAGGGGAGGGGAAGCGTGGGCGGTGGTAGAGGGTCGAGGGGAGGGGAGGGGAGGGGGAGCATGGGCGGTGGCGGAGAGCACGAGGAGGGCGCTACGGAGGGGCGCGAGGCAGGCACCATTGGCTCGTCGCCTTAGGCTGGCGCTGCGCGTGGGTGTCGCCTGGTCGACGGGCGCTGCCCCTTAGGGCCCTTGCTTAGTAGGTAGGTTAGTTTTGTGTAGGGAGCAGCCGGCGAGGGGGAGGTAGAGAGAGAGAGATAGAGAGAGCGGGGGGGTAGAGAGAGAGAGAGAAGGGGGGGAGAGAGAGAGAGATAGAGAGGGAGGGAGGGAAAGAGAGAGAGAGAGAGAGAGAGAGAGAGAGAGAGAGAGAGAGAGAGAGAGAGGAGGGAGGGGGAGGGAAAGAGAGAGAGAGAGAGAGAGAGAGAGAGAGAGAGAGAGAGAGAGAGAGAGAGAGATGGGGGGATTGGGGGGGGGTGGGAGGGAGGGGGGAGGGGGGGGGAAGGGGTGGTGGAGGGGGGAGGGGGTGGTGGAGATGGAGGGGGTGGGGGGAGGGAAGAAAGAGGTGGTGGAAATGGGAGGGGTGGAGGGGGGGAGGGGGTTGTGGTGGAGGGGGGAGGGGTGGAGGGAAGGGGGTGAGAAAAGGGGTGGTGGAGATGGAGGGGGGGAGGGGGGAGGGGAAAAAAAGGGGGGGGGAATGGAGGGGATGGTGGTGGAGGGGGAATGGTGGAGGGACAAGGGAAAAAGAAAAAAGAAAAAAACTTGACGGAAATCCAAAGGGAGGAAGAGGTGGTCACCTAAACGCTCTCCAAGTCTTTCTCGATGTAACGGGATTGTTGAGGACCAATGGACGGTGGGTGGATGGCTAGGTTATCACTGTGAGATGGGCTCGAAGTAACTTACCATGTGAGGATGGGAGTAGGGTGGTGGTCGATGGAGAGAGAGGAGTGTCTTGCGTAGGGCTCAGAATTGGGAAGAGGATGGAGGCAAGATGTGAAAGATGAAGAATGAGGGGGTGGAGTGGGTATTTATAGGAAATGGGTTTAGGTTTAGGGTTAAACCCTGAACTCTTCCCGAGCCGTAACTTTTTATGGTTAGCTCGGTTTGCTCCTCTACAAAAAGGTGAAATGATTAAAATTAGAAGCTCTACGCATTCGTGTCGACTACCTAGCCTGATTGTTTATCAAGTGGCTTCTTTTTAAGAAATAAAGAAAATTTCTTAAGGTAGTTACCCAAGGTTGATGCTTGGGGTTGATATGTTTGGCTAGAACTGGGAAAAATTTTACTCTCCTTGCCCTTGAGTGTTATGTTTGTGAAAGTTCAAAGTAGTTTTTTTTTTACACATACCTGTGTATGTTTGCTTGTTACTTGAGATGCTAGTCTCCCCGGCAGTGGCACCAAATGTTGGCTCTTTCCCACGGCTTCCGTGGGAAGAGCAGGGTATTCTCAGTATGTAGGGTTCCGAGGCTTTTTGTCACCTACAGATATATCGGGGTTATCGTTTGTAGTATACATGTAGCTTAGGACCTTGAGTTGTATTTCGGTGAGAGACGCAGGCTTAAGTGTGGTGAGCAAACATAGTGCATGCATGTGTAAAAGGAACGTGTATCATCATGGTTGAGGTAATGAAGGCTTTCGTCTTCATTGGGGGTTGCAGAGTTTAGGAGGAGTTTAAGGGTTAAGTGGGTTCCAGAGTTTGGAAGGAGGTTCTAGGGTTAGAAGGAGGTTGCTTCGGGAGAATACGTTTGTCAGAGCTCACGTCAATGATCGAGAATACAATGGTCGCTCTGAAAATATAGAACTCGAGATACACCAAAAAAGGATAGAACATGAGATGCCAATACGTTTATCACGAAGCCACGATATTCTTGGCGAAAAGCAGATGGTAACAATATTATCATATAATGGATCGTGGACTGTGTCGAGAAGATAGGTCACCAATTGATTTGGTGGAATAGGTACACCAGCAGCAGCAAGTTGATTGACGATATTTTTGAATGACTCAATATGAGTTGTCATGGGAGCTCCAACTTTGTACGGAGTGCTCAAAAGATTACGAAGATAAAGAATGTCTGTGACAGATTTCTTCTCAAAAGTAGCAACCATTGACGATTATAGATGTTGCGAGAGAGAGGTTCCAGAGTTTAGAAGAGGTTCCAAGGTTAAGGGTAGAGTACATGGTGGAGAACTCGTCTCCCTTGTAGATCATGGAGGTTAAGGGTTGAGGAACTAAGGGTTTAGGGGGAGCATAGGAGTGGGAGAGGAAGAAGGTGTAAGAGCATGGGGGAAAGAAGAGAGAGGAGGGAGAAGGAGGGGGAGGAGGGAGATGGAGGAAGGAGGAGGAGGAGGGAGGAGGAGGAGGAAGGAGGAGGAGGAGGAAGAGGAAGGAGGAGAAGGGAGGAGGAGGGGGAGAGGATGGGTTGCAAAGGTTGGAGGAGAGGGGAGGAGGAGTTGCAAGGTTAGGACATGCTTTTGGATGTGGAGTGCAAGGAAGCATAGACACTTGAGACAATTGCTTGGAATACCAAAGTAGAACTCAACACAATGCCCCAAAGAGTGTGGGCTTCATTCCATTATGGGGTATTTATACAAGTTGGAGAGCTTCTCTCTCTGCATGTAGGAATTGTAAGACATTTTCTCTCTACATGTAGAACTTGCATATAGAAGTTGCATGTAGGAGTTGCATGTAGAACTCGCATGTAGGAGTTGCATGTAGAACTCGCATATAGGAGTTGCATGTAGAACTCACATGTAGGAGTTCCATGTAGAACTGACATGTAGAACTTGCATGTAGGAGTTGCATGTAGGAATCGTATATAGAACTTGCATGTAAAACATGCAAGTTGGATTTCTAAGAGGGATTATTTCTAGCCTTAATGCAAGTACAAGCGGAGCTTTGCCGCCACTCTACACACACATTCTGTTCTACCTAAGTCCATGTTGGCACAGAGACAACAATGAATTATTATTTTCTGTGGACCCCGATGAAATCTCTCCTTTACAGTATCTTTTTAATCAACCCACGCACCAAGCACACTAATCCTCCCATATCTTCACTAATCCCTTCTCAACCCATGCACTCATTTGCTCCTTAGTCCACTTTGTGACTTAAACATTATATATATATATATATATATATAATCTAAGAATCCATATGGTTGTTTATGTTCCTAGGTAAAGCGATAACAAGCTAGGGAAAACAGGCATTACCTGTCTACCCAATCGTAACTATGATGTTCTAACATCTAGTTTGTTTGAATGGTGGCAGGTAAGTGGTCCTGAACTCGGAACGTGGACTGCCTCAAGATTCGACATCTTTTTTCAATATCGTGTATGTCAAACTCAATATTATTGAAAATTATTAATTTTGGTGATTTTTTTTTGCAAACTTTGGGTATTGCATTTTTCAACTTAGGTGTCTTAAACATTTTTTCCTCATATGTTTCCCTTTAAAAAAAATTTAATCCAATTGATGGAATTAATTGTATGGCTCAATTATTGATGGGGCTTTTTAATCTAGACATACACTTTGATTTCCAAGCTAGCCTTGGCTAGTGCCATACAATTAATTCACATCCATTGGATAATTGTTTAGCATGGAAAATCCCTAGTCATTTTTTTATATGCCTTAGTTTTTACTAACCTTTATATCTATTTTTTAGAAGTGGTTTACACATTTACTATTGGCATCATTTTTTTTATTTTGACACTTATGATACAGATCCACTTTTATCCACTTATTATCAGTAGGTGGGGAGTAAGTTCCACATGGTGGGCTTACTCCCCACCATGTGGTCTTACCCTCTGGATTGAGGGTGGGCCATACACACACAAAAATTTTGATTAGTAAATGTATCTCACAGAATCACTTATTTCTTTACACACACACGCGCGTGTGCATGCACACGCACACACATACACAAACACATGTATACTTCCGCAACTATGAATTATTCTTTTCTGTAACCTCCTATGAAATCTCTCCTTTACAGTATCTTTTTAATCAACCCACGCACCAAGCACACTAATCCTCCCATACCTTCACTAATCCCTTCTCAACCCATGCACTCATTTGATCCTTAGTCCACTTGTGACTTAAACATTATATATATATAATCTAAGAATCCATATGGTTGTCGATGTTCCTAGGTAAAGCGATAACAAGCTGGGGAACATAGGCATTACCTGTCTACCCAATTGTAACTATGATGTTCTAACATCTAGTTTGTTTGGATGGTGGTTAGCTAAATGGACCCTGACCTCTGAACATGGACTGCCTGAGGATTCGACATCTTTTTTCAATATTGTGTTTGTCAAACTCAATATTATTGAAAATTCTTGATTTTGGTGAATTTTTTTTGCAAAATTTGGTTATTGCATTTTTCAACTTAGGTGTCTTAAACATTCTTTCCTCATATGTTTCCCTTTAAAAAAAACTTTTTATCCAATTGATGGAATTAATTGTATGGCTCAATTATTGATGGGAGTTTTTAATCTAAATAGACACACTTGCAAAGAATACACAGGAATTACTACCATAATCGTACTTATTGCATTACCATAGCCATTGCACAATGCAACTGCAAGAGGATGTCGAGAGAGACAACCCTCACACACACACCCTTTGACATCTTACTATGTGCATATGCCTTAAAATACGGTTAACAACCTTCCCAAACATATTCTATAGAAACACAAGAGATTACCAGATCCCCCCGTACACATCATACGAAAAAGTCACCCAATGGGAGCTCACAAAAAAGGATAAGAGTGAAAATCATGGTCTGTCAGGTCTTTCCTCTACGTTGGTGAGAATGAGAAAAGGACAACTTAAAGACAAAGAACTGTATGCCGGAGATGCAATTGTAGACGCAACATTGAAAAATTATTGCAGTCAAACGTTGGATATAGTAACTTCACTTGCCTAAGAACCTCATTGGACTATAAGCACAAGCTTAAGAAAAACTGGTTTGTGATGTTAAGGCAACTGGGACCTCCTTCATTTTTCATCACATTCTTGGTTGAATAGAGGCAGCCAGCATGACCATGGCTTGTTGTGGGTCAACAATGCACCAGCTTATTGACATTCTTCTGACAAAGAGGTGATTAGATTCATTGACATACATAACAACAAGCCTTTCACTACTGGACTTGCCAAGGCAGGACCTTTAGACGCACAAACACCTGAAAACTTGCAATAAACGTGGCAAAGGATGTAGATTTGGATTTTCCAAGGGCTCCTATGTGAACCACACAAATATTACTTCCACTAGAGCAAGAACTTCCAAATCAAAAGGATAAACAAAACTTCGAGAGGATTATCAAACTACATCCACTTTGGAACTTGACTTTGAATCATTCATAGAAAAATTACAACTATTAGCCCTACTCTCAATGACCAAACAATGGAAATTTTGCTTAAAAAGGCATCCCAAGGACTCACACACTAGCGACTTCAACCCAAAATTGTCAAAACTATGGGGAGCGAATACAAACGTCCAATTTATTCTGATCCCACATGGAGATGCAGCTTACTGTACATCATTCATCACTAAGGCTGATAAGGCCACCGTAGAGGTGGTTAAAAAAGCTTTGAACAAAACACTCAATGGGAAAATACCTACCAATGAAACAATACACAAGTTCAACAATGTGATTCTCAATACTCAACACATCAGTGCACAACAAGCAATGTACCTATGTTTGTCCTTACCCTTGACAAGCAACACCAAGGAGTTCATACACACTAGCCCTCTAGAAGATTGAACATTGCTACTTAAGCACAGTTGGTAGCTAGAGAAAATGGACCCTGACAGCCAAGATATCTTCTTCGATGGCATAATAAAAAAGTATATTAAACAACCCTCCAGTTTGGTTGTGGCAGAGTACGCGAGTGAGTTCTCTTTCCTTGGAAACAAAACAAGGACACGAAGATGCCAAAAGGTTATACATTACAACAGCTATAGCACGAAGGACCCCAAGAACCATTACAGGGAGTTATGCCTTCTTTACTCGATGGAGGAACATGCACAGTACAACAAGAACCCCATATGGCATGACAAGTACGAGTCCAATGTAAGCACAATTGAATGAAATAATGAGACTTAAAAAGATAATAAAGCACTGAGGCTACCTCCTCAAAGCTTTATTATATGATATTGCCACTTGTCCACTGCTCTTACACGTGGATACTTAGTCTCGACACAACAATTACATGGCATTGCTATCCCTTTAGTCATCCTTATTCCCAATCCAACCAGGTGTTGCTAGGACAATATGCAGAGCATAGGGGTTATCAATGGATTCATTAGCATTCGACCCAATACGTATAAAGACACATGGCCTGGTCTACACAACACTCTCTAAAATCCATGACCCAAACAATCTATTCTTATTAGAAAAAGTCATGAAACAATAGAAGAGCTCATGAGCATAACAACAGAAGGTATGATACAATTAGAAGAGCTCATGAGCATGCAACAACTCATTTGCACACCTCCAACGATCTATGGGTCACATATTATTCCCTCGGAGGGTATTGGGGGACTTCAACAGCATAACAACAGAAGGCATGAAACGATTAGAAGAGCTCATGAGCATGCAACAACTCATTTGCACACGTCCGACACATATTATTCCCTCGGAGAGTAGGCTAGAACATACATCAACAAAGACACTCATCTTGTTATTCTCTCTTTTGCCATACGACAGATTGGTTGTGTTCAGCTCTCTAACTGTTGGCTCCCAGCAACAGAGCCTCTTCTGAAAAAGCATGGGCGACGACCGGCAGCGCTTACAGGAGGGCTGGGACAAGTGCAAGCACACCGTCCCCTTTGATCCTTCGGAGATTCTGACTTGGGACCATATCCGTTATGGTCGAATTTTTGGTGCTGTGATCGCCAGTCGGGGCACCCTCTCTGATGAAAGCTTTAATATTTTGATGGACAGAGTTTGTGCTTTTCCTCCACAGACGTTACAGTATATCTTTGCGGCACAGAACAATGAAGAATGGATGCAACGGATCATAGAGAGCTTGTTTGCCATTGACAATGCTAAAGCCGGCGCTCCCGCCCAGGGTCTTTCTCCAACCGAGGTGGATCTTCTCGAAAAGGCCTTCGACAGACCATATGAGGACCCAGAAGGCTTCGTTGTCTCCTATGTTCAGCAGTATATTGATCGGTGTTTCATAAAATGGGCTCAAGATACCAAGACCTGGTATGCCCCCTGCGCTCCAATAGTCCAGTCTAGCGGCTGGGGAAAGTCTAGGGCAATGAAAGAGGTTGCACATGCTGCTAGCGGTATGGTGGTATTCTATTTCTCGTTGCTTCAACCCACATCTACAGGGTATCCTCCCTCGCACCCACAATTGAGACAGCACTTTGTGACGATGACCAAAGTTGAGCAGGCTTTCGCCATCTTCCGGGCCTGCTTTGATTGGTTGGCCAACGAAGAAACGTTTCCAGATAGAGCCGAGCTGTTTCACAGACAGCAGACCAAGGACTATGGTGGCATACTAGACAGACTTTTAGAGCGACCAGAGTGCTCTTCGGACGAGATGAAGCTTGCATGTTCTGCTGTTTGGAACAAATTCGAAAAGTCCCTCAAAAAATCTGGTGTTCAGTTTTTGTTCGTGATAGACGAAGCCAGGGAGCTTCTTACTCAAGCCCATGATACAGGTCAGAAAAGCTTTATTGTTTTTAGAAGAGCCTGCGCAGAGCTGCCTCTCAAGGTTAATGAAGCTCAATGCATGGGATCGTTTGTGTTGTTTATTGATACAACTGCAAGGGTGAGCAATTTTACCTCTGTGAATAGGGAGGACCCAAGTGCTAAAGTGAGGATCGGTCTCCAGCAACTTTTTGGGCCGTTATCAAGAATGCCCACGTTTAATATACTTGCTACATCACAACCCACCACTCTGAACGAGGCTGCAAAACGAGAACATTTTCTCGTTCGTGGCAGGCCATTGTGGGCTGCTTTTCTGGAAGGTCACAATACAATAGAATTGGTAAATCTGGCAAAAGTCAAGCTTCTTGGAGGACTAGAAGTAAAGTCAGTGCAGGGGCAAGAAAAGCTGAAGTCTCGAGATATGTCATTAGTGTTTCTTGGCCGTCGAATAGGTGTGGATGTTTGCCCACAGGCAATGGTTGCTCAAGAGCTGGTTGCATCACATATGCGCATCTGTCTGCATACATCAGCAGCTAGAGATTATGTGCTTACCCATGTGCTACCTGAACCTGTTTTAGCTGAAGCAGCAGCACAGGTTCTGCACAGTGAAGTCTTGGTTACTACACAACTTCGACATTTAAACTCTCTACTCCTGAATGGCATTGCAAGTGCAGGAGAAAGAGGAGAGCTAATAGCACGGTTTTTACTACTTAATGCCATGGACAGTTTACAGAACTGGGAGGCTGTCTCTACTCCTCAAGGGTTGGAAGAGTTTCTTCAAGCTTTCTTGAGGAACTGGAAGGGGTTCACAAACTCAGGCCATCTGAAAAAAGCACGTGTGTTTTTCAATGCATTTTATCGCTTTTATGGTGGATACCCTTCAACTGACGTTCTCAAGACTTTTATAAGGAATTGTGGGGCCATGATATGCAATAAAGGGCAGGAGGCATATGATCTCATCATACCTTTTGTGTTGCCTAATCATAAGGGAGAATATGACATTGGTGATGACAGCTGCATAAGTTGCATAGCAATCCAAGTCAGAAACAGGAAAAATGTGGTTAATTCAGTAGGCACCCTAAAGGACATGCACACTTATCAGAGAAGAGTCTTTCTTGAGGGGAAGGCCGCGCCTAATGTTTTGATTTTGTTGCATGTGGGGCAGATGATAGAAGCATTAAAAGATTCTCCTCGAAAAACAAAAAGATCCAAGAAAGAAATGAAGACACAGTTGGTAAAGGAGACAGTTGAAGTCGTCGCGTTTACAGTGGAGAGTTTGGATGAAGTTCAGTGCCCAGATGAATATATGGAAGTGCTCCAATTAGTGCTTAGAGAATCACCAGAGCCCATGAGCATTTTGAAGGCAGAGAATGTTGAGGCATTAGAGTTGACTGCACTACGAAGGATAATGCACGATGTGTATCCAGAGGAGGCAGCAGATGCTCTGGGAAAAAGAAAGGGTAGCAAAAAGTCTTTCTTCACGAGAAGGCTGTGGCTAATGTGATTTTGTTGAATGTGGGGCCAGGACAATATACTTCTGTAAGGTTTTGGACCTCATCAATTAGAGTCAGGTGTTAAGGGCTATGTTAAGAGAGTTACTTAATTTTGTTTTGAGAATGGGAAGTTTCATGAGACTGTCTAGTACTTTTGGTATTAGTGTGTAACTGTCTATAGGATTTCTGGTTATGCAAGGAAGGAGACCTGAATTCTAATTAAAGTTAATTGAGTTGTACTTCACTTTTCTTGAAAGAACCTATAAAGGCTCAAACTAAAGGTCTTGAGT
Organism: Dipteris shenzhenensis; assembly: GCF_047967505.1. Classification (NCBI taxonomy): domain Eukaryota; kingdom Viridiplantae; phylum Streptophyta; class Polypodiopsida; order Gleicheniales; family Dipteridaceae; genus Dipteris; species Dipteris shenzhenensis. The sequence continues at coordinate 51,518,024 of NC_141598.1, read as the reverse complement.
TCTATATGGTTGTTAAATTGAGTGAGTGTATCCACATCTCCATCTTTGCAAGTTTTTTTAAAAAATAATTGGGTGCATGCTAAAGTTCAATGTACTATTAACTTAAATTACAACCATGGTGAAGGTCTGGTAGTATTTTAGCATTGAGGTTTTGCTAGTTGTAATCTTACTAGACTCTAAAAGTTTAGTTGAAGCATATTTTCTTACAACTGGATTGTTAAGGAACCCTTCTTACAGTGATTGGGTCTCTTCTTGATTAAACGAGTTTATTTAGAACTATTGCAGTTTGCTCTCGAGATGAGAACATCTCGTTTGTTAAGAGGGAGTGAATGTTACATACCAACTATTTCAGAGTTCGACTCTAGTTAATTTTGGAATTACTTAGAGACTTATTTCTATTTATTGGTATTTTTTGTATGTGGAAGCTGATGAATCCATTAATGAAACCAGCTCCTTCCAGCCCTCCGCCAACATTACCAGAGCTCGATGCCCTTCCTCGTCCTGCCATTACAAATGCAGCTCCCTCTGCTACCCCCAGGAGCACCCCAATTGCCCCTCGCAGCCACACCATGCCTACTCCTGTGGAGAATGGAGGCGCTGCAAGCTTAACCAGCCACCCCCCTACCATCTTTTGCTTGATAGAAATCATCTTTGACAAGCAAGACCTATCCTTCGTAGACAAAGTGCTCATCCCTGAGGGGCAAATCGCAGCTCTCTGTAACACGCTCTTGCCAGGATCGGCAACCCTTGATAAACAAGGGAAGCTTGCCAAGCTTGGCTTCAATGCTCAAAGAAGAGGGCTTGCTACCTCGAAGGGTCTTGGAAAGCATGAATCCAGATGCCCTTAAGCCTAGCCTGTACGCTGCATCCTGTACGCTGCATGTGCACCTCAAAAGAATCGAATTTGCTTGTTTTACTGGCTTGGGAACAAACAGATGGTTGTGCACGAAGCCAGCAGGAAGGAAGTGGCTTGCAACTTTGTGAGATATCTGATGGAGCTTTGCAGCTGTGTGTGCGCATGCGTGCAGGGTGCAAACATAAGCCCCTCACTTACATCTCAGTCCAGCAGCTCGAGCATCCCCAGCCGAAAGCAGAGAACCCAGAGGCTGCAAATCTCTCTCCGCAAGGAATCAGAAGATGACCTCAAGCTTCTGCCAGGATTCAATATGCCTATGCTCTTCCTTGAACTCATGCCCTCCCAAATAGCTGCCAGTGCTGCCCGTGATCATGAGCACCACCAACCGGTGGGCTTTATGCTCTCCCAAGGCCACCACAGAACTGCCTTGCTTGTCTGCATGCGCATTCCAGCTAAGGTGGTCACCAACACTAAAGCAGAAGCAGTCTATCATTCCATTGATGCTCAACCTGTCTTGAATTTGTTGTTCGCCTCTCATTTTGTGGAGTGCACTGCCTTGCCAGATGATGATTTTGTCAATCTCTTGCGGGTCATGTGCAAAGAAGATCTGGAGAGAGAGTACAATGAAGCCAAAGAGGCTTGGAAGCAATGTCTGGATGCCAGAAAATCCAAGCAAAACGATTTAAATAGTATGATTCAGATGTATTCAAGTGTGTGCTGCCACATTACTTGTTAGAAAGACATCCCTGGGAAGAAAATGTGCTTCGTAATGCATTGGATGGTCCAAATATTACCTGCAAAGGAGCTGATGATGGAAATGATCAGGAGCTGAAAGCAAATAGTCGCTGTTCCGCGGTCGAGGTGGATAGTGATAATGGTGCTAGTAGTGTGCTTCATAACGCATTAGATAGTCCAAATATATTTGGTAAAGGAGCTGGTGATGTACATGAACAATAGCTGAAAGCAAAGGACCACTGTTTAGAGGGTCCAAACATTGCTGGTAAAGAAGCTGTTGATGGAAATGATCAGGAGCTGAAAGTAAATGATCTGTGTTGCAATGTCAACAAGGTGGATTGTGACTATGGTGCCTGTTTATTACTAGAACTCTCGAAGTTGGAGGAGGAGCTTTGTAGCATCTGGTCAGGTGAACCTGGTATGCAGCATGGTAGATTGCTGTTTAGTGGTGCTAACCTGCAGAGTCTCAGACCTGATGGAAGTCATTCATGTCACCACAATGCAAATATCCTAAGTCAAAGTACAGTTGACCATTTATTTGATCATAATTAAAGAGTTTTCCATTTGTGTTAATTATGGTCAAAGAGTTTTTTTATAAAATGGTCAAAGAATTGACTACAGTCAAAGATACTTCACTTTGGTCAAGTAAACCTGACTTCGGTCGGGGAGACTTGGTTTATTACCAAGAGGGTTAACTGCGGTTAACTAGAGAACCACAGAGCTGACTACGGTCAGAGAGTGTTGACTTCGGTCAACAAGACTTGGTTTATTGCCAAGAGGGTTAACTATGGTTAACTAAGATGTGCCAACTTCGGTTGGAGAGACTTGACTATAATTAAGGCGCCTCGACCCTTGGTCAAAGTCTCTTAATTATAATCAAGAGCGTTGACTTCAGTCAACCAGAGAATAAATATATATATTTATATTTATTATGTGTGCACGTGTTTAGTGGGGACGCCCACTGTGACTAGAATTAGTCCACAATGTGTTATTTGCATGCAAAGCGCTAACAATTAATGGGTGCCATGGTGGTGCGCTTTAATTAATTGTTGCAGGTACTAGGAAGAGTGATTTTTCCAAGCGCTACGGGAGCCTAACAAGAGTCTAGGAGGTGGTTCGCGTGACCAAGTGCTTCGAAGACTCCAGAGTTGCCCTTAGTGGCATGTAATTAGGAAAGTAATGTAGAGTTTGACAAGTGGCTTGTTGCTAAGAAAGAGAGCCTAAGAGCTCATGTAATGATTCATTCACGTTTGAATTTTGTATGAATAGCTTCCACGCTGAACTCTTGTACTCAGTTTTCTCTCAAGTAATAAAAACCTTCGGGGGGGTCTAGCTCGACGATTGTCCTGGGCCCTAGTGTACCTATTGAGAGAGGGAGAGAAAATGAGAGTGTCTTTGCTGTCTTTTACGAAGGAAGATTTCATTGGTATCAGAGCAATAGGCTCACCCTCTTCCTTAAGAAGGTGATGATTCAAGCGAAGGAGTACGTTGGCCTGTGGAGAGCAGTGGGCTAACATGGCATTTCGAGCGCTGGCAGCTATCAGTTATTGTATTTCTTAAGTGAAGCCGACGGCGGGCAAGCTTGCATCCGCCTACGGACTTTTCTTTTCGTCACAGCACTAGAGCATAGACCCGTTGTGTTTATAACTGACGAAGAGCCAACGGGGGGAGGGATGCACTAATTATGTCGACGCTTAGCGATAGGCTTTTAAAGCGCCTGCGTAGAATGGTGTTTGTCATCTGCAGGTTCAATTAATGGAACCTCAATACAAAGGCTGATCAGGTTGGCGACACCTTCACGGGGATGTATGGCAAAGGAAACGATGGAACAGACAATTGCTTGACGCCCCGGGCAGAGGGCTAGCAGGGACAAAAGACACCTACACGCGTGGTAATTACTCCCTCCCACGCTGGTGTATCCTTGATGGAAAGTGTCGATTCTTCACGCGGGCACTAGGCGTTGTTGAAGGAGAAGGGCGCCGGTACGACGTCGACCAGACAGAAGGTTTGGAACCTTAGGCTTGATGATGTGGCAAACCTGACACGTGGCATTGACGTGGCATGCAAGGCAGGCCTGAGGGATGTTGACGTGGTAGTAGTGTGCTCAGGAAAAGGGAATCAGATGCATACTCAGTGCTTTTTGCAACAGCCAGAAAAGGGGCAATATAGTTGTTGATGCCTTGGCAACTTTGTGGGTATATGCCTTGAGTTGACAGCCCGGTATTGGCATAGATTGTGAATGCAAGACACCTCTTGTTGAGGTAATTTTTCTCTCTGAAAAGCAAAGGTTGCGTGCATCAGTTGCATACACAGTGTGTGTGACAAACTTGCAAATCTTAGACGAATCGTAAGAAAATGGCCCAATCACCTATCCAGTGGGATTCACAAGATAGGGATGCACATCCAAGACAGAGAAGTGTGCAGCAAAATCAGCAAGAATTTGAGCAGATGGTACGCACTCGTATGCAAGAGATGGAAAATCTGAGAAGGGATCCAAGAGCTCAGCATTTGTTTCAAGTAGAAAATATGCCTAATGTAGCTTATGATGTGCCAATGCCAGAGACACACTCTCGTGTACAGCTAGAGATAGGGTTGTTAAGACACTCGTGTCTTATGGTAAGACACTTAAGACACGTGTCTTACCTTAAGACACGTTTAGACATGCTCTAAATTTTTTATAAAATTTAAAAGCCCTAAAATTTCAACGTTTTGGAACCTTAGACTTTGCAAATAGCATTTTCGTTTCGTGACTCGTCGTCTGGACTCCGTACATGCCGTCCGTACCACGGTGCCCCGTACGCTTTTTTGCCTCTCCCGTATGGTTGCTGAAGATTCGCCGTACATTGTACGGACCTACCGTACAGATTCGCCTACATTGTACGGACCTACCGTACCATGTACGGATTTACCGTATGTTCAATCCTGCTGTGACGAGCATCAACGTTGGAGCTCAGCCTGCCTTCAGGTTCATGTTGTGCATCGTTTGCTTCTTTTATCTCGTTATATAGTGCTGTTTTTGAAGGCCTTGAAGGCTCCACTCTGCATCTTGCTTTCTCCTTTCCCAAAAAATTGGGGCAATTATGGGCTAAAAGCTCTAAGAAAGTTGGCCCCCTTCTGGGCTTGTTTCAGATAAGAGCCTGCTAGTATAACAATAAATTTAAAGAGGGCAAAGTATGGGCTGAAAGCCCTAATTAATTTGGCCTCCTTGGGGCTGCATAGCACCATACTAGCATTGCTTATGCCTTATGCATGAGACTTGTTATTGCTTAATGCTTGAGCCTTGAAGCTTCTATTGTAGCTTGCTTGGCATGTGCATTTCTCAACACAATTAGTCTATAGATTGCAGTTTACTTGCTTGTTCTACTTCCCCCAAAATTTATATTGAATTATGCTCGTGTGCATGCCAACATGACAGGTCGCAGGTCATAGCAGCAGCATAGCAACAGAGAATTACAGCATAGCAGCAGAGATTTACCATGCATAAACCTCCAAATCCACTCCATACCACTATGATTAACCCCGCTGTGGCAACGGGGTCAGGAAACAAAGAGTGGAAGTGCAATTATTGTGGCGAGCCTTTTGTGAGCTCAGCGACACGTCTTATTCTCCATGTCTCTGGACTTGGTGGTAGGGGAATTGGTGGATGTACTTCTGTTCCTTTTGAGATTGCGCAGAAAGTATCAGAGATCATCCAAAACTTTGTGGTGGACCTAGTACCATGCCTGCTGCCTTGCAGGATGAGGATTTGTTGGGGCCTGAGTCTCACACTATCAACCTTGATGATGCTATGGATAGTGACTCTACTGCTATTGGTTCCTCTCATGCAGAGAAGAGGGCTAGGAAAGAGGGCATTGCTTTTGCTATATCCTCACCACCATCCACCGCTATGGCTACTTCGAAAAAGAACCAGGGGACTTTATCAGGTGCATTGTCCACAGTCTTAGCAAAAAGAGCGGCAGCGTTTAGCAGATATTGAAATTGGGAGGACTATGATTGAATGCAATTTTGCTTTCAATATCCTACAAACACTATAGTGGAAGAGGATGATCAAGGCAGTGGCAGTTGTGGGAGCTATAGATACATGGACAGGTGTGACATATGGTGCGATGAGGACATCTGTGTTGGAGGAGAAGATAGGCAGAATTAACAAAGCTCTTGATTCTATCAAGGAGGGATGGAAGAAATTTGGTTGCAGCATTTTGTCTGATGGATGGAGTGATGTTAGGAGGAGGGGCATCATTAATATATTGGTATCCTCATGCCTTGGTACCTATTTTTTGAAAGCTGTTGATACAGGTCGAGGAGGTGCTAGCACTACAGGTGAAGTCATTTTTCAGCATATCCGAGCAGCTATCATCGAGATAGGGCCTGAGAATGTGGTCCAAGTTGTTACAGACAATGCAAGTAATTGTGTGAGGATGGGAGAGCTTGTGGAGGCAGAGTTTCCTTCCATTGTATGGACTCCTTGTGCTTCACATTGCCTAGACCTTCTCATGGAGGACATCGGTCGGCTCCCTTGGATTGCTAGTGTGATGCGGACTGCTAGTACCATTGCAGCCTTCTTTAAGAAGAAGCCCAAGGCCTTGGCCATATTCAGGGAGCATAGCAACTTGGAAATTGTCTGGCCATTGAAGACACGCTTTGCATACATGCACATTGTTTTGGAGCGCCTTCTTGCAGTGCATGCAGCTCTTCGACAGACAGTGGTGTCTCGGATGTGGTTAGAGTGGCCTGACTCTACCAGGTCAGAGAGCATGACAGTACAGAGGATGTGCTTGGATCACTCACTTTGGACTGACATGGAGTCCATAGTGAAAGCTCTCCATCCTTTATTCGCTGTCTTGCGGGTGACTGATATGAAGGGAAGTACTCTTGGCTTGGTCCATCATTTCATGGAGCAGTTGCATGTTTTGTTGAGTACATGTAACTCCCTCGCACATGAGAGGTAAGGTTGGTCTATGTCCAATATATTAATAAGTAATGAATCATCACTTATCATAAATCCATTATCAGTGTTTATTATAATTTACAAATTATGTTGATATGTAGATTGGAAGAAATAAGGTCTCTAGTGGATACGAGATGGCTGTTCATGCGTAGGCCCATCCATGGGCTTGCAACACTTTTTCATCCACTGTTTAAGTCAGCTGATTTATTCAATACGCCAGAGTTATTGGCGGATAGAGATGCCTACACAGGGAGGGTTTTTTTAGAGGATGAGCAATTGGAGCTGGACTTGTAGCTTTCTCAGTATCAGAATAGTGTGGGTGTTTCCTTCTCTAGACCCACGTCTAGAAGGAAAGAGATTGGTGTGAAGCCAATTGAGTGGTGGGAGACATATGGCTACTCCACTCCTCGAGTGCGGAAGTTGGCTCTCTGGATTTTATCTCAGGTGAGAGCTCTCAGCTGAGACATATATCTTTGGCATTTGCTATTCCTAGTTTGGTAAACTGTAAATGTAGATGATGATTGATCTTGATTCTCACTCCTTTAATCTCGATTTGTAAATGCCAATCCGGATTTGGAACCAAAAGGAATGTGCAACAGGAGCATGCGAGAGGAACTGGAGCTCCTACTCTTTGATCCATACGAAAACAAGGAACAAGTTAAGCACAAGGCAACTCGAGCGCTTAGTATACTACCGTGCAAACTTGAGGCTTATAAGAAAGCTTAAAAACTTGGCAGGTCCAATGTAGGTAACATTGGTAGCTTGAGTCTATTGCAACATGTTCTATCATCTATGATTTCGATTCTAAATATATCTAGGAAATCGAAATCATAACAATGAACATTGAACATATGCTTCTAAATGTTGTTGCAAGTTGATCCTACAAGCTGAGAGTGCTCTCAACGGAAGTAAGAACGGAAGAAGGAGAGAGAGAGATAGAGAGCCACAAGTTTTGGTGGATGCAGAACCACCCTAATCTTCTTTTTTATTCATTTATATATGTGTTTGAGTATTGTACATAACTGGGGTAAAGGCACAATGACCTTTAACCCCCACAACCTCCCACTTAAAGGACAATGTGCCTTTAAGGGAGAACAACCAGTGAGCATACTATCCAATGCCCATCAATACACGACAATACTCAAACCGCTGACTAGGTAGACTCTTCGTCAGCATATCTGCAGGGTTATCATTTGTATGAACCTTGACAAGCTCTATGCGCTTGTCCTCAAGTACCTCCCTGATGAAATGGTACTTGACCTCAATATGTTTGGTCTTTGCATGAAAGACCGGATTTTGTGCTAGCTGAATAGCACTCATGGAATCACTATGCAATGTCGGTACACCTGTATGAATCCCCAAATCTCCCACTAGCCGATCAAGCCATATAGCCTCCTTGCAACCCTCTGTGGTTGCAACATACTCAGCCTCTGTGGTAGACAAAGCAACGCACTTCTGTGCGTGAGACATAAGCAGATGCACATCTCCTTGGTACCCTTCATGTACCTCATGATGCACTTAACTGCCTCCCAATGCCTCTTTCCTGGATTAGCCATATACCGGCTAACAACACCCACTGCAAATGCAATGTCTGGTCTAGTAGCTATCATAGCATACATAAGACTCCCAACCGTTGATGCATAAGGAACCTTGGCCATCATGGCCCTCTCCTCATCTGATTTGGGACTATCTGTATGACTCAGTTTCACATATGGAGGCAATGGAGTACTCACTGTCTTCCCCCCCTCCATATTGAAATGCTGCAATACTTTTGTAACATACTCTTTTTGTGAAAGCCAAAGGAGTTTCCTACTCCGATCACGCGTGATGCGCATACCAAGAATATGACCTGCAAATCCCAAATCCTTCATATCAAAGGCTTCATGCAACTTTGCCTTTAATGCATCTAGCTCATAAGTATTCTTGCTAGCCAATAGCATATCATCCACATATAGTGCCAAGATTATCAGGCTATTATCCTTAGCTCTTTTAGTGTAGAGGCAGTGATCAATTTCACTCCTTCTAAAACCCTGGGACCGAATGAAAGCATCAAACTTCTGATACCATTCTCTAGGGGCTTGCTTAAGACCATAGAGACTCTTCTTCAGCTTGCAAACTAAATGCTCTTTGCCCTTTTCTTCAAAGCCTTCCGGCTGCACCATGTAAATTTCCTCATGCAATTCCCCATGCAAGAAAGCTGTCTTGACATCCATCTGCATAAGCTCCATATCCTCTAATGCCACTAGTCCAAGCATGCATCTAAGTGTGGTCATCTTCACAACTGGAGAGAATATCTCATCAAAGTCCACACCCTTCTCTTGCTTGAACCCTTTAGCGACCAAACGGGCCTTGTACCTAGGCACATCATCACCTGTGACCTTCATTTTGTAGACCCATTTACATGCCAATGCTTTCTTTCCATGTGGCAAAGAAACCAAGTCCCAAGTCATCTCTAATTGCATAGCATCTCTAATTGCATAGCATACTCCCACTTGCGTTGATCCTCGCACATCATAGCCTCTTTGTAGCAAGAAGGCTCCCCGCAATCAGTAAGCATCACATAGTCTACCCCTGGAACAAACCTATCAGGTGGTCTAGACACTCTAGATGATCTTCTCAAGGGCATTTCAGCTTGCTGTCCCACCTGCATATCAGCCACATTTGGCTCATCATTTTCACCAATAGATGATCCATCATCTACCCTTGATTGTATACCTGTGGGAGTACTTGGTGGTACCATTTCTTGCACATTTGGTGCATGGACAGCTTGCTGTCTATCAACATAGGCAGGTGGATTCACATCCTGGAAAGTGATTCTCCTCATTTCCACATCCCTCATGGGTGCCTTATGCATCTTCTTCTCATTGAAGACCACATCATGGCTACGTATGATCTTCTTTGCTTCTGGATCCCAGAGATGATAGCCCATCTCTCCACTTTCACCATAACCCAGAAAGATGCATTTCCTAGACTTAGGATCTAGCTTCTTTCGAAGCTCTTTTGGCACATGTGCATATGCCTCACACCCAAATATATGCAAATGAGAGTAAGAGGGCTTCTTGCCACTCCATGCCTCTTCAGGAATACCACCATTCAAACTCTTACTAGGTGATCTATTGATCACATGCATTGTAGTCTTCATTGCCTCAGCCCAAAACCACCAGAAAGACTTGCATTGGAAAGCATGCATTGCAACCTTTTTGAATGGTACGGTTCATCTTTTCTGCAACTGGATTTTGCTCTGGAGTACGAGGGGATGTGAGCTCCCTCTTAATCCCATGTGTATCACAGAAATGCTGAAAGTCATGAGAGAGATACTCTCCACCATTGTCAGTCCGTAGGCATTTAAGCGTTCTACCCGACTGATTCTCAACCAAGGCCAGCCATTTCTGAAATACCTGGAACACATCACTCTTCCGAGCTATAGCATAAGCCCACACTTTCCTAGTTGCATCATCAATGAATGTCACATAGTATTCAGCCTCGCCTAATGACCGTGTAGGCAGGGGACCACATACGTCTGAATGCACCAAATCAAGCTTTTCAAACTCTTTCTTTCCCCTTCTTTTATGGGCTGATTTAGTCTGCTTCCCATAGAGACAGTGCTCACAAAATTCAAAATCAGAGAAACTCAAATGCGGTACATAACCCAAACGACATAAGAGTTTCATTCCATTCTGGCTCATGTGCCCCAACCTGCAATGCCACAAAGAAGTGCTTGGCTGCTCGGTTATTGCAACAACATGATCAAATACCCCTGATACATGTAAGGGATACAAAGTCCCACACTTGGCACCCCTAGCCAAAAGCATAGAGCCCTTCTGAATTTTCCAACTCTGAAAGCCAAAAGTGGTGTGAAAACCAGCATCATCTAGCTGACCCACTGAAATAAGACTCTTGGTCAGCTTAGGCACATGTCTCACATGTTTCAAAACAAATGCAGAACCATTTGCAAAAGAAAACTTTATGTCACCTGCTCCCACTATGTCACATGCATAGTCATTTCCAAGATGCACACAACCTGTCTTTCCACTGTCATAAGTGGAGAACCATTCCCTATGGAGAGTAACATGGAATGAAGCACCAGAATCCAAAATCCAATCCTAGGAATATGCATCATCTGAAGTGGTAAGCAACTCTGCAGATAAACTAGACATGAAGAGAACGTCATTGTCACTATCATGTGTGACTGCATTGATCTCCTCGATCTTCACTTTTCCTTTGTCCTCCCTTGGACTCTCTTCCTTTTGATTTGCACCCCAATTTGCATTCTTTTTCTTATCCTTTTGCTCTCTTTTCAGCTTGTAGCAATCCTTTTTCATATGGCTCTTCTTGCCACAATGGTAACACTCAATGTTCCGTGCCTTAGATTTGCTACGAGACTTCCCTCTTTCTTGGGACTTCCCCCTGAATTGTGATCTGCCCCTTTACACATTTAAGGCTGCATCCTGCTTGTTGCCATCCATAGACTTCCGCCTAATCTCCTCGGCCAACAAGCTACCCACAACATCATCAAATTTCAGTACTCCACCAGGTGCAGAGTTACTGACAGCTGTACGGAAGGTATCCCATGAGGATGGCAATGAACATAAGAGAAATATTGCCCTAGTCTCCGCATCAAAATTCATTTTCTGAGCCTGAAGCTGGCTGAAAATAATATTAAATTCATTCAAGTGAGAAGCAATGGAGACCCCTTCCTTCATCTGCAGCTCAAACAACCTCTTCATGAGGTAAACTTTATTAGAGGCAGTTTTCTTTTCATAAGTGGCACACAGTTTCTTCCACAAATCTTCCGTAGTCTGCTCATTTACTACTGTGAAATAGACAGACTCTGCAAGATGAAGTCTAATAGTAGACTTTGCTAATGCATCCAACTCATTCCAATCATCCTCAGACATATTTGCAGGCTTAGCTTCAATCCCTACCAAGGGTTTAATCTGCTTCTTTTGAATAAGCACATCCCTTATTTGTTCTTTCCACAAAGAAAAGTTTGTCCCATCAAACTTTTTAATGTTGAAAAACTCCTTTTCAGTCATGGAAGAGGATGCCATAATGCAAATAAAACAAAATCCCAAATGCTAGTGCATACAAGAGAGAATCACACCAAATACTAGGTGCACCCAAATATGTATGCCACAATAGAGTGAAATATCACCAAAACTCAAAGCTCAAAGCATCAAAAGATGCATCTGACTCATGTGCATATACTATGCATCCATATGAGCAAATCTGGTCCAAAAGAAAATGCCAATAAGTGCCAAATGACTCAAGCATAAACACCGTCCACTGGCATATGCATCAACAATATCTCATCCAAGAAAGCATACCACTATCAGTGCATCACCTGCAATGTGTCAAAGCTGTCCCTCAGCTTAAAATAGCATCCATGTGCAAAGCGTCCATAAACAATAGCATCCCACAAGGCAATTTGGGCCTATCAGCGCATCCAATAAGGATCGTAATGCATCCAAATGGCCTATAAATCATCCACTGCAACCCAATGCATACCACGAATGAGTGCACACTGCTCAAACTGCAACCAGAGTGATCTGCATAAGGTATGCTCAAGAAATCATAGTCCCACGGTAATGAGCGCTACTGAAAATAGAACCTGAGATGCCTCAAGACATGGGCGCCATTGCATAATCGAACTCAGCAAGAAAATTTACAAATATCTCTCTTCTGCCAGAACTCCAAAATCCCAACCGATGAGTGAGAAATGGGAGTCAACACTTATCCACTGCCATGTGGCATAAATCTAAGATTTCAAAACCTTAGAATGAAAAATGCATAACAGAGAGACAAAATCGAATACACAGAGATCTATAACTCTGAAAATCCTCCACCGAATTACGCAAGAACTGACAGGTAGGGGTTTTTGGGCGTCCGAAACGCAATGGGATAGACGGTTTTGGAAACCGTGGTCTCAATCACTGGGTCCAACACACGGACTGAAAAACGTTTTTGGAAACACAGCTATTTGTAAACTCCACCGGAGTGCGAATGATGAGCAACATAGAAGTTTTAGGACTTCCTGAGTCCACTGGAATTGACAGAACTGCAAATGGTTGCTCCAAACTTGAGTTCCAACACCTGGGCAAAAAACGCAGGAACTGACACAGTGAGTCAGAAATCCAATGAAATGATCCCAGATTCAAGAATGAAGGTGTTTCCAAGCTCCTGAAGTGAAGTGGACACCAAAAGCAAGCAATAGTTGCCTCTACAAGTCAATACGGAGTCTCTATCATTGAACGGAATAGGGAAAAGCTCAAAAAACGACTTTTTCTTTGAAATCTCTTAACAGGCTCTCAAAACCACTTCGCAAAGCCAAAGTAACTTTTCCAAAGGTTCCCCCAAGGTCTCTGCACACTTGGATGCAAGTAAAGTCACCCACAAAGCTTCCCACAGAGCTTCTCCTTCCTCCCACAGAGCTACTGAGCTTCCAAGCATTCACGCACGCTCAGCTAGATCACCCGGGCTCTGATACCAGTTGAGAGTACTCTCAACAGAAGCAAGAACGGAAGAATGAGAGAGAGAGACAGAGAGCCACAAGTTTTGGTGGGTGCAGAACCACCCTAATCTTCTTTTTTATTCATTTATATATGTGTTTGAGTATTGTACATAACCGGGGTAAAGGCACAATGACCTTTAACCCCCACACAAGCATTGACATAACCAAGTTGCCTACTTATGCTAGAGTTGAAGTTGATGAGGAGGAGATATATGCACAGCTACATAGAGAGCTAGAGATCATAGATAGATGAGTCACTCATTCACGTTGTAGATCAGCCATTGCTATTCCAGCACAGAGGGACACAGGTGAGGGCAGGGGCAGAGGTAGAGGCAGAGTCAGAGGCATGAGTGGTGGAAGAGGAGCACAAGGTCATGGTTGTGCCATCCGACGTGGCCATGGGAGAGCCGTGGCTATGGCCAGTACCTCGTCAGATACACCTATGTGGTCTGCCTTGGACGAGGAGGAGGGGGAGGATGAGGAGGAGGAGGTTGAGGTGCCTGAGGAGCCACAATATGATAGTGAGGGTAACACTATCACTGATGGTGACTTTGGATCCAGCAGTGGCAGTGACCTAGCAGATTCAGACTAGGATGAGTCTTGAGAGACTTGACTCTTGAGATTCAAAAGTTTCCCATTTAGTTATATAACACATTTTGTGCCAGAAGTACTATATTTGCTAATGAGAACTGAATCTTGCCAAACATCATGCTGCGTCGGAGACTTGCGAGGAGGCATCATGGAGAAGGCCTTGAAATTTGGGAAGAAACAAAGAATTGGGGCAAATTGGGCTGCTGCTCCTTGATCCAGGTGCTGCTCCTTGAGTAGAACTCCTTGAGTAGAACCAAAAAACAGTAGTAACAAAGGGGATGGTGGGCAAGACTGTCGATGGCAGCAGGCCCTAGGCATGGGCGTCGATTGCAACAGGTCGTTGATGGCGTCAATTAGCACAGGTCTCCCTTCTAGCCTCTAGGCCTTGTGTTAGTGGTGGCTAGTAGCATCTAGTTCATCAAGAGGTCCTTGCATTCGAGCTTTTTCCTCGAGCATTGGAGTCATCTGCATAGCAGCCTAGTGACATTTGAAAACCATGGGTAGTTCCAGAGTAAAATAAGATAATTAATCGACAAAGATGATGGATGCATCCTAAAACCATCATGATCACACGAGTGATGAAAATGAAGAAGATATGATGACGAAAGGAAATTACCCTAGGTTTGTGCAGCCTTGAGGTCGGTTGTAGTCTGTAGAAGCTCAAACATAGTTCGCCTCTTGTGTTTGCCCATGATAAAGACTGCAAATATGAAATAGTTTTTGACTGGCCTCACTGCAAATGCCAAGGTAATATTTACGGGTGATATTGGAAATCACGAGATCGAAGAAATAAGCAAGCGTTGTGTGATTGGAATTCCATTAAGTCAGTGTAATGAGCGTGCATGATCCAAACACAAAATGCATATGTCACACGAATCAAAACACAACAAACCTTCACAACCCCGCCCATCGCTTGAGCTGATGTGCGAAGATCTAACAGGAGGGCATCGGCAATGAATAAACTAAGAAAATCTCAGGAACGAATCATGACTGGAGAGGATGTTAAGTAACGAAATCATGAAATCAAGCCGGGAGGATCGCAATCGATTCGCGAAGGGTAGAAAGGAAAAAACGGGCAAAAACGCCTTTTTGGGATTTGGGCGAAACATGCATTTCGTTGGGAGCATTTCGTATTGTTTCGAAACGTTTCAGCACGAAACGTTTCGTCCTGTTTCGACAGGACAAAACACGTTTTCATGTGACATTGCCGCATACATGGTTTTTGTAAAAGAAAAAGAAAATGATATGCATGCTGAAATGAATGATGCAGACAAAGATAAATTTCAGTTTCTTGTAAACTTTAAAGATTGCTTTTCCGATGCTTTGCCTGGGGAGTTACCCCTAGAGAGACCAGAAGATCATTAGATAGAGTTAATGCCTGGTAGTGAGCCACCAAATAGACCACCTTATAGAGTCAGTGTGACTCAGAGAGAGGAGATGATGGCTCAAGTACAGGACTTGCTGTCCAAAGGGTTGATTCAGCCCAGCTCGTCTCCTTTTTGTTCACTAGTACTTCTAGTACAGAAGAAAGATGGTTCTTTTCGAATGTGTATTGATTATTGTGCATTGAATAAGATGACCATCAAAAATAGATTTTTGATACCACGCATAGATGATGTGCTTGACCAGCTCAGAGGAGCAATAGTTTTCAGCAGGATAGACTTGAAGAGTGGCTATCATCAAGTCAGGATACAACCACAAGATGTGCATAAGACAGCTTTTCACACTACATTCGAGTTGTATGAATACTTAGTGATGCCTTTTGGGTTGACAAATGCTCCATCCACATTCAATAGAATGCTGGATTGTATCTTCTAAAAGTACAGGCATTTCACGGGTACTTTCTTTGATCATATCCTAGTCTTTTCAAAGACAGAAGAAGAGCACATGAAACATCTTGCTTTGGTATTTCAAGAACTTCGAAATCATCAGCTTTTTGCCAATAGCAAGAAAAGTGAATTCTTTTTGGAAGAGATCCATTATCTGGGGCATATAATATCCAAGAATGGGATACAGGAATGGGATACAGATGGATCCTGCAAAGATCCGCCGAGCCATCCAAGAATGGCCTGATTTGAAAACTGTGCATGAAGTCCGTAGTTTTTTGGGACTTTGCTCCTACTATAGGAGATTTATCAAGCATTTTGCTGATATCGCAGCTCCATTACATGACCTCACTAATAAAAATACAGCCTTCACATGGGGAATATCCCAAAAGGAAGCATTCAATACACTCAAGGAGAAGTTGTCTACAGAGCCTATTCTTGTAGTCCCAGATCTTTATCAACCTTTTGATGTTGATTACGATGCTTGTGGAGAGTGTGTTGGGGCTGCATTACATCAGAATGGACATGTAGTAGCGTACGAGAGCCAAAGATTGCGTGATGCTGAAAGATATGTGGGAATCTATGAAAAAGAATTGTTGGCTGTAGTTCATGCTGTGAACACATGGAAGCATTATCTTTTGGGTGCAGATTTTACCGTTAAAACAGATCACCAAAATCTGAGATATTTTCTAACTCAGACAAAACTTTCCGAGAAGCATATGAAATGGGCAAATATGTTGTCAATGTATCATTTTCAGATTGTCCATACCCCAGGAATTTGGAACAGAGTGGCAGATGCCTTGTCCCAAAGACCCCAGGTCAATAATGTGACTATTGCCTATCATCAGGACCTGGAAGGCATGAGGGAGCAATATGCTAATGATGCAGATTTTGGCAAGATTTTATAGCAAATGCAAGAAAGGCAGTCCACCAGTTACTGTTCCCTGAAACATGGGTATCTAATGAAAGATGACTACCTATGCATCACCGAGGAGATGAGGAAAAAGATTTTGGAGGAATGCCATGCACCTCCCTATGCTGGACATAGAGGAATTACAACAACAACTCTAGCACTAGAGAGGTTTTTCTTTTGGCCAAGGATGCAGAAAGATATACATCAGTTTGTTACTGAATGCCTTACGTGTCAGAAAGTGAAGTATGATAGACGGAAGGCACCTGGCCTACTTATGCCTCTTCCCATGCCTCAGGCACCGTGGGAAAGTATTACAATGGACTTCATTTTTGATTTGCCAAGATCAAAGTCAGGGAATGATGGGATTTGGACTATCATTGATAGATTCAGCAAGCAAGCTGATTTCATTCTGGTTCGCAAAACCATAAAGGCAGATCATATGGCTAAGCTTTTCATGGCACATATCTTTAAGCACCATGGTATGCCTAAGTCCATTGTCAGTGATGCTATGTGGGTGACCAAGGTTCATTAGACTGGGAAAAGTACCTACCATTGGTAGAGTTTGCTTACAATAATATAGTACATAGCTCTACAAGGAAAGCCCCCTTTGAGGGGTCACAATTAAGGCAATGCCGGGTGGAAATACAGAGCAGAGGAAGGAAGTGACGTACACTGTATACTATAGTCCAAAGCCTGGCCAAGCCTCTAGTGAGGGTAGAGCAGAACCAATTATCTTTATGGGTGTGGAGAACAAGGTCATGGTAACAATAGCATGCTGAAACTTGAAGGAAAAGCCTAGATGCCCCTTTTTAGGGTTCGTTTGCATGAAGCAAAGTGGCACTGAAAAGGGTCTTGGTATGAAATTGTGGATGGATGGGCTCTTGGATAAAAAATTGCCTCCGTCCTTGGAGAAACAAGTGATGGCAGCTAGCTATTTAGTGGAAAAGCTTGGTGCTAAACTTACATTGAGAGAGAAGTTCGTCACAACTCTTCTAACCTCAGAGGTGAAGACATGGTCTAAAAAAGGACATCAAAGATGAAGGATTTTCCTTGATAATAGAGCACCTCATGAACCCCCCTCAGATCCATCATCTGCATCTATGCACAATAAGATCATGTCTGCAGCCTCTGGGCCTTGTCACAGGATGGATTGTTTGATGTGATAAGAACCATGGTAAAGCAAGACATACACGCACTCATTGGTAGCAAGATGGAGAGATTGCTCAGGGACGAGGCTGCAGAAAAGGGTTTTTCCAGCTTGCTACAAGCAATGAAGCAACGGGTGTCAATCTCGACACAGTCTCAGTAGGGCAGGTTGAGAGTGAGATTGAAAGGCTTCTCAAATAAAGGTTTCTCCAATTTTTCTACATGGATCCCATGGGGTAGTTCATCATCTACCAAGATGACTCTAAACTATGACATTGAAGAGATTCAAAAAGAAATGGTCACATGGACAGCCAACTTTTAGTGGGGATGTCATAGTAGCTAGTCCCTGCTATGCATGATGGAGTTTATGGTTTTCAACCTTGTGAGTGACTTTCATGAGATTGAAACTGCACTATGTTGTGTTTTTAGAGGATGAGTTTGGGAATGTTCCTGGATTCATCTAGGTATATAGACTTGGACCAACTAATGAATGGCCAAACATCAAGTCATGTAGTGGTTCCTTCCTGCAGCAAGCCATTGGAGTTAGCGGTTCTTGACCCAAGCCAGGAGGTTCTCAGCAAGGTAGTGCTACTCAAGGGAGGACATGTGTTACAGTTTGTGGTAGCTAAAGATAAGTCAGACTTGCACATTTATCTATGCCCAAGGCTTGGAGTTTCTCTAATTGGGAGAAATCCTATGAGGCAATATAAGAGGGGTTTTGATTTGGTGGTGTATGATGAGGCCTCAAGGTTCATGGCCATGTATGATCGGGGCCTTAATTCACTCAAGGCCTTCCACCTTGACGAGTCTTTTTAGCGTATGGACTGGACATGCATTGAAATTCAGCTATCATAGTTTGCAGGAAGCAAAGAGCTTGTGTGGTTGGAGTTTATTCCCAGCAAAGACCTAGTTATTGCTGATTGGAAATGGCATTTTAAAGTGATATCCTCCATGTGCAAGCAAAGCAGTAGAAAGTCCTACCTTCTTAATCACTTGGCTGGTTCTTTGTTGGATGTAGCAAGAGGAAGGTGCACAGATGGGGTGTAGATGACTATCATCTATGAACCCGATTGCATGTATGCGTTGCTATATTTTGAGGGTCTGGGAAGTTTTGAGCGACGTGAGCAGGAGGACATGCTCCTTTCCATCCTGAATGTTGCTATCAGCAATGTGACCATATTCAACAAGAAGGTAGCTTGCTCCATTCCCTTGCTTTCTTCCATGGTCTGATTACTGTGCACACTATAACAAGGAGTTACGGTGCACACTTTAACAAGGATTCACTACTAAGGCACTGAAAAACAAAAGATTTCCCCATTTTGAAGTGCATGTCCTTTCCTCATGTCTTCATGTCTATCTATTGTGTGTGCATAGGATTTTCATCTAGATAAAGAGATAGAACGGTTTCAGGATGGTGTGAGGTTGGTGAAGGCTGATGTGAAGCTATTCAAGGGCTTGTTCTATATGTCCATCAAGGGTGTTGATGCTTCAGATGTGGAGGATCTCAAGGATGAGTTCTGTGAAAAGATCCACCAGATATGCAACAAGTCCAAGGAGAACTTCCTTACGACTATGTATGGGGGGGAGGTAGAGATTGCAGCAATGCCCCCTTCCAATGCCCTGAGTTTCATGACAGCATTTCTGACATTGGAGAAACAATTGAAAAACTATTTCCCACACACAATACTGGCCACAGCTTGATGCTGGACTTGAAGCTGGTGGTTGCCCAAATAAGCGCAAGAGATTGGGCTCCTGTAGATTCAAAGCGAATAGCCATGAGGCTCAGCTTGATCAGAGTGCATCTAGAAAGTGCTCTTAGGCTTGGCAACTGCTTGGATGGAATGCCACTTCTGAACTTTGATAGTCAGGAGGAGTTGAAAGATGAGCCCATACATGTAGCAGGTCAGACTCTGACAATTATGGATGCGGGTCTGGAGCTTGTAGTAGAATCGAATGAGGCCGTGGGAGTTATACTGAGCCCCTTGAAGGAGGCATTTGCCAGAGTTTTCCAACACAAAGGAACTGATGAGTTATCATCGTATGTAAGCTTCCTAGCTGGTGTGGTTGAGATGAGGAGAAATAGGGTGCTTGCATGGTTACAAGTCAATACTTAAGATATTCCAGAAGATAGTGATCTCCAGAAGCTACAACTGGAAATACTTGCCTAACTATCTGAGATGAAAAACAAACTTGTCCTCTGTTCTTGCAAATGCCAGAGCCGCTTTTTGAAATGCATCCTAGAGAAAGGGCATACCTCTGATCACTCTTGCCTAGGATGCCACAATTGCAGAGAAGAATGCACCTTTTGTGTTGAGGAATATAAAGAGTAGATGTTTGACCAGCTTGATCATGGCTGGATGGTACTCACATGCAATGACCCTGCTGGGCATGATGGAACCCACGATTGCAAGCACCGGAAGCACACCTATGGCAAACCTTGTGTACTCTCTGCAAAGGCATCCAACTGCAGTAAGACTTGCTCCTTAAGGGTCCACCATGAAGGTGACCATCATTGCAATTCTCGACAGCACATATGTGGCATGAAGTGTGCACTACCCTCTTGCAACAATGATTGTGTGTTTCTCTTGGAGTGGGGTGACCATGAAAGGCATGCCTGCCATGAAAAATTCTGCCCTATGCAGTGCTGTATGTAGGGGTCAGGGGTGTGCCATGTGCAAACAGACACACAGCTTCCATGGCAAAATGGGGAATTTTGACTATGAATATGTGTCAGTGCAATCCAAACAATGTAAAGCCTGCTGCATAATGATCCGTCCATTGGAAAGGTGCCATGGCGGCCCTCATACCAACAAGAATGCAGTGCATTTCTGTGATGTGAGGAATGGCCTTGTAGTGCATCATGCACATCTCAGCCTTGCTGGACTCTGCGTGCATATTTCTGATCTTGTATGTCGATGTCTTCTTCTTCAGACACAAACTTCATCTTAGTCATGTTGCCATGCACCATCTTATGTAAACCTCCATGCCCAAAAGGAAGCTGACAGTAGTAATCACAAGCAGGACAAGAGGACATACTCATTTGGTGCCATGTCTAGGTGAAACTGGAGGGTGTTGCACAGAGAAGTTGTTCAATGGATGTTACACAAAGTTCATGTTGACTCTGTGCCAACATGAACTTATGAAGAAAGGGAATGTGATACAACTTTGTGTTACGACTTTGTGATATGACTTTGTGTTACAACTTTGTGGTACAACTTTGTGTTACGACTTTGTGATACAACTTTGTGTTACAACTTTGTGTTACAACTTTGTGATACAACTTTGTGCAGAGAGAGAAGCTCTCCAACTTGTATAAATACCCCATAATGGAATGAAGCCCACACTCTTTGGGGCATTGTGTTGAGTCTACTTCAACCTTGCAACCCACCCTCTCCCTCTCCTCCTCCCTCTTCCTCCTCCTCCTCCTCCTCCTCTCTCCTCCTCCTCCCTCCTCCTCCTCTCTCCTCTCTCTTCTTTCCCCCATGCTCTTACGCCTTCTTCCTCTCCCACTCCTATGCTCCCCTAAACCCTTTGTTCCTCAACCCTTAAACTCCATGATCTATGAGGGAGACGAGTTCTCCACCATGTACTCTACCCTAACCTTGGAACCTCCTTCTGAACCCTAGAACCTCCTTCTGAACCCTGGATCCTCCTTCTAACCTTGGACTAACCCATCCTCCCCCCCGCGGGCCACCTCACGACGGTGCTCCGTAGAGGTGCCACCTCTCGCCCGATGCTCACACCCGTGTCGCAACGCTCGCCTAAGCAACGCCCTCTGCCTCAGTGCCCGCATGCCTCCATCCGCGGCGCGGCGCCACCAGCCGCCTGCTCGCAGCGCGGCGCCACCACCTGCCCCGAACCCCCTCCCTCGCATCACCCTCTCACCCTCCCCTCTCACCCCCGCTATCGCTCGTCCTCCCCCCGCCCCCCCACCTTCCCCGCCCCGCACAGAACCCCCGCCCCTGACACCTCGCCCCCGTCTCATCTCGGCCGCCCCTCGCTCCCCGTCCCTCACCCCCGCCCCCTCGTCCCTCACCCCCCGCACCCCCTCACCCCCTGCCTCCCCCTCCCCTCACACCCCACGCCAACCCCCCTCCCTTCGCCAACCCCCTCCCCTTCGCAAACCCCCCCGCTGTCGGGAAGCCCCCCCCACAGAACCAACAGAAAAAAAAAACCCTAACCTAAACTAGCCTTAGGTTAGTTACTAACCACGGTTAGGTTAGTTGGTTAACCTAGGTTAGGTTAGGTTAGTTGGTTAACCCTAGGCTAGTTAGTCTAACTCAGTTAGATTAGGTTAAGCTCGGTTAGCTAGTAGAAACCTAGGCTAGGTTAGTTTTGTCCTTGGTTCGGTTAGTTTAACCTTACCTCAGCTTACTTAACTGTAGTTAGTTACACTAACTAAGTTAGACTATGGTCAATCTAACCCTCACTAGGCTAGGTTAGACTAACTGATTAGCCTCTAACTAGACAAATAGGTTAGTTATTCTAACTAGAGTCACTTGGTTTCAATCCCTCAGTTCGACCTAAAGTCTATTCACACCACCCTTAGGACACATCCCCTCAAAACCAACATTTTACCCCTCCTTTACCCCCTCGTAATTCATCCGTTTGGGACCCAAACTGAACCCAGATTTCACACATGGAAACACCACTTTACGGGGTATTTTTTCAGCCCATAGCACACCATTTCGGCATCCCTAGCACTTGTTCATTCGCGCCCCCGTGTGGGTCCCGTTTCGCACAACTTCGATCATATCTTCACGCCGTGACCTCCGATTAACGATCCGTCTGCACCGGCACATTTTCCTACACATGTAGGACAATCTTAGGCACCTTATTAACACGACGGTCCCTACACACACTAACACCACTCTAACTCTCCTAACAAAGCTACATCCATACCCGCACTTGCAACCGCGACACCTTGGGTAAATCTAGCCCAATTTGCATGCAGCTACGTTCTGATCAATGCCTTCGACTCCAATGCTCGCCACATCAACATATAACTCCGCTGCAACAATCGCCCTCGCCAATCCTCTACCTCGAATTTCCCCCTGAGATTCAACCACTCCCTCTAACTCCCCCACGCCCCAACATGGCTGGACGTTGTCATGACCATGATGGGGATATCGAGCTCAATGCAGAGGCTGACAACTTCTTCAATCGATGAAATCACAACAATCAAGGCCGACGCTCCTTGGGAAAACTGGAACTTCCCAAATATAATGGTAGGGGAGACTCAGCTCACTTCCTCCAGCATTTTGATGCTGCATGTTGAGCAGGTGGTGATCAATCCCATGAAACCAAGTTGGCTTGGTTTCCAATGGCCTTAACTGATGAAGCGTCAGAATGGTACCTCGACCTTCTCATGGAAGAACATGCCACATGGGACCTACTTCAAACCAAATTCAAACAACGCTTTCAAACAGAGAGGCTACAAGACGATCCCACTCTCCAACTCAGCAAGATCGAACAAGGCCGGAGGGAAGATGTACGCATACCTGGGAAAGATGAACAGATTGATCGCCAAATGTGACCCATGCCCAGATGCAAAGTACCTCACACCATGGTTCATAGCAGGTCTAAGAAAGAAAATCCGCAAGGATATGAAAAATATAAGTAGCTATGAAACATTCAGTGCTGTTCATGCGGCAACCATTGACATCAAAGATGGCATGACAGACTCAGACACTAGCAGTGATGATGGCAGATCAAATACACGAGATAAGCACTCAAAAAAAGGGTAAATCAAAGGACACTGCCAAAACATCCAATGAAGATCGCCTAGAGGCCATGACCTTGAAGCTGAAAGAAGATATGATGCAGGCCATGGATCAAAAACTCCACTTGTCTCAGCCGCCAACTCAAACATATCCACGGCGTGAACATGTCTGGTGCCCACACTGCTTGGCAAATCATACAGCAAATGAATGCCTAGTCCTAAGAGCAAGGATCACTGCACAAGCAAATCCACTGCACGGTTGTGGTGCCATATCTGTGTCGTCGGTGGTCATGATGAGAACAGTTGCATCTTCAACTTGCGCAATAATCCGCCTCGACCTCCACAATACCAAGCGGCACCCATGCCAGTATATAGGCAACCGGCACTTGCACAAGCACCCCCAGCTCCAAGGCTAAATCCTGTTCCTGTTCGGACACAAGTCCCACAACTACTCAGGAATCCGAATCCACGACCGTATCCAAGAGCACCAAATCCAACTCCTCAGGCAGTTCCCATACATCAATTACAAGCCGAGGAAGTAGACTCGCTATTTGAGTATGAAGCAGAGTACCCAGTGTACTATGTAGAAGGTGCAGAGGGTCTAATATCGGTTTATGCCAATCAAGTACGGCCCAACACATTTTGAGCACCAATCAAGTGTTACGATTGTGGAGAAAATCATCAGATTGTAGAGTGCCCTCATCGTGGTAGCCCAGCTACTTTCCAACCACTTTGCAGAGCTTGTGGCATAGGACATGCCTGCATGGATTGTCCCATGAAAAATAAGGTCCCAGAACAAACAGAGGTTAAGCCTGACGTCCCCATCGACATCATTGGGGTGGACCATCAAAGTCTAGGTCCGGCAAGTGTAAAGTCACAACCTGTCAATGTAATTACATGCCAACAGAAAGAGGCCACCAAGGACCCTAACATCCCAATCCAACCAAAGCAACTTCTGAAAAAGAAAGCACAAGTGCCTCCACCTCCGCCAAGCAATGAGTAGCCGAGCTCATCCACATCAACTCCTGAACCTCAAATAAAAGAAGCTCCATACCCAAATGCAGAGGTGGAGAAAGCTCGTTTTCAAGTACTTCAGCAATGGGTCCAAAATGAACAAGCTCAAGACACAAAGTATTGATACTGTACTCGAGCCTTTGTTCCAACAACAGACTCCACAATAGAATGTACCGCCACGTCAACTTGAAGGAGCCACACTCTCTAGCATCCTGAGTTGCCCTGTGTCAATTCCCATCGAAATCCTCTTACGGAATTGTCCCAATCTCTGGGAGATTTTCAAAGGATGGATTGAACTCTCAAATCCCCCTCCACCTATGAATGACATTGAAGATATCCCTGTGCGGATGAGTGAGAGAGATGACATATGCAACATTACTGTGCCTTTGATCCACAAGGCATATATTGAAGTCCAAGCCATAGTGGATGGTGGAGCAGGTGTAAATGTCCTATCAAAGGAGCTCTACGAAGAATGGGGTCTCCCACCAATGCAAAAGGCTAATTTCAACATACGCCTTGCCGATGATTCACGGGCTAAACCCTTGGGAATAGTGAATGGCGTGTCCACAAAGATCGCAGGAGTTCACTTTTCCCTTCAATTCACAATCTTGGATCTCCCCAAAAAATCCTATCAAATCTTACTGGGACGTCCTTGGTTACAGGAAGCATCAGTCCTCCATGACTAGGGAACTGATAGACTGACAATCCAGAATCGAGACACTGCAGTCAGGGTGAATGTGGGGACAGGAGCTATTAAACCAATTGTGCCTACAGCATTGGATGACACATCTTCCACGACAATCTCAAGCAAATCAGCTCCCTTGCAACAACATGCCATAGCGGGTGACTCACAAAGCAATGTCAATAACTGGATACAAACATTGGCAACCATCGATAACTGTCATTCATTAGACCCCATCTTCTCACAGATAGATGCTAAGATGCTACAGGTCGATCCTCCACTGACACATGAAGAGCCAATCAATCTAGAGATGCCATTCTTTATGGCTGACCTCGAGTGGGATAATGAACCTGAAGAAGGTACCCATACCAATGATGACTCAGATTTTCCTTGGGACCTTGAAACAGAGGCTGCGAATGCTGAAATTGAAGATCAAATCTTTGATAATGACTTAGCCATTCTGCATGCCCTAATGGCAGTCAACCTCCCAAAAGTTGAACCTCCGCAGTTGAATAACAGCAGAAGATTCTGCAAGAAAGCTGTAGGAGGAAATCGCAGAAAAGCCAAGGCCGAGCACTTCAACGAATTCGAATGAGTCCAATCAAGGATCGTCGAATTGTACCTTGCAAAGTCAGCTCCCTCAAAATCAGAACCACCGCCTCTTGAATGGTCCCCTGAGGGACTGGAAAGAGTATGTGCAGCACATGAACCCTTACTTGGAAACACCATACCAGTGGAAAAGTTACCCCATAGTTCCCAATGTAAGAAGTTTCGTAAATATAAGCCACATGTGCGGATGAAGCTCGTTTAAGAGACTTCAGAAAAAGAAAGAAAAGAAGAGCCTAACAAATTAATAAATGCAACTATGCCACCCAGTACACATGACACATGTCAGGCTAGTTCAACCCCATCAAAGGCCGATCTTTGAGAAGTGCCGAAATACTTCAAGAATTATACAAGTGGCAGTGTGCCAATAGCAATGCCAAGACCACTCAGAGAATCTGAAGTTCAAGAAACCGATAGCATTGGAGAAACTCCAATCTATGAGGGACCGGCAAAAACACGCGCAATAAACCTCGCCCTTGAAGGGGAGGAAGAAAAATTGGTTTTCATTGGGAAACAACTTCGTCAAGAAGATGAAATCAAACTCAAAGAACTCCTAATGGAATACCATGACTGCCTAGCATGGTCATACAAAGATATGAAAGGATTTCACTAGAAGTGGCAGTACACACGATACCTATAAGGGAAGGTGAGGAGGGCGGTGCGGGGAGGGCAGAAGAGGGCGGTGTAGAGAGGGAGGGGGGGATGGTAGGGGAGGGGAGGAGAGGCACTGCGCCAGTAGGGGAGGGAAGAGGGCGACGCAGGGAGGTGAGAGAGGACTGAGGGGAGTGAGTGGAGTGAGTGAGGAGAGTGATTGAGGGGAGTGAGTGGAGGGGGGGGGAGAGAGAGAGAGAGAGAGAGAGAGAGAGAGAGAGAGAGAGAATTCCTGGCGGTCACAGCCCCCAGGGTGAGAGGAGTGAGGGGAGGGAGAGGAGAGATAGAGAGAAAGAAGAGTGAGAGTAGAGAGAGAAAGATGAGAGAGAGAGACTAGAGAGAGAAAGTAAGGGAAGAGAGAGGAGTGAGGAGAGAGAGGACTGAGAGAGGAGTGAGGGCAGGGAGGGGAGGGAGAGAGAGAGGAGCTAGAGGAGAGAGAAAGAGAAGTCCTGGCGGCCGTGGCCCCAGGGTGAGAGGAGTGAGGGGAGAGAGAGGAGAGAGAGAGAATGAGGGGAGGGAGAGGAGGGAGAGAGAAAGAGGAGTGAGGGGAGGGAGAGTGGAGAGAGAAAGAGGAGCCCTGGCGGCTGCAACCCCCAGGAGTGAGAGGAATGAGTGGAGGGAGGAGAGGATAGAGAGAGAAAGTGAGTGGAGGGAGGGGAGTGAGGGAAAGGGGAGGGGAGGAGAGAGAGATAGGAGAGGAGAGAGAGACAGAGAAGTGAGGGGAGGGAGAGGAGAGAGAGAAAGTAAGGGAAGAGAGAGGATAGAGAGGAGAGAGAAGGAGCCTTGGCCGCTGCGGCCTCCACAGGTGAGAGAAGTGAGAGGAATGAGGGGAGGAGAGAGAGAGAGAGAGAGAGAAAGTGAGGGGAGGGTAGGAGAAGGGGAGGAGAGGAGAGAGAGATAGAGGAGAGAGAAGGAGGAGACCTGGCGGCCGCAGCTCCCAGGGGTGAGAGGAATGAGTGGAAGGGATAGAGGAGAGAGAGATAGAGGAGTGAGGGGAGGGAGAGGAGAGAGAGAAAGTGAGGGAAGAGAGAGGATAGAGAGGAGAGAGATGGAGAAACCTTGGCGGCCGCGGCCTCCACAGGTGAGAGAAGTGAGAGGAATGAGGGGAGGAGAGAGAGAGAGAGTGAGGGGAGGGTAGGAGAAGGGGAGGAGAGGAGAGAGAGATAGAAGGTGAGAGAAGTGAGAGGAATGAGGGGAGGAGAGAGAGAGAGAGAAAGTGAGGGGAGGGTAGGAGAAGGGGAGGAGAGGAGAGAGAGATAAAAGCCCTTGCGGCCATGGCCCCCAGGGATGAGAGGAGAGTGAGAGGAGTAAGGGCGGGAGAGGAGTGAGAGAGAGGAGGGAAGGGGAGGGGAGGAGAGAGAGGACTTCTGGGGGCCGCAGCCCCTAGGTGAGAGAAGAGGGAAGGGAGTGAAGAGGACATAGAGAGAAAGAAGAGTGAGAGTGAGAGTGAGAGAGAGGTGAGAAAATATGCTAAGTAGAGAGAGAGAGAGAGAGAGAGAGGAGAGGTGAGTTAGAGTGGAAGACATGCGAATACAGAGAGAAGAGAGGTGAGAAGACGTGATGGAGAGGGGAAGGTACACTACTAGAGAGAGAGGAGAGATGAAAAGACTTTAGGGAGAGGGCAAGGTATGCGACTAGAGAGAGAGGAGAGATGAGAAGACTTGAGGGAGAGGGGAAGGTATGCGACTAGAGAGAGGGAGATATGCGACTAGAGAGGGAGCTTCATTAGAGAGTCAGAGAGAGTGCACTACATAGAGAAGAGGAGAGGAGTAGAGGGAGAGAGAGGTCAAATTCTTACAACTAAGAGTAGAACGACCCACGAGCAAGAGTGACAAGAGCCTACACAATGAGCAAGAGCAACAAAAAAGAGGGACGTACAAGAAGAATGAAGAGGGACGTACGAGAAGAATGTCGAACACAAATCGTACCAAGAAGAATGTTGAACACAAATTTGAATTCAAATTTCTCTAGAGGAATGAATTCAAATTTCCCTCTCTTTTTTTAAAATTCAAATTTATTTTCAAAATTTCCTCTCTTTTTTTAAAATTCAAATTTATTCATGAGTGGGAGGAGTGGGCTAGTTTTCTTATATATACTCTTCTTTCTTTCTTTCCTCATTTCATTGAAGCAACCAAGACCGAGCGGAAGAGCAAGGACAAGCGAAGCCTTACTTTTTTCAATTTTTCTAGGTACTTGCAATTCTTTTTCTTTACTCGCAGTTCTACAATTCTTCTTGTAATTCTTTTTCTTTACTTACAATTCTTTTTCAATTAATTTCTTGTTTGAGTTTTTGAGTTCTATTTCAATTAATTTCTTATTGAAATTTGTGTTTTAAATTTGAAAAGAGAGATAGAGAGAAAGCGAGAGCTAGAGAGAGAGAGGAGACAGAGAGAGCGGGAGATTAAGAGAGAGAAAAGAAGGGAGGGAGAGAAAGTAGGAGAGAGAGAGAGAGAGAGTGTGTGTGTGTGTGTGTGAGAGAGAGAGAGAGAGAGAGAGAGAGAGAGAGAGAGAGAATGAGGGATGGGGAGAGAGAGAGAGGGAGAGAAAAAGAAAGAGAGACGGAGGGAGAGGGAAGAGGGGAGGAAGAGAGAGAGAGAGAGAGAGATTAAGAAAGAGAAGAGGGGAGGGAGGGAGAGAGAGAGATTAAGAGAAGAGGGAAGGGAGAGAAAGAGAGAGGAAAGAGAAGAGGGGAGGGAGAGAAAGAGAAAGAGAGGAGAGAGGGAGGGAGAAAGAGAGATTAAGAGAGAGAAGAGGGATGGAGGGAGAGAGAGAGAATGAAAAATCAAAGAGGAAAAGAGAGAGAATGAAAACTCCTAGCCACCTGAGGGAGGGAGTTTTTTTAGTAGGCATTACAATTCTTTTTAAATTAGTTTCTTATTTGAGTTTTTGAGTTCTATTTCAATTAGTTTCTTATTGAAATTTGAGTTTGTAAATTTAAAAAGAGAGAAAGAGAGAGAGAGAGAGAGAGAGAGTGAGAGAGAGAGAGAGAGAGAGAGAGAGAGAGAGAGAGAGAGAGAGAGAAGAGGAGAGGGGAGGTAGAGAAAGAGAGAGAAGGAGGGAGATTAGGAGAGAGGGAGGGAGAGAGAGAGAGAAAGAAAGAAAGAAAGAAAGAGAGGGAGGGAGAGAGAAAAGGGGAGGAAGAGAAAGAGTGAAAGAGAGTAGGGAGAGAGAGAGATTAAGAGACAGAAGAGGGAGGAGGAAGAGAAAGAGAGAGAATGAAAAGTCTTAGCAGCCGTGGCCGCCAGAGGAGAGAGTAGAGAGTAGGGAGGGAGCTCCTGAGGGAGGGGAGAGAGAGAGAGAGAGAGATAAAGAATGAGAAATGAGAGAAAGAGAGAGAGAGAGAGAGAGAGAGAGAGAGAGAATGAGAAATGAGAGAGAATAGGGAGGGAGAGAAAGAGAGAGGAGAGAGGGAGAGAGAGAGAGATTAAGAGAGAGAAGAGGGGCTCTTGGTGGCCGTGGCCAACAAAGGGAGAGAGTAGAGAGTAGGGAGGGGGAGAGAGAGATAGAGAGATAGAGAATGAGAAATGAGAGAGAGAGTGAGGGAGGGGAGAGAGAGAGAGAGAGATAGAGAATGAGAAATGAGAGAGAGAGAGAGAGAGAGAGAGAGAGAGAGAGAGAGAGAGAGAGAGAATAAGGAATGAGAGAGAATAGGGAGGGAGAGAAAGAGAGCGGAGAGAGGAAGAGAGAGAGATTAAGAGAGAGAAGAGGGGCTCCTGGCGGCCATCGCCAAAGGGAGAGAGTAGAGAGTAAGAGAGATAGAGAATGAGAAATGAGAGAGAGAGAGAGAGAGAGAGAGAGAGAGAGAATGAAAAATGAGAGAGAACAGGGAGGGAGAGAAAGAGAGAGGAGAGAGGGAGAGAGAGAGAGAGATTAAGAGAGAGAAGAGGGGCTCTTGGCGGCTGTGGCCACCAAAGGGAGAGAGTAGAGAATAGGGACGGGGAGAGAAAGTCAATCAAGCAAGTGATGTCGAGTGAGTAGGACCAAATAAGCGAGCGAGAAAAAGTGAGCAAAGCAGAAATGGTTGGGCTACCAACACATAATCTCATTGTATGTATGTACTCATCATTAATAAAGATTTATAGTTCTTCCTTAACATTGAACATGATTATAACATAATATTGCAAGTGCACATTAGTAATAGTGTTCTATATTCTATGAGATGAGCTTAAATAGAAATACTTTGGCTATCAACAACATGTACTATAAAGTTAAAGTGCATCACTTGAGAAAAACATAACCTCACTATATGTATGTACTGATCGTTAATAAAGCTTTATAGTATCACCATAATTTTGAAGATGATCATAACATAAGCTTGTAAGTCTACATTAGTGATTGTGTTATTTATTCTCATGAGATGAGCTTGCATAGAAATGCTTTGGCTACGAACAAGTAGTATATAGTTGAAATGCATCATTCAATTAAAACTTCAACATCAAACATGATCGTAATATGTTATTGAAAGTCTACCTTGGTAAAGTGTTCTATATATTTTCATTAGAAGAACTTGCATAGAAAACATTTGATTGTTTTTGTCCCAATATATAGATAGAGTTCTAACATGCTCCTATTATGAGCAGCCTTGCTCTAAATCAGGTGTAAGAAATGGGCAAAAATTCCATTAAATTCACATTTTGAATTCCAAAACAACTCAATATTTACTTATAGAAATCAATGGTAGAAGCCAAAATAGACAAGTTACATATTGACATGGTCCCTATCAGGTAAACTTTCATCTAGATTTGATGCAAGAAATCGGCTAATTGTTTATTAAATTCAAATTTTGATGCATGAAGTTTTGCTAAATGGTGCAAAAGGCCATGATAATCATCTAAATCATGCCTTACCATTTGTTTTGATATGCAACATGTCCCCATTTGGATTCATAAATCAAAAGATATAGGACGTCGAAATTCTCATCTTTTGGGGCAAAAGAGGGAGCAACATCTCCTCCATCATGGCAATGTGGACCTGATGCATCTGATACAGCCATACCAGAATCCCTTTTCTTTTCTTTGGCTATGTGCTTCTTGCACTCTCAAATATAATGACCTGGCTTTTTGCAGTAATGACAGATGCCCTTCTTTTTCTGCTCATTTGTATCACCCTGTGCCTTATAAAAAGGCTCTATCTAGAATCAGCTTTATGCTGATGTGTGGGCTGATGGGCATGTGGCCTATGCTGCCCTTTACCCTTAGGCTTTTAACACGCTCCCTCTTTTGCCCCAAAAGATGAGAATTTCGACGTCCTATATCTTTTGATTTACGAATCCAAATGGGGTCATGTTCCATATCAAAACGAATGGCAAGGCATGATTTAGATGATTATTATGGCCTTTTGCACCATTTAGCAAAACTTCATGCATAAAAATAAACAATTAGCCGATTTCTTGCATCAGATCTAGATGAAAGTTTACCTGATAGGGACCATGTCAATATGTAACTTATCTATTTTGGCTTCTACCATTGATTTCTATAAGCAAAGATTGATTTGTTTTGGAATTAATTCATTTTAAAGAAAGGGATGTACTTACTCTTTAGATTTTTTTGGATTGGTGGGATGTAAGAGTGATTCATTAGGGAGGGTTTTTTTGCAAATAGAAAAACATGGGTTTTGTTCCAAGAGTGAATGGAGTTTCAAAAACCAAGCATTTGTACATGCATGTAATGTGGACTATTCCATTCAAGAAGTCCTATGAAACTTTTGACTTGTGTGGAAGATTTCATTGGTGATCTCACTTATGTTGGTAGAGAGAGAGAACTTGATTATGGAGGATTACAAAAAATTGAATGAGTAAAAGTGAGCCAAGATAGGATGCATCTTTACTAATGATGCCTTGGAAATGACATAGGTCCAACTCTCTCATGGACTTTTGAAGAACTTAGATAGTTGCTAAAACAATGATTTATCAATCTATTATTGTTTTGTTTTGATTGTATTTTTTGGCTCGCTCACTTTTTCTTGCTCGCTTTTTTTGGTTCGCTCACTTTTCCTCACTCGCTTTTTGGTGATCCTCGGAGAGAGAGAGAGAGAGGGAGAGGATAGAGGGAGGAAGGGAGAGAGGGAGAGAAAGAGAGACTTGAGACATAAGACTAAGAGAGAGAATGAGTGGGATGAGGAGAGAGAGGGAAAGACATAAGAGTTGAGAGAGAGAGAGAGAGAGAGAGATTAAGAGAGAGAATGAGGTGTCTTGACTATGGCTACAAAGAGAATTAGGAGTCTTGAGAGAGAGAGAGAGAGAGAGTTTAGAGGAAAGAGAGAAAGTTTTATATATTTACATATTTTATATTATACTTTTAAAAAATTAAAAAAGTGTGAATTTATGGTCGAGATAATATTTTTATATATATTCATCTTTTTAATTGAAAAATGTTAACTTTTCTTTAGATACTTGCTCTTCATTTCTCTCACATGTAGGTTTAGCCTCTACATCAAAACCCCTTCTTTTGCATATTTAAGCCTCTTAAACCCCAACACATTAAAATGAACACAGAAAAAGAAATTATTTATTGCTTTTCTTCGCTTCGACGATTGGTTTAGCATAGATTAGATTGCCT
The DNA here is from genome assembly GCF_047967505.1 of Dipteris shenzhenensis. Taxonomy (NCBI): domain Eukaryota; kingdom Viridiplantae; phylum Streptophyta; class Polypodiopsida; order Gleicheniales; family Dipteridaceae; genus Dipteris; species Dipteris shenzhenensis. The sequence continues at coordinate 51,485,266 of NC_141598.1, read as the reverse complement.
TAGAGGAGAGATAATTCTCCAAGTTGCCAATCGAAGCCATGCCCAAATTTTTTTGACTAGTTCCTAATAGTTGTCAGTCCCTTCTCTCACATGCAGTTTCACACTCATAACATACTATTAAATAAGACCTTTCACCATTTACCAAGAAGTTTATCAATGGGCAGATTGCATGAGTAGATAGCTGATATCAGTGGACAAATTACATGTCATGGGGCATATTGGCTATAGTGGTCATTTTATGTCATTGTAAATCTTTATTGGCTATTTTTATTGCATTTGTACAAATATTTAAGCTCATTTATTGTCATAAAAGACCTTGTAAAGTCTTCTAGGCTATTTTCCACATTTATTGCCATATGAAGAGTCTTGTATTAAACCTAACCATTCACTATTAAATGACTATCAGTGGGCTGCATAAGTGGATATCAGTGGATCAGTTTTTACTGGGTAGATTGCATCAGTTGGGTATCAGCGGACAGATATCAGTGGATGGACAGATTACATGTCATCAGGAAGATTGGAGCTTTATCACTAGAGTGGGCATTTTATTTCATTGTAAAGCTTTATTGGCTAATTTTCTTACATTTGTACAAATATTTAAGCCTTGTAAAGCCTTCTAGGATATTTCCACGTTTATTGCTATAAAATACTTTGTAAAGCCCTCTCGGCTATTTTTCACATTTATTGCCATATGAAGCCTTGTAAAGCCTTTTGGGCTATTTCCCACATTTATTGTATCAAGCCTTGTATATTGTACTTTACTTGTATGTATCTAAATTCTTCATTATCTTTTCTTGTAGGATTATGGAGCAAGTAACTAATGTGGGGGCTAGTCTAAATGACTCTGAGATTAGAGCATGGGTCTCTGATGTCACTTTGAATTTGAAAGGAAAGGAATATAGCCCCAACAACTTTGGTAAGTGGACTTGATATCACATGGGCAAAAGAGCTTGGTCTCTTGATCAAAAGGAAAAGAGACTCTTTCTACTTTGGTCAAAAAGGTAGTTCAATGATGGTGACAATCCATGGGATGCTAGATTCTCTAAGAAAGATATGACTTCGAGCCTTGTAGTAGGCATAATGATAGAGCCAAAACAGACTTTTATGGATATTTTCACAAAGAGTTTAGATCCTGAAGTTGGCGATCTTCATTTTGTTGTGTCAAGGAGAGACTCAAAGACCTTTGTGATGTCTCCTCCTCAACCATCAAAGTTTCCAGAGCTGCAAAGTGCATTGGAGGCTCTTGCATATACTTGGGAGAGATTTCCTAGTGTGGTGGCAAAAAGGATCATACAAAGATTATGTTTGAGTACTTTCAGGATGCACAATATGCACCTTAGATTCAGGGATCTTCACATGAAGGAGATCAAGCACAAACTTCGATGCAGGGGCAAGAAGAACATGCACACCGTCACGAACGTGTAGAACATGAGCGCAAACTTCTAGAGCAAGAAATGGTGGACGTCACTAAGGATGATGAAACACAAGCCTTGAGTGCATGGAAATTTAAAAAAATTAAAGAAGATTAAGGTTGATCCACTACAGTTATGGTAGAAGCTCTTGTTGGCAAACCACGACGTGAAATGCAAAAGGCTAGTAATGCAAGAGCCACGGTTCCAAGCATTAGAAAAAGGCATCGTCCCATTGTAAAGAAAGATCATGTGGATGGAAAATGGTCAAAAGAAGAGAAAGATGAAGAAGACTTAGAACCTGAAGCTGAAGATGATCAGGATGAACTCACATCAATAAAAAATCTCAATCTACATCTTAATGAAGCAGCAGTAACAGATGATGATGATATATCTGGGGTCAAAGGACGTGGTTTGTGAATGCCAGATATGTGGAAGCTGTAGCTGTCTTTACTAATAGCCGAGACCTTGATATATCCTATGCACTGCAAATATACGAGGCTTTGAGAGATGGAAAGAAACTTGTGGCAAGCAACATGGTTCTACGTCCAATAATGTTTCGTCCAATCAATAATAACTTTTTGGATCAAATTACATTTACAAGACCTACACATTTTGAGGAAATGTTCACTCAATTCTTTAAAGACACTCTTAAAAATATTCCACATGAGGCCAAGAGGCAGAAGGTGAGAATATGTTAAAGGAAGCAAAGAAGGAATTCCTCCTTAATTGCAGATTCCAGCCCATTTATGGTCAACATTGGGCTTATGCTTGTCATCAAATTGCCAACGAAGCAAAGGAGGTCAAAAGACTCACTTCAGAACAATTTGCAATGATATCTTCATTCCATTGTTATCCTGCAACCATTTGTATATTCAAGCATGAGATCAAGTATTTGATTGATCTGAAAGACTTAATCATTATGTCCATGGAAAGCGTAAGATATCGTCAACATCAGAGGTCTTACAGAAGGCAAGGGTTGTATGGACAACATTTGGTTCTCCAAACCCTAATTTGAAGAGAAAGGTCACAAAAGCAGATGCCGACACACTCATAAACTTCTATACTTCTTTGAGTGCAGTTGTGCCTAGGGGAACTCAAGAGTGAGAAGAAAATATGTGTTGGCTCTTTCCCACGGCTTTCGCAGGAAGAGCAGGGTATTCTCAGTATGCAGGGTTCTGAGGTTTTTTTCACCTACATATATATCGGGGTTGTCGTTTGTAGTATACGTTAGCTTAGGACCTCGAGTCATGTTCCGGTGAGAGACGTAGGCTTAAGTGTGGTAAGCAAACATAGTGCATGCATGTGTAAAAGGAACGTGTATCATCATGGTTGAGGTAATGAAGGCTTTTGTCTTCATTGGGGTTGCAGGGTTTAGGAGGAGTTTAAGGGTTAGGAGGAGGTTCCAGGGTTTATAAGAGGTTCCATGGTTAGATGGAGGTCCAAGGTTTAGAAGGAGGTTCTAGAGTTAGACGAGGTTCCAAGGTTTAGAGTAGAGTACATGGTGGAGAACTCATCTCCCTTGTAGATCATGGAGATTAAGGGTTGAGGAACTAAGGGTTTAGGGGAAGCATAGGAGTGGGAGAGGAAGAAGGTGTAAGAGCATGGGGGAAAGAAGAGAGAGGAGGGAGGAGGAGGAGGAGGAGGAGGGGGGAGGAGGAGAAGGGAGGAGGAGGAGGGAGGAGGAGAGGGAGACAATGGGTTGCAAGGTTAGAGGAGAGGGGAGGAGGACTTGCAAGGTTAGGACATGCTTTTGGACGTGGAGTGCAAGGAAGCATGGACACTTGAGACAATTGCTTGGAATACCAAAGTAGAACTCAACACAATGCCCCAAAGAGTGTGGGCTTCATTCCATTATGGGGTATTTATACAAGTTGGAGAGCTTCTCTCTCTGCATGTAAGAATTGTAAGAGATTCTCTCTCTACATGTAGAACTTGCATATAGAAGTTGCATGTAGGAGTTGCATGCAGGAGTTGCATGTAGAACTCGCATGTAGGAGTTGCATGTAGAACTCGCATGTAGGAGTTGCATGTAGGAGTTGTATGTAGAACTCGGATGTAGGAGTTGTATGTAGAACTCGGATGTAGGAGTTGCATGTAGAACTCGCATGTAGGAGTTGCATGTAGGAGTTACATGTAGAACTCGCATGTAGGAGTTGCATGTAGAACTCGCATGTAGGAGTTGCATGTAGGAATTGTATGTAGAACTCGCATGTAGGAGTTGCATGTAGAACTCGCATGTAGGAGTTGCATGTAGAACTTGCATGTAGAACTTGCTGCATCATTTTCACTACCTCTGCATTATCCAAGCCCTCCATACACATGCTTCTGTCATGTCTTTCCATTGATGGGAATTACAGCTTTGATACCACATGATGAGCATGAAGACCATCTAGCTTTAATACAATAAGAAAATGGGGAAAATATTCCTTCATAAACAATGCAATAAAATAAGAAGCAAGACCAATACTAGTCCGTAAGACTCTCTATTTCTCCATTAGAGATCAAAATGATTGAGGAGTTAAAAGTCCACTAGAGAAAGGATGGGTACATGCTGTCTCATGCGAGTGGGAGTCAATGCTCTCTCCAAATGAGCTAGAGTATCAAAGGCATGAGCTTGATAAACTTTCCACAATCAATCAAGGAGTAAAAGCATTGCTTTGCAAGAGTTGAAATAGAGCTAGTGTCCTCGCAATCCCTGTTAGGGGGAAACCAAAGACATAAAAGAGGCGTCCACTTTGGTGGCACTATATATAGATTTGGCTAGATGAGAATCAGCCAAACCAAGTCCTTCATCATGTGGAAGAAACTATTGAGCTGAAGGAGAAGGAGAGTGATCAAAACTCTGACAAGGCATATCATGGACTTCTCAAACTTGTCCTCTCACTGCCTCCACATAATCAAAGAACTCCATATGCATCCTTTTGTCGCATATTGGCATTAATGGGAATTTTAGCTTTGATACCACACAATGAGGACGACGACCATCTAGATTTAATACAAGAAATGATGGAGAAAAGATTCCTACACAAATGATGCAAGGAAATAAGAACCGACCACCAATACTAGCTCATAAACCTCTCATAAGATTCTCTATTCTCCATAAGATTCACAATGATGTCCTTTTATGTAAGACCATTCTAGTATAACGTTACCAAAAGCATGGCCTTTTTGAATTAATACTTCCTATCTATACTCTTTACTTTTTCTCAATTTGTACTTTCTATACCTTTACTTTTTCTAATCTCTCTCTTGTCTTTATCACTCCTCCTTCTATACTCTAATTCTATCTCTCTCATTTTCTTTCTTTATCACCCATTCTCTCATTTGTTTCCTTTTGCACTCATTCTCTCTTTGTCACACATCTTCTCTCTATTGCACTCTTTCAATTACTTTGCAACATCTTACTATAAGGTCACTCAATCACGTTGGACATAATGAACTTCAACTATTCACAGAGTTTTGTCTCAATTATTTTCCTAGCATGTACTCCCTCAAGAAAACTTCATGAGGGTGAAATATTTCTTGGTGGATTATATTAATGTCATATATTTATTCCAATCTCTGTTGATGTCAAATTTCCTTTATGCTTTTTGTCAATATCAAGATTTGTTTGTCCATATTTCTTATATTAAACTTTGTTAGTCTTTTATTGTTGATGTTGAATCAATCTTTTATCTTCAATTTGTCTTCCATTTTTGTCTTCTTTCATTCTATTCCATGATCTACCTACTTCATTGCACTTTTATCTATTGCCTTTCATCCTACAAAAATTTCATTATTCTTTTTTCTATTTTTTGTTAATGGAACTTTGGAGGGTATGTATAATTTTGCAATCTCAAGTTGGAAACATATGCTTTTTTGCATCAACTTAGGGCTCCTATATTGGAATATTTCAATGATTTTGCTCATTTCTTAGAAGTCTTAACGGAAAACTAAAACTGGATATTTGTTGGTGTTTATTGTGCCTTGCCCACCATTACTTTTATTAAATCAATCTGACGGAGACAAAAAAAAACACTTCATAACCAATATTCTCATTATAAAACATGCTAAACTTTGTTTAAATCATCTGTGTTCTAAATATCCAAATTTGATTGTCATTAGGCATCCAAAAGATAGTTTAAGAAGGATACTGTCTTTAGAAAATTATTGAACTAGCAACCTCTGATTATTACTAACTATCTAACTATAAAATAGTATTCATAAATTACTTGTTAAATAGCATACAAATAACCATCGAACATGTAAACCTGTGGAAAACCTTGTGAATTTGTAGCTCTTTGTTTTTGAATGCCATATTGACCTAGCAAAGCAGTAATATAGGTTTCCTTCTAATAAGTTGCAGACTTAGTAATCAATCATCACTTATCTATGTATCTTTTAATACCATACAAACTTAGCAAATGGTCACATTCTTTTTTTCATGTGCTCCCACTATCACATTCAACAAAGTGTTTTATCTTTTGGACAAAAAAGAAATCTTTTGAGTTTTGGAAGACTTTCAATATCAACAAATCATGGATGCGTCAATTTTACGAGCAAAAACCTATGAGCAGGTTTATACGAGCATGTTTTTCAAGAGATTTTAAAAATAGTATTTCTGTAGGAAACATGGTTTTTACACTTTTATTTTCATTAGAACTAGATCCCTTTATCATAAAAATATACAGATTAGTCACTCATTCATTTTTACATAACATAAATCTTCTTATTCATAGACATCCCTTTGTACCCTTGTTATTACCTTAAAAAAGTATTGAAAAATAATTCATTTAAGAAACGTCCCTCATAATCACTCTCAATATAATAATATTATACATAAATAATTACTTATTAAACACATTTATATCATATGGCAATATCTTTCAAGTGTTTTTATAGTATTAATAACAAGATATTTATGGACATGTTTCTACAAAAGTTTAAATTACTGTAAATAAGTATTAACTTGGGCTTATATATCACTGTCATAAAATACATGTAATATTTAATACTATATATGCAAGGTTTTCCAAAATATAACCCCATAGATGTGCTCAAATGGGGTTTTCCAATCAATTTGAGTGGCTGAATGACTATATTTGGACATTGGATGTGAAAATTATGTCACTTTTAAAAGTGCTGTCCAAGGTAGTTTCGCCAGTGAAACTACCTTGAAAAATCTTGTTCAAAGGGGTTTTGCTGGTGAAACTACCTTGATGGCTTGTTTCAATGAGTTTTCTTTAGAGAAACCCTTTCATGAAGATAGGTTGAGAGAGGTTTTTCAATGTCACCCCCTATTAAGTAAAAAGTTGTAAGAAGAATCATAAGGGAATTTTCATAAAGAAGTCTACTCTACATGTGGGTTTCTTCAAAAACCATCCCATTATGTTCTCACCATTCCCAAAGATTCACATAAACATTCGTGTATAAAATAGGCATTCCTATAATACTTTTCATATTTCTAAGTGAAACTGTGTTTTCTTTTGATCCATCTTTGTCATATTTTTGCATAGTTGGAAGCTTTTTTTTTCCTTCGCTCGGACGCTCGGAAGATTTCACTCGGAAAATGCTCGTCCCTTATCATTTGGGGTCTTTTACTTCCAAAAATGGTTCGAAAAAGCTGCCCTCATCTCTACATAATTAGGGAAATGGCCCACACCATATGAACCAAATCAAAGTACCTGCAAATTGTTGCAGTTTTTTCGCATCACCAAACACTGCATCAAAACCACTGGCGTGTTTCAAATTGTGCCACATGGTTGTTCGGATCATCCTTTTTGCATCCCTTAAACTCTACAAACTTGCACTTCAATCTTGCAACATTTGGATTCATCAGGGGAACCTGCAAAATTGGTGTTATTGATAGATTCGATGGTCCCGCTAGATTCATCATCAGATTGTGTCCTCCTACTAGATTAGTACCTGCTTGTTTGCTTGTATTCACCGAGTTCTACTAGAATCTCGGATTTGCTTGACTCACCGAGTTCTACTAGATTCCCATATGTGCTTGACTTATCGAGCTCTACTGGATTCTCGAATTTGCTTCACTTACCATGTTGCTAGATTCTCGGATTTGGTTCACTTATTGGTTGCCTCTCTGTATTGAGTCGTTTAGTCAGATTCTCTTGTACAAATGGATTGGTGCTACTTTGATCAAAGAATCTTTGTTCTTCAAATGGATTCCTTTGCCCAAATGGTTCCTCCCTATCAAACAGACTCTGCAATCCAATTGTCTTTGGTGATCCAAAAAATCCCTCTCTTGGCAATGGATTCATTTGTATCGGTAAAAGCTTGGTACCGGATGGCCCTTGGCTCATGAAATGGAACTGCCTTTGTTCTTCCCTTTTGATTTCTTCTCTTTTGCTTTCTTCTTTTCTATTTTTTAAAAAATTACTTTAAATACTCTCTTATGTAAATTAATTTTTATAAAATTTAGCAATTAGAAATAACCTTTGGTTGAACTCATGCACCGGTGGTGGCAATTACTCACTTCTATACTTCTTGTCAAGCTTACACTGATCCTGAACAAGACTCACTAAAGGCTTTATCAACAAATCGACTACCTTATCCCCGCCAACCCCATTCCTACAATGCCCTTGTTTGTCACCATCCTTATTAGAAGTGCAAGGGATTGGCACTTAAAAAGGAAAGGGGGAATGTTGATGCCAATGCCAACATGAGGCACTATACAGGATCAAAGGCAACATAAGAAAGTAGCTGCAATCAGATGAATTTTTAAAGACAAACCATGCAGAACCTACAACAACCAACATGAGGCACTACACAAGATTGAAGGCAATAGGAGGAAGTAGCTACAATCGGATGAATTTTTAACAATGAACCATGCATAACCTATAGTGAAATGAAGATTGAGTCAACTAATGAAGAGTGGCATGGTTAATAAGTCAAAGAACACAAGAAAAGAAACACCACTAACTCAAAAACTATCGAGCCTTTCACTGGCCTAAGTTGTAAAAGTAGGAAACTAACCACCAGAGTAGTAGTAGTAAAATTAACCTCCTTTTTAAGGCCAAAAATAGCAAAAAATGAGCTTGTAGGTGTGAAAACACCATACCCTAAGTTGGGAGAGGGTTGGATCTTATATAAATTGTACTTTTTAATGAGAAATGACACTTTTGAAGGCCAAAAAATAGCCCTTTTCCTCTATGCACGTTTTTGCATTGCACGAGTGGAAGAGAGTGAAAGAGAGAGAGAGTGTGAGAGCTTTGGGTAGCTTGTGTGAGTGTGTGGGAGGTGTGGGAGAAGGATTCCAATCCTAAGGTCAGATGGAGGGGGAGAGTACCTCTCAAATGAGTTTGCAAGGTTCCTACAGGAGCATGGCATAAAGCAGCAATATTCATGCAATCATACCCCACAGCAAAACGAACTTGTTGAAAGGAAAAACATGCATATTGGAGAGGTATCTCATGCCATGCTCAACAAAAAAGACCTGCTAGATTATTATTGGGCTGAAGTAGTTGCTACAGTAGTCTACATAATGAACAGGACTCCCACTGCAGGAATACATGGCATGACGCCAAAGGAGAGGTACACTGGTAGGAAACCAAATATTTCTCATTTGAAAGTTTTTGGTTGCATTGCCCACCCTGTTGGGGTAAAGGGCAGTGTGCCCACCCACTTGTACAGTGTCCATGTATACTCATATATATATGATAGAGGAATAAACTGGAGTAGCTTTTGCTCCACCACTTTTGGTGTCTCGTATTCCTTTGTGTGTGCTCTCCTCTCCCACAACTGGTATCAGAGCCCATGGCGTTCAATCTACGAGGAGCTCGGTGAGAGGAGAACGGGCACTGCTTCGAGAGATCTACCGGGAGCTTTGGAGAGCTTGATTCTCTCATTCACGGAGAGATTTTGGGTAGACATCATCTAAATCTGTTTGCTCTACAATGCAGCTGCAAGAATCACTTTGGGTTATCTTCCAGCCCTCCAGTGCTCTAGCAACCTAGCGTTGGAAGGAGACCGCTGTCCGTTGGTCTTGACGTTGTCTCGTGGGAGCCTATCGTTGGCTGTTGATGCATCCTTTGTAGCAAGTGGCTGGCCGTTGTGTGCTTATTGGAGGCATTGCTTTGTAGATACTTGCTGGAGATCGTTGACATTGGTGTTTCGTAACTCACGAGTGGATATCGTTGGAAGCTGTCGTATGAGTCTTAGAGGCAGCTTGTGTCTTGGAGCTCGGTTGTAAAAGCACCGTTTAGGCTTGCTACTGCTGCTAAGGCTGGAGCTTTGAGCATGCACTCTTGAGGCTGAGCCTTCATTGGAGAGCGTTGTTTGGAGAGGGCTGTAGGGAAGCTCTTTGTAGATGCAGATGTATGCTTGGGAGATAGCCAGTGTTGCATTTGAGGTCTTGGAGCTGAGCATTGGCTGATTTTGGTCTCTTTGCAGGACATTTTGTAGAAGTACGCCTTGTGGACATTAGCTGTGGATAGGCTGATTTGAGGCTGTTGCTTGGGCACTTTGCGGGACTGGTCATATGCCATTTTACAGTCTTGCACAAGGAGCTTTCGATCTGTACATCACTTTGGCAGTGGCATTGACACATGCTTTGACAGTGGTACATGCCTGGTTGAGATGCATTGACAGTTCGTTGGATGCATGGTTATTTGCCTATGTTGGATACATACGGTGGTACAGTGATGTATTGAGATCCTGTCAGATTAGCATCATTTGGAGCACATTTCGGGGCTGTTTTGCCAGTGCTTTTGGGCTATTTTATTGCTGATCTATGAGCATTCTTGGGGCTGATTTGGTTGGGCATTGTACTTGCCATTTTGCTGGTGTTGTAGTTGACATACGGGGTGATCTGCTGGATGCATTTTGACCATTTTTGGGGCTGTTTTTTTGCTGGAGCAGATGAGTGCTGTAAAGGGCAGCAAACATTCAAGGAAGCTGCTGTTGCTGTTTTTATGACAAAACAGTCATTTTTAGGACTGAATATCTCTTTCTTGGTGCGGAATTGCACTTTGTGCTGAACTGGAAAGTTGTAGTTCACAGAACACACTACAACTTTGCTTTTGGAAGCAAGTTGATCCGGTATAAGCTGCAGGAGTTACAGCCTCTGCAAAACCACAAAAAGTTGCAGTCTACTGTCTATCTGTGACCAATGTGCAGGAAGCTGTTTTTCAGGTGAGAATATCTGAGAATCCACAAGGATTTTGCTCTTGAGGTCAACTGACAAGTTGTAGATCTTTCTACCAACTACAACTTTTCTGTTTACAGCTTTGGCATCCGGTCTTTCAGTGAAAAGAAATCGCTGTTCAAAAACAGGGACAGCGTGTTATTTTGCCCAAAGTGGCTGTGAGGTATTGTTGTAGGGATTTCTCTTGCACAACAGTGAATTATATAAAGTGATTGGGATCTCACTTCAGTCCAAGGGCATTATTGGCATTTTGGCAAGTGGTGAATGCTTGATTTTGTTGCCAAAGGATTGCGCGCTTGAGGTGATGCATTGATGATGCAGTAAATGCCATTTTGATGCATTATGGATTTGCATTGGTGGATGCCGCACTGATGTTTATGGATAGTTGAGCTGGGCTCCTATTGCCATTGGTTGAGCAGATATTGCTCATTTGGTTCAGTGCATTTCTTACTTGGATTGCCAAGCATTGGCAGGTTACTGAGCTGCATATATTCTTGTTTATTCCTCTTTATGGCCGAGTGCTTTTGAGCATTGGATCAGCCAATTTATTTGGAGACCTGATTGGTCTGGACAACACTATATTTTTTGGTCATTTAGGTTTCCTATTGCACTGACCTGCTCTTTGGTTGTGACCTATTGTGCCACAGATATGGCATCTACAGCTGGTAGTTCCCTCTTTGATATTGAGAGGTTGGATGGATCAAACTTTCAATATTGGAAAGAGCAGATTTATGATGTGTTAGTGCAGAAGAGGCAACAAAAGCCCATTCAATGCAAAGGTGTCAAGCCTAATAGCATTAAACAGAGTGATTGGGATGACATGGATGAGCAAGCATGCTCTATCATTCAGTCATCACTCTCGAAGTCAGTCTACTTGCAGGTACAGGATGGTGTACAGGGTGTAGACTATCATGCATATGAGTTTTATACTCGTATATGCCAGATGTATGACCATGATAGTGTTATGTTACAGCATGATGGGCTGAAATGTCCTGATGGGCTGAAATACAGCCTTGATATGCACTCCAAAGATCGATCAATTGGTAGAAACAGGTCATGTTCAAGGGGGAATTCCAAGAGCAAGTCTAGCTCTCGGACTTGTGTTAGATGTTTCTATTGTGGAAAGTATGGCCACATGAAAAAATATTGCTGGAAATGGCTGAGAAAATACAAGAAGAAGAGCAAGGTTAAGAATGACAGAAAGAAGGAGAAGAAGCATGTTGAGCTTCAAGGCGTGGATGCCAGGGTTTCCACTGACAGTAGCAGTGATGAAGGCATTCTTTTGTCTATGTCTGACACCTCCTTCTTGGCCACTGATGTACCCATTCTTGGTGATTGGATGTTAGATCCATGTGCTTCATGTCATATGACCCCTCATAGGTCATGGTTCAGTGCATATCAAGAATGTATTGTGGAGAGTGGTTTGATGGGCATTGATCATTCGATGGATGTCTATGGTTATGGGGATATCCACCTTGTTATGCCTAGTGGCTCTATTCTTGTTCTACAGAGGGTTAGACATATACCAGGACTTGCTACGAGCAAGATCAGTACTGGACAGTTGGTTGAGGCAAGTTATCATGTCTCTTTCGGTGATCATGCATGGAAGATTGCTAGAGGCAATCTGGTTATGGCTAGGGGATCACGGGTTGGATTCTCTTATGCATTGCATGTATCAGGTGTCCAGGATAAGATGCTTATGATTAGTAAGCAGCCATCAGTTAGTTTATGGAATGCCAGACTTGGACATATGTCTACTGTAGGTATGGAAGCCCTTACAACATTGAGATACATTCCTGTTATGGATGTCTCTCAAATTTTATGTCATGATTGTGATGATGATCAGCAATCAGGATCCTCTTTTGTAAGGAAGACAGTCAGTGAGAGGTATGTTGAGCCATTGCAGATAGTGCAGTTTGTGGGCCTATGCCTACCGTTTCACTGGGTGGCGCCTCTTACTTTGTGACATTCATTGATGCTGCTACAAAGTACATATGGGTATATCCGATTCGTCAAAAGCATGATGTATATGATACATTTCAGCGCTTCTTGGGTAATGCTGAAAATCAGTCAGGAAAGAAGCTATTGAGCTTGATGACTGATGGTGATGCAGAGTTTACCTCTTCTAGATTTCAGCATCTATGTGATACACTTGGTATCAGGAGGGTGTTGACCACCCCTCATCTTTATGCTCACGATGCCTTGGTAGAAGGCATAAATCGAATTCTATTGGACAAGATTGGTAGCATGCTACGGTATGCAGGTCTTACCGAATGCTATTGGGCTGAGGCATGTAAGACAGCTGCATACTTGCTTAACAGGTCACCCAGGAAATCTCTGAATGGTAGAGTGCCATTTGACTTCTTGACAGGCAGGGCACCATGTTATGAGCATTTACGTGTGTTTGGCTGCGAGGCTTATGCTCATGGTTCCCGATCGAGGACATGTATCTTCCTTGGATACAGTGAGTCCAGTAAGGACTACAGATTATGGGATTCTTCAACTAGAGAGTTGATACACAGCCATAATGTCTATTTCAGAGAGGATGCTATGTTTAAACAGCCCACGACTATGGATAACAGGAGAGTGGTATTCCAGGAGGGTGTAAGTGCACTGATACCTCCGAATTCTTTGCAGGGGCAGCCCATATCCCTTGGAGTGGGAGGTTTTTCCCATGGTGAGCAGGTTATAAAGTTGGGACAGCCATGATTACTTCCTGATTTTGGTCAGAGACGGTCAAATGTCTCAAGTATTCCACAGGTTTATACTCCTATGGAGATTGTTGATGCATCTTCTATGGACAGTTACAGTTTACTCCCAGCCCTAATGGCAAACATGTGAGAACCAAGTCTCAACACAGTCATGGATGCATGGAGTACTATGGCTGCCATATCAACCATAACTTGCTGCTTAACTGATCTGTGATCGTCAAACCTGCAGTGTTTCAAGTATGGAGCCAATACAGGCAATGGAGTACTCAGTAACTTCCCCCTCTCCATACTGAAACAACCAAGTATCTGACAAACATCATCAAGACCATGCAGCTCCCACTGCAAAGCATCCCTGTCCATAAGGAACCATATGGCAAGTAACCTCAGAAGGATAGCAACCTCCTGAATACTAAGACCATAACCTGTCTCACTGCGCATCACATCCTGAGCTCTCATAACGGTATCAAACCTATGAAGCCAAGCTCAAGGGGATTGCTTCTGGCCATGAAGGCACTTACGAAGCAAACATATCAATGATTCCTGCCCATGCGCAATATGACCCGAGTCAATAACTGCAGAAACCACATCTGTCCCCAATTCTTGCTTCCGTTGTAGTGGGAGTTGGTAGCATGATTATGGCAGATTTTGGCAGTAGGGAAGCGGTTGTGGACATCAGGTCCTTATGCTTCCAGGAGCAGCATGCAGGTGATGCAAGTTGGGTAGACCAGCAGAGGTCTATTGTAGGGCATGTGCTTATGGTCACAGGTGGTACAGAGACATTTTCTTTACACAGTGATAGTTCAGGTGCTATGGACTTAGCACAGGAGCACGTGGTGGTGAGAGTTCACTCTCCCAGTGAGATCTGGCATGAGATCTTGGTTGACAGGCATCTACAGCTTGTCATTTTCTATCCTGCAAACCTGATATCTGCTAGTAGCTTATCCTCTATGCACTTTGCACATTGTAAAGTGCCGATGGGCATAGGATGACGGTGTGGTCATCTTGTTTTTCAGCCTATGGCTGATTGTATTATATGTGTACCATACTCCCTTAAAGGCACATTGCCTTTAAGTGGGAGGTTGTTGGGGTAAAGGGCAGTGTGCCCACCCACTTGTACAGTGCCCATGTATACTCATATATATATGATAGAGGAATAAGCTGGAGTAGCTTTTGCTCCACCACTTTTGGTGTCTCGTATTCCTTTGTGTGTGCTCTCCTCTCCCACACACCCCCATCCCCACCTCCCACAATCCCACTCCCTCTCTAACTCCCATGCCCACCTCCCCTCTCTTACTCCCACTCCCACTCTTCCTTTCTCCCACTACCACCCTCCCAACTCCCACTCCCATTCCCACATTCCTACTATCAATTCCACTCCTACTTATGAATCCTAATTAAAACTATCACTTAAATAAATGATATTATTGAAAACACTCATAGGATTTATGGTTTAGGGTTTGGTGGCTTGGGTTTAGGGTTTAGGGTTTGTGAGTTAGGGTTTAGGGTTTGGTGGTTTGGATTTAGGGTTTGGGGGGTAGGGTTTAGGGTTTAGGGTTTAGGGTTTGGGGGTTAGGGTTTAGGATTTGGTGGTTTGGGTTTAGGGTTTGGGGGGTAGGGTTTAGGGTTTAGGGTTTGGGGGTTAGGTTTTAGGGTTTGGGGGTTAGGGTTTAGGGTTTAGGGTTTAGGAGTTAGGGTTTAGGGTTTAGAGATTAGGGATTAGTTTTTATTGGTTAGGGTTGAGGGTTTAGAGAGTCAAGATTAACATTTACTGTTTAGGGATTAGGGGTTAGGTTTTAGGGATTAGGGTTTGGAAATTAGGGTTTATATGTTAGGGTTTACAGTGTAGGATTTAGGGTTTAGGGTTTCAGGTTTAGGGGTTAGAGGTCTAGGATTAGGAATTAGGGGTTAGGGTTTAGGTTTAGGGTTTTAAGGTTAGGGTTTAGGGTTGAGGGATTAGATAGGAATTAGGGGTTAGGGTTTAAGTTTAGGGTTTGAGATTAGGGATTAGGGGTTAGGATTTACAGATTAGGATTTAGGGATTTAGGTTTTAGGTTTAGGTATTAGGGTTTAGGGTTTAAGGGTTAGGGTTTATGAATTAGAGTTTTAGGATTAGGATTTCGAGATTAGGGATTAGGGGTTAGGGTTTACGGATTAGGATTTAGGGGTTTAGGATTTAGGTTTAGGGATTAGGGTTTAGGATCTAGGGCTTAGGGTTTAAGGGTTAGGGTTTAGAAATAAGGGATTAGGGTATATAATTTAGGATTTAGAAATTAGGGGTTAGGGTTTAAGATTTAGGGTTTATGGTTTCAAGGGTCTGAATTAGGGTTTAGGGTTTGGGGATTGGGGGTTAGGATTTAGGGTTTAGAGTTTAGGGTTTGATTAAATTTTTAAACAAGATCTAGATTTTTAAATAATTAATAAAGTAGATTCTTGAGAAGAGACTAATGTTCTTTATAATGGTTGTTACAGCTTGTTTGCAAAGGAAACTCACAAAGGATCATGGCTACAAAATTTATTCCGGGGATGGAGGTGATTCTATGTTGCAAAAGAGAAGTAGTTGCATTTGCTACAATCCATGAAAGTGATCCAAATTCTATTTGTCACCTTAGAAGACTTGGCAAAGATAAGGTAGCGGTTATCATATCAAGGATTCTTAGTGCACATGTTGAGCTAAAGCATAAGTGTGGGGATGTGGAAATCCTTGGAGATGTTATGCCCTATAATACTTCCAACAAAGCATTTATTGCATGGGATAGAGATGAGACTCATCCAACACATGTCATCAGGAATATAAAGTGCATATCTTTGGATTTTAGAGTGGGAGATATTTTACAAATGTTATCATTTGCAAATAAGAATGTAGCAGAAGGTCAAGTCTTGGGATTTGAACAAGTGGAACACTGGACATTTGCACAGATGAGAATTCAAAAAGTTACTGATGATGGTATGGATGATAACTCAATCTCATTGGATGGTCCCTATTATGAGGTAGGTAAGGATTTGAGATGGAGCATGCAATTTGTAAAGATTGGAAAGGCTCGGCATGTGGTTTTTAATGATAAACATAATGTATACTACAACATCAAAGAATTGAAAGAATATGCCAATGTATCAAGCTCTATTCCTTCAGAGATGGATGATTCCAATGCACTCAACTATAGCACTGATGTCTTATCAGAAGTCGATGAGTTCATTGGTACCGAGAAAGAAAAAGATTTCACAAGTGATGCCTTATCTGGGATGGATGAGTTCATGCACATTGAGAACTTGGGCAAAGATGTCAAAAGTGATATCTTTTTAAGCATGGATGGCTTCATGGATACTGATAAAGTTCTTGGAGTCAAACCAAGTAACTATGGAATTATGGAAATCATGCACGATAGTATAATGAGTGATGTTCTCTCTGGAGTAGAGGAGTTTCAAGACTATGGAGTTATGAAATTCATAGAAAGTGCATCAATGAGTGATGTTCTCTTAGGAATAGATGAGTTTGAAGATCATTCTGGACACTCTATCACCACTGACTATGGAGTTATGAAATCCATAGAAAGTGCATCAATGAGTGATGTTCTCTCAGGAATAGATGAGTTTGAAGATCATTCTGGACACTCTAATGCCATTGTGACAAGTGGTTCTATGATTGTATCAAAAGTAGGGATGAGATCAACAAAGGACTATTCAGTATTTGACTTTGATTGTGAAACAGTTAATGTTACAAATGGTTTGATGAATGTATCAAAAGCAAGGATGACATCAACAAAGGATTATTTAGTATTTGACTGTTAGAGTGATAAGATCAAGGATGCAACATCTCATGAAAACGTGACAAATAAATCTTACAAGGAGAACTACACAAATCCAAATAAGAATGTACAGAAGGTCCCAAAACGGCGGACATATAGATGCATGAAATGACAATGAGTCCAGGCAGATCCAGAAAAGCAACCAAAGAGAATAAGAGTAATGAATGAAGATGTTATGCTAAAAGCAATGCGATCTACATGCTGTAAGTGTAGATGTATGCGATCCATTAACTTACATGACATCAAGGGTTGTAGAGAACATGTCTGGCAAAGGAAAGGAAGCAGAAGAAATGAATACCTACTCACGAAATTGTCTTGCTTTCTTGTAAATGATAAGAGAAGGCGAAGTTCAGGACAACAGATAAGGCCTCTTATAAATGGAAAAAGTGTTTGCAATAATGCATGTCGCATTATTACAGGATTATCACATGGCACATATTGGAATTTGGCTAATAAAGCAAATCATGGCTACCTTCTTGAATATTGATAAGTTCAATGGTAAAGGCTTTCACACATGGCAGATGAAAGTTAAGTTTGCATTGATGAGGGAAAACCTCTGGGGGCTTGTCAAACCTGCTTCAACTTCTTCTTCAATAGCCTCTAATGCTGGAGAATCCTCAACTCCTACACGCCGGCACGAGATCCTCTAGATAGAAGAAAGCCTGCGGCATTATTGCTCTTGGCTTAGTAGATGACTATATTCATCACATTTCTGATTTGGAGTCTCCTTCTGAAGCTTGGCAAAAGCTTGATATTCTTTTTGGTGCTAGCTCTCACATCTCAAAATTGTCACTTAAGA